>NC_054741.1:26191189-26510735 GCF_018143015.1 Lytechinus variegatus | reverse complement strand
TGTGTAAAAATGCCAGATGTTAAACAAAACTTTGATTCATTCTGTTCAAGATATATAAAATTTGATAAAGGAGTTTACATTTTTGTTGAGTATATCTATCTCAAAGAATATATCTGAAGCTGGCTATTTATAACAAACAGTTAATGACACTAAACACAGTGTTGTTCTTTAACAAATATGCAAACTCACCACGAATCTAGTTCCCCTCGGCCTCCCACATCATAGCACACACTCGCAATTTCCATACGTCTTCAAAGAATAAGGTAAGACTGAGTATTTGTAAAATTGCCTTTCTAGTTCTCTATACACTTCTGCGTATATAATCCCTTTAGAGTGCTAACTGACTAAGGCACAGAACTCATTCGCGCAAAAAAACTCAATTACAGGTTGGAAAAACAACGTTCCACAGTTTGAAGTGGAAAAATATCTTGATCGGTCACTACGTTCCCTCGCATCTTTCATTCATTTTTGGTAGGTGAACTTTCAGCTAAACCCTCTCTCATTGCTATATTTATATCATATCATAGGTTTAAAAATGAAAAGTCTACAAACAAAAGAGGGTCGCCGCGCTTTTTCATTTTTTTCAATTAAATCCAAAATGTGTCAGGCTGCAAATACAGTATATATTCCTTAAAATGTCCCGTCTATGGGTCAAAGTATCAAATATTTTAGTTCGCGATTTAAAGAGTCATGTTCAAGGGATAAATTTCATGTTCATAAATACAAAACATACTCAACAAACAGGACCCGTTTGCAGGTCATTACATCCTGATTCTTTATTTTATCCCGAGAAAATGTTTCATGTTCAAGATTGAGAAAATAAGCTAAAATACACTAATGTATCCATTTTTCAGCTCGCTCATTCGCACACACATCATACCCTATTCATTGAGTGAAGTACGTATCTATTCACTTTAACTTCATCTTCAAATAATCCTTACAAAAGTCGTTTGTCATTATAACCCCCCGAAAATCCAGATCGCGCTTCACTTTCGCATTATTTATTTTCGATTTCGGAGATTTGTTTCACGTTTATAATTATAGAATCTTCCAATAAATTATCATTCAGGTAAATATAAAAAAAATCAGCTCGCGCTCCCCACTGGCATTATTCATTTATTGAGATACGTGTCATATTCATAAATTTTCGCGAGTGGTCTTTAAAAATATTTTGTCAGGTCAATAATAAAAAAAAATCAGCTCGCCCTTCGCGCTCTCATCATCTATTTCACGTTCTCGGAGATTATGTTCACGATTATAAACGTGTGTTTATATGTATATTCTCTTTCAGGTTAATATATCTTTATATCATGTTCGCGCTAATGTGCTTGAAATATCGATCCTTTTCAGCCTAGTGTAACACAAATTTCGAATCGCGCTCGCAATACAAATGGCATTTATGTATTGAAATGATGTCCGGTTTATATTTCATGCTCACGAATACTCATGCAAGGACTAATAAAGTAAAGAATATATTAGGCTGGCGCTTCGCGCTCCCATGATTAATTTAGAAACAAAGTTATCAGGTTCGGAAATTTCAAATTTTACCGTACCACTTTTCAATTCCTTTCGATGGTCCTGGGAAAGTTGCAATAAATCTACATGCAATGTCGAATTATTTTGGACGCTAATTGTATATTTGTGGACCATGATCAATACTCCATTTGCTGCCATCTCTGTTTTTTTTTAAATTATATTCGTTATATCTATTCCAAGCTACTAGATATATGAAAACACACTAAGATTAATTAACAATGTAAACTTTCTATTTTAACTGTCCATTTTACATTCAATTTCCTTTTTATTAGATATTCATTGCATTTGTTATATTATGTATTAGAAGCCTGTTAATAATTCCGAAAAGGGTATACTAGTGAAGAAATGTGTGTCACCAATCATATCCCATCACGTTTCACAACTGTCCTTTTGAAGACTAAACATGCTAAAGCACATTTTCAGGGTAGAAAATGCAAAAAAAAAGTACATATTTTTAGCCCTGAAAGTCTTTGGAAAGCCCATCTACACACAGAGTCATTTGCGAAACTATGTTCGGCAGATTGCCATATTAAATCACACAGATTTTTTTTTCTTTGCCTGGTAGAAAAAATGCTATTTTATCTAAAAACTCAGGGTGCGAATCTGCACCCTCTTAAAAACAAATACTATACTCCCTTTATTAATCATACTTCTTTTTTGCACCGCAGTATTGTACCATCATAAAGAAGCTTATGTCAGTGATTCGTTGGAGTGACTGTACCATTTACGTTCTTAAAATAGTTGGGCAAAAAATAACCAACAATCCACACAATTATTTGTTAAAATCTGTCCGAATGGGGTAACAAAAACGAAAAATTGGGTAATATATTTGCTCAATTGGATAATAATTGCCCGAATATCTTTTACCAACATTACCCAACACAGTGGACAGTATGTTGCCCAACATTTTATGTGTGTATCGCGCTTATTTTCAAGTAATGTTTCTGCTGAAGTAACTCCCGTAGGATCTCGGTCGCGCAGTTTTCCGCCGCATTAACACCAGTCAGGTTCACCCAATTAAAAAGTAAACATTTTACGTCTGAGTAAATCAGTCATAGTGGCTGACCTTACAGACGACAGAAGTTACTCTCAGGTCTTTTTGGTCAAAGTGGAGATAATGGACGAGCGGGATTCGAACTCACAACCTTACAATCACGAGTCCAATGTTCTATTAACCAAAACGGCCTGTATGCTTGACAGGATCGAATACTTCACTTTCAAAGATTATCATCATTCAAAATTTCATTCATTCTTTTCGATAAGTACTGTTCTTAATTAGTATAGATTTTTTTTGTAATCATGTTTATTAATTTTAGAAAATAATGTGGCAAACAATTTTTTCCATCACAGCTATTATTCAATCTACTTTGTTAGAGTAGGCCACCAGAAGGCTGCCTGCAAGGAAACCTTCATCTCTGTCTCGATCACTAAGTTTTTTCTACTATAATTTAGAAATTAATTCCCAAACTAAATTTCGTTTGTCCAGAAAGAACTAGAATAGAGTTGGCTTATCAGAAATAGTAACCAATATTTCGATTGACTTGTGTTTAGTTTGAACCAAAGTGTAATTCTATGAATTATACCACTATACGTTGCAATATTTTTCTTTATTTTCATGAATTTCTTCAATTGATATGTATATATAAACGCCATTATTACTTCTCACAATATAAGGCCTACATTGCTAATTGCTATATAATCTTGATTAAACCACAAGCTCAAAAAACTTAACTGTCAAAAAGTGTCAGAAAATGACCATTAAAACTTCTCACAATATTAAATTGCTAATTGCTACATAATCTTAATTAAACGACAAGCTCCAAAACGTAAATGAAAAAAGTGACTTTGTGAGTGATAGGAGCTTATACCAGAGCTACATTTCCCCCCTCTTATTCGAGCAAAACTATTGTTTGATTCGTACATGCATTATCAATACAGGCTGCAATAACTCACCTTAAAAGAGAGCCGACGGATATCACTTTTGACGATCTGCTAATTGTTATGGTGCTATCGTGTCGCATTGGAGAACGGAGTGTCAAGAGTCATTGAACGAAGAAGAACGTTCGATGCAATATAGCGTTACGGCCGGGGTATTGGAGCATACTACTTTATATCGCTCTCTTTCTCACCGACCAATTCGATCTTTACTATAACCTGAAGTGGAGTTTTTCTTAATATATGCTGACGTATAGCGCTTGAAATCCACCAAGACGCGCTCATCGTCAAACTTGTCTGTGTATGATTAGCATAGAAAACACCAAGAGAAATGTACGTCATTCCAATCAGAAAAGTTTGGAAGTAGGCTGCATTTTTAGATTTTCTAGTAGGACGGGCGATGTCATTGTCTAAAATTATCAGGGTGCACTTTCAACGATCCCATCTAATCGCATGATTTTAAAAGGGAATTGTATAAACTAAATTTGGAAATTTGGAAATTTGGAAAGATTTGTGATGAATTCTAGGTTTATAATGAAGTGAATAAAGTGCAAAAAAGTTATCCGCAACCTTCACAAAATTGTGATTTTACCTCATGATAAGGTTGTATATGTTGGTCACTCAAACGAATAGAGAAGTGGCTCAACCTCGATTTTTATTGTATCCTTAAAAAACTATTAATTTCTTTCGATTTACAATTTACGACGCTAGAATTTTTTACTGCTATTCTTTCAAAGTTTACAGTTGTAAACTGAAATAAAAATTCAATCATTCATTCCCATCTGTACAACTAGAAAAGGAAATAATAACATTACAATATCTTGAAAATGAACAGGGGAACTTTTTCTCCAGATTACTTTGACAGATGTATACCAGTGTTCTCTTCAAAGTTAATACGATTCTATAAAGCAATTACTAGTCGGGGGGGACATGGACCCGCAAAGAAAAAAACTGCTCCCGCTTATAGATTAACTAAGTTTATAATAATCTGTATTATTGTCACGCTCTCATGATAAAGCAGGTGAAAAAAAATGAAGAATGGAATAGTTCAGGGGTCCGTTGCAGAAAGAGTTGCGTTTAAACGCAAGTTTAAAAATCAGTCGCAAGTCCCAAATGCGCGTTGTTGATTGGTTGAAAATCAAGTTGCACATGATTTTACAGAGTGGCGATTGATTGCAACTCTTTCTGCAACAGGGCCCCTGGCCTTTCATGAAGTGATGCTTGACGAAATCATGTTTAACAGAAATATTACTAGTGTATGTGTCGACGATGATAATGGAATTATTGAGCAACTTGAAGGAAATTTAGTCTCGAGTGCCCATGACCTATCTAGTTTATCAAGTGTACTTTGCAATATAGGTGCTCTTTTATAATTATTTCCATGTGTTCTTATTGAGCTACTGGGAATTTGAAAGTTTTGTTTTTAATTTCATCGTTTCATAGCAAGCAATTGTTGTTAACCAAATCCTATGAATAAACGTGTCGTCTGTGTGCTCATTCGTTATCTGTATCTTCATTGCATCGGGCATAAAAACTTGCCCTGAAAGCTTAGAGCTTTTGCGCTCTCTATATGCACACAAAATAATGATGAAAATCTCCTTGTATGTTAACCAGATTTTGCAGCACTCTAGCTCTCATCAGATGGCCTGAAGAAGATGGGTCAAACTGGAGGAGTGATCTCAATAAATTTTCTATCACAAAATACCATTATTAAAATAAACATGGTATAAATCCATCTTTAAGATAAGGTTTGAAGCATGTAGTACAGTACACGAACAAACAAAAATCGCACATTGCCTTAGTTCTAAATGCGTTACAAAATAATCCGTTTCAAGCCTCAGAGATTAGGCAAGGTAATATCAAAAGAAGTCTTCCTAAGGCGTTGAAATGCCAGTCTAATGAATCCAAATGAAAAAGAAATTGCAATAATTGCTCAAAAAAGTATATAGGAGCAAGCCTTTGTAGGTAGCACATCCTTAATCAAACCATCTCCGCTATTTGCTATGAATTTCAAATTTCAAGTTTGAATCCTTTTCCTCATGTATATAAAAAAAATGAGTCTCGAGCCATCTCAAAACTTTGATATATTGATGAAACAAAGTGAAGTACAATGTTAGTTAGCCGTTTCCGTATTAGCATGCAGTCGACAAAGGGGATATAATTACGTCGGTATTTGATGTGATTCATTTGAATACGTTCAACTATTCAGAAACTTTGGTAATCGGGGGGTAGAAATATCTGGCACGATGGAAATTGCAAGTTGAGTTTCAGTGCCAATTATTATTGTGCAAATCAAGATTCTAGTAGGAAAAGGATTACTAGTATTGTGAAGAAGTCACCGTGTGTAAACTCTTTATGGAAAGATCACATTGAACCACACTATTCAACACAATGTGTACCACAGTGTGTGACACATGTGTGCATTATATGTTTTGGAGACGTGTGGTAACAGTGTGTACCGCAGCGTGTGACACAATGTGTGCATTATATGTTTTGGAGACGTGTGGTAACAGTGTGTACCGAAGCGTGTGACACAATGTGTGCAATATATGTTTTGGAGACGTGTGGTAACAGTGTGTACCGTAGCGTGTGACACATAATGTGCAATGTATGTTCTGGGGCGTGTGGTAACAGTGTGTACCATAGCGTGTGACAAATGTGTGCAATATTTGTTGTTGGGACGTGTGGTAACAGTGTGTACCGTAGCGTGTGACATATAATGTGCAATGTATGTTCTGGGGACGTGTGGTAACAGTGTGTACCGTAGCGTGTGACACATAATGTGCAATGTATGTTCTGGGGACGTGTGGTAACAGTGTGTACCGTAGCGTGTGACACATAATGTGCAATGTATGTTCTGGGGCCGTGTGGTAACAGTGTGTACCGTAGCGTGTGACACAATGTGTGCAAAGTATGTTTTGGAGACGTGTGGTAACAGTGTGTACCGCAACGTGTGACACATGTGTGCAATATTTGTTGTTGGGACGTGTGGTAACAGTGTGTACCGCAGCGTGTGACACATGTGTGCAATATATTTTGTTGGGACGTGTGGTAACAGTGTGTACCGCAGCGTGTGACACATTGTGTGCAAAGTATGTTCTGGGGACGTGTGGTAACAGGTCTACCAGTGTGACACATAGTGTGCAATATATTACATACATACATATATATATGTATATATATATATATATATATATATATATATATACATACATACATTTAGAAATAGTCTGCTTCGGCATATGGAATAAAATAATCGTAAATGGTATAGTAAATACCGAAGAAATAAAATCATATTTTTTTAAAAGGAGCATAGCTCTCAAAAATGAAAGGTAAAGTCACACTTTTCGTCAGTGCCCATGATGTGACCAAAAAAAAGAGAATTCAAAATCCGTTTCTGAAACAGTCGTGAAAACACGTCTGTTCATGGGCATACGGATTTTGAAACTCACCTTTCAAAGAAATAAATGCGCTGAAGATGGAGGAAGCGCACTGTCAAAGACGCATCTCAAGACGCGTTGCCATGACTGCAAGATGACAATGGCGAATCTCCGGCTCCAAAACAGAAAAATCTGAAAAGGACCTCACCGCCAACAGCCGAAGTTAGCAGTAAAAGGTACCTGAGTAAAATCTATCTAGAAATACTGTAAAAGCTGTTATTTTCGCGTACAGAATTTTTCGCGAATCGCGGGGTCCCGACATTTTCGCGGGTTGTTAAATTCGCGATCGGAAGATGTATGATACATTTCCACAGCATTTCAAAGAAGCAAAACTAGTGCAATTCATGTGCAAATCTACACTTCTCAAAGTCACCATGCTGATATGTCTTTTGTACATAAATATGTCCCTGTAAAAACAGTTACAAATTGTGGAAAAAGTGGCTTAAATTTCACTTTTTTTAACCTTTAGATCTAAAAATTCATCATGCCACAGGATCTATAGGGTTAAGCAATCTTTGGAATTTGTGTTTGATTCGATTCATTTTTCAAAAAGTTGGTAAAAAGTGCAAAATTGTGGAATTTTGTGAACATTCTGTTCACCTTCAAAATTCTGGTCATGTGACTTATGAATATTAATGAGTATGCAAATAGCTACCAATACGTGTGTATAGAGTCAATCAGATGACAATAAAATCAAATTGTTTCATTTTATTATTACAGTGAGTGTATAAATATTGATAAAATAATGTTAGAAAATAGTTTAGGCCCTGATTTTGTTTGAGAAATTAAAAAAAGTGAAATTCTAGCTAACTTTTTGAATCACTAACTGTACTTTCTAAGCCTATTTTTTGTACATATAGAGGTGCATATCTCCATTTTCTCAATATGTAGGATGTTTTCAATAGCAAAGCTTTGCTGTTGGGGGCATTGGCGCTGACTAAGAAATGTGTCAATATTTTCGCGTGTTGTTAAATTCGCGGCCGATCGGCAATTCGCGAAATCCGCGAAAATAAAACCCCGCGAAAATAACAGCTCCTACAGTAGTCTGCTTCGGCATATGGAATAAAACAATCATAAATGGTATAGTAAATGCCGAAGAAATAAAATGATAGATTTTAAAAGAAGCATAGCTCTCAAAAATGAAAGGTTAAGTCACACTCTTCGTCAGTGCCCATGATGTGACAAAAAAAGAGAATTCAAAATCCGTTTCTGAAACACAAACTTAATCCGTTTCTTTGAAAGGTGAGTTTCACAATCCGTATGCCCATGAACAGACCTGTTTTTCACGACTGTTTCAGAAACGGATTTTGAATTCTCTTTTTTTTGTCACATCATGGGCACTGACGAGGAGTGTGACTTTACCTTTCATTTTTGAGAGCTATGCTCCTTTTGAAATCTATGATTTTATTTCTTCGGCATTTACTATACCATTTATGATTATACAGTGCGTAACAAAAAAAACGGGACAGTTTTGAAAAGTCTATAATAAATTTGTTTCAAATTATTATATCTATATTTTGATGTTAATAGATGCTCTAAAATCTTATCTTTGAAATGCCATTTAAAAAAATAAATTTTGTTCATGCTTGAGCGAACACTGGACGTTTTGTCGGGGTTCAAAAAGAGGCTTGTGCCAAAATGGCAGAAATGAGATATTTGATGATTAGACTTTTGGCTAATCAGCAGACTTCCTCTTAATCTGTTCATAATCTTTGTCATAATTTTCGAATTATGCTGTCAAATTTCATTTACAAATTTATCTATTTACCTGAATTATATTGTTTTTCATTTAAACTTCTTTTACCTTTGAATGTTCCTTAATTAAAGAAGAGACTTTTTGTCAACCCAAGTAAGAAGATTTGCATTATCAATTGGGAGAATTTGTAATTACATGTACTTACGTCCTTTTATGTGAAACAAATTATGTTATGGTACCTTTAATAATTATTAGGTGAAACAAATTATGCTATGGTACCTATAAAAGACATGAATCCTATTTTCAAGGGGTTATTGAATCCTTCACCAAGTTTAATTATGTGCTTGACAGGACAAACAGGAAAGGATTCATGTCTTTCAATGGCAATGGTGTATTGAGTCAATTTTGAAGGAGCAAGATATGGCAGATCGGGTAAAATGTATTAAAAAGTTGTGAAGCGAGCAAGCAAAAATTTCCTCTTTTTATTAAAATATCCAATCTTGTGATTTTGATGTAATATTCAGAAAATGATATCATATTTCACTTTCTATGTTTTCTATTTTCCTTTCCACTTTTTTTCCTTGGTCATAATTTTTTATGGGGGGAGCTCCCCGAGCCCCCACCCTCATTATGCCACTGTTCAAAGGATCCATAACCTTTGTAGCACACAATCAAAGGACTTGAAAAACAAAACACGCTCTCCCATACTTTGGTTTTTAAAAAAAATGTTCTTGCCTAAAGAATTAATATTCAAAGCTAAAAGATAACATATTAAAAAGGAAAAACAACAAAACTATTCAAGCAAATAAGTAGATTTGGAAACTAATTTTTACCGCATAATTCGAAAATTATGGCAAAGATTATGAAAAGGTTAAGAGGAAGTCTGCTGATTAGCAAGAAGTCCGACCATCATATTCATCATTTTATGCCATTTTGGCGCAAGCCTCCATTTTTACCCCAAACAAAAACATTCCATGTTCGCTCAAGCATGAACGAAACTAAATTATTGTAATGGCATTTGAAGGATAAGACTCCAGAGCACGTATTGACACCAAAATATACAGATCATAATTTGAAACAAAAATTTTATAGACTTTTCAAATCTGTCCCGTTTTTTTTTATACGCACTGTATATATATCTATATATATATATATATATATATCTACTCTATATATACAGTGCGTATCAAAAAAAAGTTTACACTTTGAAAAAATCCTGTAAAATTATGCATTTGTAATATCTTGAAGATTTTTCCACATTTTAACATTGGCACAGGTCCATTAAAGCAAATAACGATATAACTGTCAAAAAATATTTCCGCTTGAGTGAGCACCACTTAATTTTGAAAAGTTAGTGAAAAATGATTTGCGCAGATCATTGAAATAGTTATGCGAATAAAAGTAGACCGTAATCATGAAGAACACATGGAATTTAGCTAGTAAAATTAATTTGAAGATATCTTCTACCTTGTTAGACTTGTTTCCTTGCCCAAAACACTTCGAAGAGTGCATTTCGCCCCACCCCACTCCCCACACACCGAGCCCATCGTGACGATATTTGCTTTACACTGAGGTGTGATTTACATGGAATGGCTTAAGCTTGATTTTCATTATGTTTATCATTGCTAAACTTGAGAAAAGTTTGGAGAAACAAGTATTAAATGAAAAATGAAATGTAAACCCACTTTCAATGATAAAAACTTAGTGAAAAAATACTGGAGATGTGTGATATAAACTTTTCTTCAGATTCAGTTATGTCCTCAGATCCAGCTGGCACAAATAGGGTAAAGGTTGTGCTTAATAAGAGTTGAAATTTCACTATGGGTGGCAAAATTGTTACAAAATGCTGGAATGTATCCGTTTTATTTCAATTGACTAAAAGTGCAAGGGAAATGTATGATAAATCTTTTGTAGGGTAAGTTTGATTTCGCCCTTTCCTCTTGACACAGCATGAAAACGAGCATTTCTGCGCAAACAGATTTCTGCGAGCTTTACAGAAATGGACAGTGCTCACTAAAGAGTAACATTCTGACAAAACTTTTACTTTCATTGGATAGATGAGACCAAAACCCAAGATTATATGTGCAAAAATTACCCACATGTTGCATATTTTTAAATTACCAGGGCTTTTTCAAAGTGTAAACTTTTTTTTGATACGCACTGTATATATACATACACACACAGTGCGTCCCAGAAAAACTAAACCGAGATTAAGCGATGATTTATCATAACTTAATGACAAATACAATAGACAAATTATGACCCACCAACGTAAGCTTAGAATCTCCCCTTTCATCTGATATTACTTAGATTATTCCTCATTCACGCATGAGTGAGCAAAAACAATTTGAAGAAAGGATACCAAAAACTCATTTGGCGGGGGGTATCTGAATTTCAAAAGGAAAATCACATGCCTAAATAGTTCATCACAAGAAGTTAAGAAGTGAAAAAATTATGTTCCTTTGAAACAATGCTTGTATTTCCATAATTTCATTATGTAAACGTGTTTTCACCGGTTTCCCACAGAAGCTATCGCATATTTAACAAAAGACTAAATGCATGGCTGATTGTCAACAAAACGGAGAGCCAAGTAAGTTTGAACGCTAGCCTGTAGAACCTCTTCATTTTATGAAATTATTGAAATTCAAGCCTTATTTCAAATAACCAGAACTTTGTTATTTCTTGACCATTTTCTGTAAGTTAGGTATCAAATTAAAGAGCAGATATTGAACTTTTTAAAAATGTGGCTTTCTTTTTTAAACCCAGATACAGCCCGCCAAATGACTCTTTGGTATCCACTCTTCAAATTGTTTTTGCTCACTCATGCGTGAGTGAAATAATCTAAGTAATATCAGATGAAAGAGGAGATTCTAAGCTTTACAATGGTAGGTAATTTGTCTATTGTATTTGTGATTAAGTTATGATAAATCATCGATACATCTCGGTTTCGTTTCTTCTGGGACGCACTGTATTATATATATATATATATATATATATATATATATATATATATATATATATATATTATAATACAGTGCATCACAGCAGAAACGAAACCGAGATTTATATATAGGTATATGTATAATAGAGTAATATTATCAGAACAGAATAAACTTACAACAGGGGATTGTTTTACCAGTAACGCCACACCAGTCAAGCTGCTCAAAGCATTTGAAATTACGCTATATTCACATATATGTATATATAATATATATATATATATTTCATGGGGCATAGTCTGACTGAATCTCCGGATCGACGCCAATTTTGTCTTAACCGTTTTGGTTTTAATGCACGAATTGAACATGGCTCGCACGCATCGGCATGTCGGCATTAGCTCTGCCCACACCGAGGTAGTCTAAGAACTTGCAGATTCCTTCTTGGAGTCATCTGCATGCTGATTTGGCAAATACACGTTAAAAGATGATAATAATGGCCCCTATTCTGAAATCGGGTTTAATTTAAACTCAGATTTAAAGTTGCGGTTTAAGTGTGGCAAGCCAAAATAATCAAAATATTTTATTAAGTTGTATGTTTCTTATGTTTACTGTGCTCTTTCCTGATTCATCGATGGTGAAGACAATTATCTTTTTATACTTCGTAGACAGTTATGAATAATTTGATAGCCAAATGAGTTGAAGCATGATATCTCTACTGTTATTGATTTATATAACAATTGGCTCTCCATACTTAAACCACATCTTTAAACCTGAGTTTAAGTTAAACCCGACTTCAGAATACAGGCCAGTGTGTATTACTTTATCTTGTTAAACACAGTAATTTTGTGGTGTAAAGGGATCCATGTTTCTATTGTTTTTTTTATTACTTGCATTGATTGTATAGTTTTTTATCAGTATGAATGCAGCATGTTTTGTGAATGCCTCCGATATAAAGGAGTTTTGTTAGGAAAAAATAAATTGAAAAAAGGTAGACCTGATGATAGTGAACATAGTAGAATAAAACATTATAATAATGACAATGATGTAGCTAAAACAATAACAATGATAATAATAATAGTAACCCAAAATACATAAAGAATACGTTTGAGAAACATTCTGGAAATATGGTTGTTCGATCATATAATCTGGGTCCCATAACACAAAGGTTTGCGATTGATCGCTAATTTCAAAGAATAGTTCTGATTGGTTCATAGTCAGTCTACTTAACAAAATACGCTTGCAACGAGGATCTTGATTGGTCATTTCATTTAGCGATTAATCGCTAACCTTTGTGTTACGGCGCCCTGGTCATTTAACATTTACTCGTTGATTAATCAATAAATCGTCACTTCAAATTCAAATAAAACATAGATTTTTTTTCTTCCATGTCATTACTTCATATCAAAGTGTCGATGCAAATTTACTTCATATCGTAGATTAATGAATTCCAACAAAAACAGCTAACTAAGTAACTGTAACACGATTTTAATTTCTGTGTTTGCCCTTATACTTATATTTTCACTGATTCCACCAGTCGATTTTCTGTGACCCTCCACACACGCTTGTGCTTTACCCCTTTTCTATCATTTTTCTTGAAAGGCAAACTCTTCATTTTCACTTTGTTAATGTTTGTTTTACCCTTGTGTGTTTTTGTCTTTGTATGTTCCTTTTTGTATCCCTTCTTTTTCTTTATTTACTGGGCTGGAACTTCTAAGATCCAATCACTTGTGTTCAGTGTGCCAAGTCTGTGGTGATGATATGTGGTAAATGAATGATCTGAACTCACACAGTGTGACAACACTATGAGCACACGGTGTCTAAAAATTGTTCAAAATATACCCTACTGTGTTCAATATACCAACTATGTAGAATTTATGTGGAAAACTACATAAACTGAAATTTCAGACTGTGGCAACACTGAACATAGGATTTACACATAGTTTTATGCACACAACACTGTAGTTTCATATGCCACTCTGTGTTCGGAATGACAACTATGTGGTTAATTATGTGGTTAACTATGTGATCTAAAGTCCCACACTATGACAACAGTGTGACGACATGGTTAACACACAAGTTACACATAATCATCTATGTGAACACGCTGTGGCAGAACTATGTTTGTTAACCAGCAATGTGGGCAAATATGTGGTTAAGTATGTGATCTGAAGTCACACACTGTGACAACAGTGTGACCACATTGCTATCACATAATTAACACATAGTCAAGTTTGGGAACACACTGTGTTTGTTACCCAACTATGTGGGTAATAATGTGGTTAACTATGTGATCTGAAGTCCCACACTGTGACCACATAGTTAACACACAAGTTACACATAATCATCTATGTGAACACGCTGTGGCAGAACTATGTTTGTTACCCAGCAATGTGGGCAATTATGTGGTTAACTATGGCTTTGTGATCTGATGTCTCACACTTTGACAACAGTGTGACCACATGGTTAACACACAATTTACACATAGTCAACTGTGTGAACACACTGTGGCAATACTGCGTTTGTTACTCAACTATGTGGGCAATTATGTGGTTAACTATGTGATCTGAAGTCCCACACTGTGACAACACTGTGACCACATGACTAACACACACATAGTCAACTATGTGAACACACTGTGGCAACACTGTTTGTTATCTAACTATGTGGTTAATCATGTGGTATACTATGTGATCTGAAGTCCCACACTTTTTACACACAATTTACACATAGTCAATTTTGTGAACACACTGTGGCAACACTGTGTTTGTTACTCAACTATGTGGGCAATTATGTGGTTAACTATGGCTTTGTGATCTGATGTCTCACACTTTGACAACAGTGTGACCACATGATTAACACACACATATTCAACTATGTGAACACACTGTGGCAACACTGTTTGTTATCTAACTATGTGGTTAATCATGTGGTTTACTATGTGATCTGAAGTCCACAATGTGACAACACTGTGACCACATGATTAACACACACATAGTCAACTATGTGAACACACTGTGGCAACACTGTTTGTTATCTAACTATGTGGTTAATCATGTGGTTTACTATGTGATCTGAAGTCCACAATGTGACAACACTGTGACCACATGATTAACACACACATAGTCAACTATGTGAACACACTGTGGCAACACTGTTTGTTATCTAACTATGTGGTTAATCATGTGGTTTATTATGTGATCTGAAGTCCACAATGTGACAACACTGTGACCACATGATTAACACACCCATAGTCAACTGTGTGAACACACTGTGTTTGTTACCCAACTACGTGGGTAATTATGTGGTTAACTATGTGATCTGAAGTCCCACACTTTTTAGACAAGGCTTCCTGCTAAAATTTTGGACAGACGTAATGCGCATATTACATATGAACGGCTTGGAGACAGTATATAGAACTTACACGTTACTGTAATTTCCATCATCATCAAATTAATCATTATTATACTATTATCAGTAATTTCATTATCATTAAATTAATTGCTAATATAAGCATTGTAAAGTTATTGTCAGGATTATTATCTTTTTTATTTTTCACGTTGTTCACAATGGCGGTAAATTCTGTGAATATCTGAAGTTCTGAGATAATTTATTGTCTTTTTGAAGTCAAAGCACGATAAAATTCTAATCAGGAGTCTAGGCTGACATAAATGCTGGTAAAAAGTCCGAGATCGTAGAAAGATAGTATGCTAATTACAAGATCCGTATCACTCAGGTACCAGTAGTAAATCGAAATCCTGCATTAATGATCATCAGAATTTTTGTCACCTTTATTTTTTTTGTTGTTTTATGCACAGTCATTGTTGTGTATAATGATTTATACACACCTGACCACGTAAATTGCACAACACAAGAAGACACAACACCACCTGATACAAACTTTGATCTAATTCAAATACTTTATTAGATTCTGGCGATTGCGACTAGAATATATGAACACTCAGTCGGTTTCGAGCCTGTTTGTGCTTGTGTGACTATAGCATATGAAAAGTTGCCTAACATATAGCATTTCTTTTATATTCTTTGTCATTGAGTTTCTCTAATCTCGAAGGGAATTTGGATTCGGATTTACACGCATATCAATGCGCAAATCGTTTCTGACATACCCATTTATTTGGTTTCAAATCGATGAACTTAATTTACTTCCTGCTCAAATCAGTGATGGCTTACAATAAAAACATTTTTGATGATTGTGATATCCTTTGTCTGAAAACAGGACTCGTTTTCTTTTTCTTTTTTTTCTGGGAAGCAAGCATAATTGATTATTCATATCGTCTGGCAGGTTTCATGTGATCATATTGAGGTGAAAAAAATGGACCAGTCCGACTTAAAACAACAGTGACGTATGTCAGGGGGTGGCAGAGTTTGTTGGTGAGTCTTGTGAGGTAGTGGTGATACATGTTTATGCGTGTATATGGGGGGTACGCGCGGAAACGTGGGCGAGAGTGTGTGTGTTTTCGGTGCGTGCATGCAGGGGTTGGTGCGTGCGTGAGCTTATGGATTTTATTTTTTCGTATTACGTATGGGACGCTTAGACGCTATAATTTAAATCCTGCAGTTCAGTGATTATATAAATACATTTATATGTTGTACATGAAAAACTCTAGACCAATTTTCACACTTAACAATTCTCTGAAATTGGCACAGGACTAATCATAATCACCCCTGCTGTAGCTGAGCCCCCAAAAGCGTTCAAGGAATAAATCCTACTTGGTTCCGATTTTCCTCACCTGGGTGGGTGAAGGAAATTAAGGACTCAAACCAAAACTTTGTGTGGTCTCTCAATAAGTCTTTAAAAATATACATTTTGAGGTAACAATCAATAATAGAGAGAATAATTTTATTCATACAGATAGACTAAAATGTGTTTGAGATAAAAGTTTTGTTACGTGGTAATTTAATTTGTGTGGTATGGATGTATTTAGTGATGAAATAATGTTTTATCAGTCAAGTGGACCTATGCAATGTTGCATTATGATCGATGAGAAACATGCCCTTCATAAATATTATAATTTGATGAGGTCAGGCAAACGTCTGAGATCCCTTCCCGGTAGAACCTCACGCTTCGTAAATTCTTTTGTTCCAGTGTCAATTCGTGCATTTAATAGCCATACTTGAAATTATGTTACCCCACTGCCTTTATCTTACTTTCTCTTATCTTTGCTTGTTAATTTGTATAATGTTTATTATATGTATCGTGTAATCTTCTGTGTGTATCATGTAATATTCTAAATTATTTTGTGCGGACAAATTGAATTTCCATTTGTACTTGATTGCAATTGGACAATAAAAATATCTGAATCTGAATGTGAGCTGTTGAGGACTACAAGTTGCTCCAATATAAAGTATACTATTAAAACTTCATCTACTTCAAAAAGTTTTACTCGGAATGATTAAACTTTAATGAATACATATTCGCTATCTATTTAAGATTTCTATATTAACCGTCTGTAACAAAATTCTGATTATCATCATTATTGAGTACATGACTAAATTAATTGGAGAGTGGTCCCTACCACTTCTCATACTCTACTATCAGACCTACTGATTGAACGAGAGAACTGATGAATCAGTGGGCCTATATGACATCGCGTTTTTTTATTGGTAACTGAGAGATAACGATTTTAATTGCGACAGAAAGAAAAATAACGCACTTGAAAGATGGAAAAGCACAATTCATGAAAATAACACTAAATCCAATTGAACTACATGGCTAATAAATGCAAGCAATAGAGCATTTAAATTCGAGTAAAATATTGCAGTAGGCTTTCGAGAAACCGCAGGAATGATGTATTATTTATGTAATGGAATGAATAATTGATTCCCATTACCTTGGGAAGGGAATATCCGTTAAGAGTGGGTGAAGTGTAGAGAGAGTTGCTGAGGTGAGACAGTTAGGAGTCTGATCTTTGTGCCTAAGCAATTAGACGATGATCCTTGGTATGCTTTCAAGATCTTGGTGTGATGAATTGTGAAATCAACTTGAAAATCATTGGGAAGTCACTGGATGAAGATTGAAATGGGGAATGATCTTTTTTTCAACATGTTTTTTATAATGGTCTTCATTCAAATAAACTCGAGGTAAACACAAGCAAGATTGACAAGAATTCATTTTATATCAATAACAAAATACAAAAATGTTTCTAAAAGCAAATAGTGATGGAATGAAATACCTTAAAAAGAAATATATATATATATATATATATATATATATATATATATATATATATATATATATATATACATACATAAAATTAACCCTATGCCACCTAATAATACATATGATTAATATTGAAAGTTTTGCAGAAAAAAAAACATGTTATCGCTGCACCAGTAATCAATTTAACATTTAGTTTTTTTATACAATGAAAAAAGTACATTGACACTATACCCCCCCCCCCCACACACACACACACACCTCACACACGCACACTCTCAATGTCATATGGATATACTCGTACGGAATTACTCGACGAATCTTTCAATACCATTCAATATCAATCTATTAACCTTTTTTCAGAATACCATGAATCGGGCATGTTGGCTCAGTGGTAGAGCGACCGCCTCATAAACGGGAGGTCGTTGGTTCGATCCACGGCCGAGTCATACCTAAGACTTATAAAAATGGGACCTTCTGCCTTCTTGCTTGGCGCTCAGCATTTAGACTGGTGAAGGGTAATAAAATATTATGTTATGCAGGGCCCGCTGGAAGAGCAATCTTATGATTGAAGTGGTTATACCCTGGGTAAATAAAACATTATAAACCCCTCAAAAAAGTTTTGCAACTCAGTTTTGGGGGATGATGTCTCTTTGGTTAATGAAGTATAAAAGATGAACTGGTATCATTGGAAAGCTGCTGTGATTATGTAGGGGAAGGCGGGTAAGCTGAGCATAGGGGCAAGTTGAGCCACCAGCCCCAGGCCAATAATAAATGAGTCAGACATTGTGGTGGTGTCATGTATTGATGACCCATAGCATAACCCCTAACCCCACCACATTGTTTTCAACTTTGAAACAAAAAGTAGTTTTTTAGAGGGAAAAATATGAATTTCAGCCAAAAAAGTAAAAAAGAGTGTGAAATAGATAAGTGCTTTATAAACACACACGTCTTTAAATATAATAAAGACATGATAACAACATTATTAGTCCAGGTATGGATCTTCATTCTTGTCATAGTCTTTTATATGATGGATGCATAATAAATGTGTGGATACAAAATTATCGCACTAAGTTCGGACTGGGGTAAGTTGAGCCAAGCAGCATGGGGCAAGAAATGCTGGCTGAAAGGAGCAAATTTACATGACTGCTCTTTTCCTTTTAAAGGATGTTAGTATTTATAGAGAATTAGCAAGTGAAAAGACTTTAAACAAAAAATTGACATGCTGGTTCTCCCCTCATACATTTTGTACATAGTTTTTGTGGCTCAACTTACCCCAGAAGGTGGCTCAAACTTACCCCATATATGGGGCAAGTTGAGCCATTTGACATCGTTTTTTTCAAAGGTCACGATGACTTTCAGTGTGGGGATAGAAAGTTATATATAGGTGGAAGATATTTCAGAAGAATTAAATTTCAAGGCAAGGTACTTATTTCGACAAGATTATTAATCATATCAATTCTAACATGGAAAGAGCAAAAACTGTCACAACTTACCCCGCCTTCCCCTAATCATGAATATGCAATCACCCTGAACATCGAGAAAAGTCAGAAGTGAAAGGTTGCAAAATGCATTGATTTCTAACAAGAGTCTCAATTTCTATATAATATCTATCATGCAGGCGACAGTGAATGCACTCGGTCCATCCTCGAAACAATTGGAAATTCGCTATTGCAAACGACGCAATTTGCAACATTTCATGTCTAACATTGCTGCGTATTATCATGTCTGTGTATTTCATGATAACACTAGCATTACAAATGACACATGATTGTAAAGAAGAATAATCATGCTTTCTAAAGATATCACTTTTACACATGATGATGGCACATTAAGAAATTTATTAGCACTCAAACTTGCAGTTTGAGTTGCAGAACTCAAACATGACATGGCAACGAATTTTGCAACATTTCATTTTTACATTGCTGCATATTTATCATGTCTGTGTATTTAATGATAACACTAGCATTACAAATGGCACATGATCGTAAAGAGGAATAATCATACTTTCCAATGGTGCTACTTTCACATATGATGATGTCACACTAAGAAATTTATTAGCACTCAAACTTGAGTTGCAGAACTTATTTTGAGGGGTTTATCATCAATCATTCCCAATGCCAGTTAGAATAGGCCTATCTTTCCATTCCAAAGAAAAGTAAGTTTCAGATTATTTCACAAAAATAAAATCCCGACACTTCAAATAGACCTAGTCCTTTAACCCCAATAAAGATCTTGCATTGATTACCCCTGAATAATTCAACCTTGCCTCGACACCTTAAAATGTGTATCTTCACAACTGAATATACTGATGACCATAATCTTCAAAGTTTTATGTAACTAATTCAATCATAAAATTATCCTGAAATAAATTCTTTTCCTACAATATCATGAAGGATCATGTGCTGATTCGAATTCCTAATAGTCACATATGTATTAGAAATAAACTTTCTTCAAACTCACACAAATCCTTCGATCTTTTTGAAATGATCACATTTTAATACGTAACGCTTTAAACAACTTTACAAATTCTAGACTCCATTTAATCAAGAAAATATGTAATCACCTAAAACCTGTAACATTTCGTAATTCAGATTCTTGCCAAAAAGCACACAAATTTGCTGGACTAGTGTTTCTGCCTATATCAACTTCCAAACACAGAACCTACTGATATCACCGTGAGATGATCCAGTATTGATCCACATGCTCCCAAAATAGCTAATCAACGATTATCGACATCCCATTTCATTTAATGAGTGAAAACATCTTGTGTCATAAAAAAAATCTTAAAATAACTCAAAATATTTCTGTATCATCCTGATCATTGAATTATTCGTCCGTAATACGATCTCATCAACGTGTATTATTTCAATCGAATCC
The DNA here is from genome assembly GCF_018143015.1 of Lytechinus variegatus. Lineage (NCBI taxonomy): Eukaryota > Metazoa > Echinodermata > Echinoidea > Temnopleuroida > Toxopneustidae > Lytechinus > Lytechinus variegatus. The sequence goes on along the minus strand of NC_054741.1, from coordinate 26,490,134 downwards.
CTCCGCTTCACCAAAAAAACTATTATAATACTCCTAACATTACTAGGGTCGCGGCGTCTCCTAACAACCAAGTTTCATTTGACGGTCTAGTTCGATGACCTTTGTTCATATACTTTTTTCCACAACAGAAAATATATATATGTATGATCTTAAGTCGATCGGGAAATGTGTCCCGTTTCGGTACTATCTGAAATTTAACAAAATCCTAATACAGATATATAGACGTATGTGATTGAGGATGAAAAGACTGCTGAAGTTAAGAAAGGCGAAGATATGGGTAATAAATTACTAATTTCAATTCTGAACCCTGGCTTATTTATCATACCGTCAGTATTACATATCCGATCTTAATACATAGTGTCCCTATTTTTGTCATTTAACAACCATGAAGCCTCAATTTCATTCATTTTCTCCTTCTCATCGTGTTTTCATCGCCTTCTTCTTAGTATTCCTTTTTAACCAGATGGCTGAGCCGAGTCTAAAAGAAAAAAATACCGCTTCCTCCTATTCATCGTCGTTTTGCTCTCCGTTCTTCTCCATTTTTTTCTTTCCTCAACCTCAGTGTTTCTTTTTTTTCTTCTTCTCCTTTTTCTTCTTCTCCTCCTTCCACTTTTCTTTGAATTTCTTCTTCTTTTTGTTCTCATACCACTGCTCTACTTTTTCTCTTCTTCCTCTTTTTCTCCCTTCCCACTTTGTTATATTTCTTCTCCTCCTTCTTCTTCCTTTTTTTTCTCTCGTTCTCTTTCTTATTCGTGTCCTTGTCATCCTTTTTTCATCTTTCTTCTTATGCTCCTATTGCTGATGCTATGATTTTTTTTAAAGTTCTGAGAAAAAAAGGAAGGAAAGCTTGAAAAGAGTATTATTCTCTTCCCCCTAATAATAAGTTAAATGACGTCATCATAAGATCGTCTTGGTCTTATCGAAATGTCATGGCGTCGCCACTGCCCAGAAAATATCAATTCCATTGGTACACAATCAAGAGTAAAAAAAATATAGAACAGAAATATTACTGAAATTCGTTTTAAGCACTATCTAAACGGAGTTTAGTCTACCGCACAGCTTACCGCAAGTATGAATCGTTGTAAAGACAATGTAAAAAATTAACATACATGTAAACCGCTATTAATCCTTTCTCTAATGAATTAATTAACATCTTATTTCAGTTTAATCCATATTTTAGTCAGACGTTGAGTAAAATAGACTTATAATAATGGGTAATAATGCCCCCCCCCCCGCCTCCTCCGACCCTCTGTACCCCATTTATTCCCTCCCAGACTCAATTGAATTCTTAAGTAGGCCTAGATCCAATCAACTTTTGTTTATCTTAACCATGTTAACCATTAGGACAGCAAGAAAGTAAACCAAAAACATACTTGCCCCGTTTGCCCGGTAATAAACAAATCACCTTCATGGACAGTTCTCTGATGTCACGTAGAAACAGGGATTCCAAAAAAACCATACACATGAATAAGATGTCTTCTTTTAGATTCATTTATAGAAACTAAAAAGCGTGAAACATAAATCACATTAGCTTTACTGGAATAGAGCCGCGTGGTTGGACAATTCTCATGAGTATCATAACTCAAACTCATCCACTGACCGACCAAAGCTACATTAATTTTAGAACTGATAACATTCACTCTCATTCCTAAGGCCACCATATATCATCTGACTGAGCAGAGCAGAAACTAGTCCTAAATTGCCTAACTACAATTTATTCTTATTTTTTAAATCCTGATTCAGAGTGAATTCACTGAAAGATATATTCAGTCACAAAATTTTCATAATTTTCAAAATTTGTTACAGCTCCTCCACAACGTATCTATTTTGGGGGAGGGATTAAGGTGTTATCTACAGGGATGCAATTTTTCTCTATTTTTACATATATATACACAATGAAATTGAAACAATTTTGTTCTCAAGCATGGATTTTTTTTCAAAGATTGTTGGGCTTATTCGTTAAATTTAATAGTGCGAAGTTATTACTAAAATGTTAAAATGGGAATGTCTCAATTTCTATAGATTTATTCCTGCATAAGACAGACTCTAATGTACTACTCAACCCACTGGCGGATCCAAGAATGGGGGCACATCCGGCCGGTGCCCCCCTTTAGAGGCATAATCATTTTTTTTTGCTTGTCGAATTTTCCTCGGGAAAATTCTGGCTCCGCCCCTGACTCAACCAGTGGGCATTTCAAAGTTACATGTTCTAAACTGGGGATCTGGAAACCGAATAGAATGCATGAGACGGTGCGGAAACAAATTATAAATACATTGCAAAATTCGCTGCAAATTTTGACGTGTGGACTCCGAATTTGAACTTGACCTGTAGAAAGGGTCACCATATTACATATTACAAATTTTCAAGATCCGTCCATTAAGAAAAAAAAAAAAACTTACCAATACCATTAGATGATTGACAAGTGGATTCCGAATTCAAACCTGATCAGTATCTTAGTATCATCGACTCGCACAAAAATTAAAATCCATCCAAAATCTTTTGCATTACTCTGCGGAACCAATTTGGAGGGGGCAGATATCACCTTGGATTGTAAATAACAATTAAGGGTGAAGCGGAACAAGTCTAAAATGTATATCCCTATACCACTAAAATATTAGGTCTACAGTTAAATGTGAAACGTTGATTTGCCATCGAATCATGATTTAAATTGTGGAATTGAATTTTGATTCCATTAATTAGACTTGATCATCTTTGTCACTCATGTAACTGAGGATAATCCAGCTGCCCACTTTGTGTAAATTGCAATATCATATACATTCGTTTCGCCCCCCCCCCCCCATTGGCGGCGGAAGCCAACAAAATTAGGAGGGGTCCACCTGAAATTTTGTGATGGACACAGGTAAAAAATTTGACAAGCAAACAAACAAAAAAAAGGCTATCAACTAAAATTATGGGGGGAACTGTCCCCCATCCCCCCGCTTCCGCCGCCTATGCCCCCCCCCCCAATTAACCGACAGTTTATGTAAGCCTAGTAGATTTAAAGTTATAAAATACACGAAATTGACTATTCATTTGCCTACTAGATTTTTTTTCAACTGATTTTTTTTAAATTCTATATCGCGAAGTTAAACATTTTTGGGATACGATTAATATCTACTACTGATAGCCTATCACCTTTCAACCATTACATCATAAATTATTTTTAATTCCTTAACCCTATCTAGGCCGGGAGGGCCTAGATTTTTTTCATGTACACTTGCTAAGAACACCACAAAGAGTTTCTATGCCAAAAATTAGTACATTTGGAGCTTTATTTAGGGAGTTAGAGGAAAAAAGTATGATTTCGCATACTAATTACGCATAAATTAGCATAATCACTTAATAGCGATTCGCATGAAATAAATTACTATACAGTCTTGTAGATTATGTCCCAGGCAACTCGCGTGCCAATTTTCGGCGCGATCGCGCGGTCCACGGCCGAGATCTTAGGGGGGGCCTGGGAGGCCCCCCCCCCCTCCCGGCCATATGAACTCCCAAAATACCCCGGCCTAGATAGGGTTAAAGTCCGTAAAATATTTAATTCCATTTGATAATTGAATACTTTATAGGATCTTGATATAACATGTGATGACAAAACAAAAACAAAATATTGCGCCCTTTTTCAGCGATTAAAGATTCAAGAAAGGAGGGGGAAATATCAGTCAGCAACGCTACACCCAGCTTTTAATTTAAAAAAAAGATTTTTGGCTATAGTGTCATATTTGAGTATACGAGGTATAAGCTTTTAGTTTCTTTTTACATGATCTTTCCACATGTCTTCCTTAAAGGCATTTACATTGGGGGCTCCGACCCGGGAAATGTTCCATAACCACGAAAAAAAAATATAAGAAAGAAAAGGAAACAGAAAAGTGTGAATATTATTTCATCTCTCACTGTTCTGGCAAAAATCTATTTCAAAATAATATTACCATTCATATATAAGAGGCCAAAATTGTTCACTCACTCGCGATTTTATTTCTAATTCTATAAAACTATACCCATACGCCATCTTTTTGCCCCCTGAAAATGATTAGCCAATTTATCCTTTCCACATGGGGATTCTACTATACCATCCCCCTTAACATTTTTATAGCTTTCCTTTGCCGAATACAGTTTCTTATTTTATCTCATTTTCAGTTGCTCTCGGCGGAAATAAAAGTTCTGGAGCGTTCAGCTCTCAATGGGGCCCAACGTAACCTTTTCTAAAGAAACGAGAGAAAAGGTGGTAATACTTTCAGAGTGCCTGCCAACTGAATTTGTTCACTCTATAATCACTATTTGTAAATCCCTCATTCCGTAAGAGGAAATCCTCTGATTTGTGTATGTTAAATCTTTCAGATTTCAACCCAATCAATATGTTAAAAGTTGCATTATGGGAATCACATGCAGTAATTTAAAAACTTGCTTAGCGGTATCATAATAAAAAGTAGTCAGCAAAACATACCAATAAAGTTATTCCCTTTCACGTAACTGGCGATAATAATAAGGTGAAGCAATTTTCGTGAATTACATGTAGAAAATTGTATAAGCTAACAAGAATACGAAAATAAAACGTGATTATGCTAAATACATTTGATTGAGATCACTTGAAAATCCTGAAGTCATTGTAATTGCCCGTGTAATTGTCATAATGCACATTTTAATATATTGATGAGATGATATAGAACAGATTTAACAAAAATCAGAGGATTTTCTAACACAGATTACCAACAGTAATTGAAGTCAGTTACAAAATTATTGCACAGTCAAGCTATCATTACATTAGTTGCCAGGCACACCAGAAATGTCTCGACCGTATCCCTTTTTTAATGTTTTTGTTTTTCTTGTTCCAAGAAGGGAAGGGGTGGTAACACTCTTACACGCTCGTCTAATTTGCAAAATTACACGAAAAAATGTATCCCAAGGATTGTGAGTTCCGCAAATGAAAGTGCCAAGAAAAGCGAATCTGCAAGTGCTCCTACAACCATGACAACTATGGGCAACTATGTAAAGTGGAAGTTCAAGAAATGTGGAGACTTGATGAAATGTAGATTTTCTTTCTTATATCTTTCAAAGATATGTCACTTTTTTTTATTAAGCTCACTCTTCCCTTCACTGCACTATTTCTTCAATGTTTTTTATTATTATCCAAAACTGTGTAGTTTTATCAATTTATTCAATTCAGAATAAGATTTAGAATCTGCATCACACTCTACATGGTAAAGTACACCTGTGGGAAAATATCAAACTTGGAAATTATTTCCAATCTCGGAGCACTGGGAAACTGCTTGTAATGATTTGGGTGGTCACTAGGTCTTCTTAAATAGTATGAAATATATATTTTTTTTGGGGGGGGGGTCTTAGGACAGTGCCCTAGAAGGGGTTCAAGGGGGCCTTGCTTCAAAGTTTAAAAAAAACATTAAAAACTACCAAATCAACTTTATACACGATTAACCTAAGTGTCAAATTAGTGGCATTCTGGGACAACTGCAAAAAAAATGAATCCTTTTTTTCCAAGAAAATTTGGAACTTGGCCAATGTTGGGAAAGTGACATCTCCGATTAATGCAAATTTATTGACAAGAACAGGATTTTTTTTTAAAAGACCCTCCGAAATAGAAGCAATCAAAGTCACCCTTTGCCATGATGAAGAATGGATGAATTTTAAGTATTCATGTAAAAGTGCAGTGAGAGAGTGGGCGGGGTCTGTGTCAATCTCTATCTTAATGCAATATCACCATTTGCAAATCATAAATCCCAGAGATGGTTATAATCCATTTTTATCATATTAATGAGGTTAAGGTACAAGGATTTACAACCATAAAATGAGCTATCAAACTTATATTGAAGGATTATCGAACAATGATTGCAATTATAAAACTCTGGTACTACAAAAAAAAATTAATGTTACTAATAAAGTTTACTTACACTACAATTGCATGTTTCCATGACAACCATCAGATTTGTACAGAGAGGTAATTATCCGTTATGAAATACAAAGCAGTGCTGTGGTACACTGAAGCTCGGACTTGACATTTAGGAGCCTTAAAGTTGAGGCAAATCAAATGCCTGTCTAAAATAGACTTGAAAAGGCCTTGCCCTTTAGCACTTACCAAGCATACAGGGCATCTATATGTATGTGTAAATGGGAATACTATAGAGAACTATTATGGTAAGCAAGCAACTGCCTCTTTATTCCTGATAAACCACATTTTTACAGCTTCCTGTTCATTTGACATTTCATATAAAATTTTCGCACCTTAGTTTGACAAAAAATATAAACAGACTAAAACAGATTTACAAAAATGGGAAATTAAAACTGCAAAAAGGGTGTCCTCACTGCTCTGGCATGAGTGCTCCATAATGTGACTTCTGAAAATGTTCTCCCTCAGTCACCTTGACTTACATTCCTTTGCCTAACCGTGCATTGTATTAATATTTATGGCATGCTAAATTTCTTTGGTGATGGTAAACATACCAGCTTGCTTATTCACTCCCTTGTGACAAACCTTTTTTTTGCACATGCTTTATATCTTTACTAATAACAATTGCATTTTTTTTTCTAACTCAGCTGCTATGGTCCTTCACCAATGATACAACAATTGCTCCGGGCTTAATTTTCGTCCAAGATATAGGGTTAGGGTTGCAATAGTGTTTTATGTTAGATTTAGAGTTGGGTTTAGGATAGGGTAGAGTTAAATTCAGGGTTGAAGTTAGAAGTGTGTGGAGCAATTGTCGCCAAAACAAATGTCATGGAACCCCCTCACCTACAATTGCCTCTTCATGGAAATGTCTCCTTGTGTGAGGACATGTCGTAAGTTAGTACTGCTCAGTTTCACTGGGGAATATATACAAACTGCCATTCAATTCATTATTCTATTTCACTCTATTTTGTTGGTTCGCGATCCACTATGAAATTATGCACAGATTATACTCTTCGACTTCTGAATAAACATCAGATCATGCATCTGTTGTACAGTACTTCTCATTTATTGTATACTTCTTAATGCCCTTAGTTTCATAGCCTAGCCTTGGCCTTTGGTGTTCGTTCCTTTAATAACAAGTTCTACAACACTGAAAACCACTGGTGGTTTCACCTCCATTTTGCAATTAACAATACTGTTGCCATTAAGACATGGACATGTCGGGGTGTTGTAGTCTTGTGGATGACTCTTGTCTTTCAATCTGAGATGCATGACTTTGATTCCAAGCCAGCAAGAAATTTACCCACGCGATAGCTCAGTCTATAGAGAGGGGATTTCGGATTCCGGTAACCCGGGTTCAATTCCCCCTTGGTGCACTAGTGACCTATGGTAAGGCAATAATCCTCATTACCGGGTCCCTCCAAGAGTATCTTTCATTAATTTATTGATTCCGCTTTTAAAACAAATATCACAATATACAAAACAAATGTGTTCATAAACAATAACATAGTGTATCGATGATAAAATTAAGTATCTAACATAAGTATTTAAGCATAAGGTACACTACAAAATGTAAAAAAAAAAGTGAGGAGCATAAATAAAAGGCAGAGCTTGTAGAAAATCAGGCTCTCAATGGGGGGGGGAAGTTGTTACTTCCATCAGCCATCAGACCTTTGGTTGCTTGCTTACAAGCATTCATGCTTTCTTAGCAATCAAGTCAAAAATCACTTCCATTTACCATTTATATTTTGCTGCACTCAACCCAGGTGAGGTGATTAGGTACCTGGTTGGAATTTATTCCTTGAAATGCAGTGCGCATAACAGCTGCTCTGCTAAAGTCAGGGTTATTATGCAGTGTTACTGTAGAGCATTAAGATACTTTGCTACACAAGCAAGAATAATTATTATTTTTAAGGACATTTCACATATTTCATTGATCCTTGTCTAAAAGTTCATCTAGAAATGTTTAATATAGATTCATATATTACTTTTGACACAAGGGTAAAATTTCTGTCAACTAAACTTAAGATTAAGTCTTACAAGAATTATTGATTCCTATATCATCATTGACCTTGATAGCGTAACATGTAAATTGCGTCACATGATTTGTTATGTTAGATATCACTAGGGATCCAATTTCGTAGAATTTCATACAATATAAAAGAATCACAAAATACCTGATTGAAATATTACATAAATATGCTTAATACAATAAATATATAAAATAGCATTTACATGAAACTGGACGGAATATTTGAAAGCAAACCTGTTCACTTTCTTACTTTTATCACTTTCAATTTTCATGTAGAATACTTTACTTCCTTTCAATAAACTGTAACACTACATGACTAGTAGAATACTTCATATTTTCATACATTTCAAATAAACTCTGTTCTTGACAACCAGAAAGTATACTTGGGGGGTTTAAACTATTATTCCAAACATTTTGTTAGACTTAATACAAAGTGTTGATTAATCTAAAAGGAAAAAATAACCTGATCATATCCACTGTAGCTAGCATACATATATTCCCTTTAAACCAGGACCCCGCCTTACTAAGAGTTACGATTGATCCAATCAACCACAACTATGGAAAACCAGCAACAACATCTAAAATACATGTTTGTTCAGAATATTTTCTAGATATGATGTATATTCATATTTATCTTGAAAATTCAGTGTGCTTCTCTTGGTTTACAAAGGACATTGTGCAAATTTCCCAAAGAAAAAATTATGACATTGATGGATTTCCATAAACTTGAGGTTGATCACATCAATATTAACTCTTTGTAAGACAGGGTCCTGATACCAATCACTTGATAATAACTACAAGTATTTTACATTATTAAATAATAAAATTATTATAAAAGAATTTAATCCAAACTTCATATTTTTCTGTCAGACCTTATATAAAGAGAGTAATTTATGAAACTTAACACAATAAATCTAATAATAATAATAATAATAATGCATCGTAGAAAAATATATACTTTACATGCAATTATAGTTTTCATTAAAATTGGACGGAAGCATCATGACAAAATGAACTCCCAGTATATACACATCGAGCGTGGGCATGTTGTGATATAGTGGTTCTGACTACAGTCTTTAAAACTCAGGGTCATGTGTTCGAATCCCAGCCATGGCATGTTTTCCTGTAACAAGAAATTCATCCACAATGTGCTGCACTCGACCAAGGTGAAGTTAATGGATACAAGGTAGAACCGACTCCTTAAAAGCACTGAGCGCTGATGATAAAGAAGTTGCTCGATTTATAGCTGGGGCAATAATACATCTGCTCTGTATCCTTTGGCAAAAAGTGTTATATAAATCGACTTATAGTATTACTAGTATGATGTGGTTTCTGTCTCGGGTATAATTGTCTTGGCCTTGGCCTCTGTCCTTTTCTCATCCATGATTGTTTCGAACCCACACTCTCTCACACACACATACTGTATAGTTCTTTGCCAAATGAAATATTTACTTATCAGGAGAGTCTGCATGGATGCAATCTCTTTGAATCACAAAAATATTCTAGACTTAGAAATAGTAACACAAATTCTCCATCATCTGTTCTGCAAATTTGTTTCAACTTTGCAACTTTTCATTACAATCCTTAAATTACTAATGGAAACCAGTTCAGTGGAAACTAGTTTAACATGAAACGGTCTTGCAAGCGATCTTGGAAAATCTTTGGAAAACAGCCTTGCAACGTGGTTTTCAAGACTGCTTTGCCTCTTTAAACCAGTTTAAGCCTAGGTGAGGACACAACCATTCTTCAGGAAGCGATCTTTGAACATTTTGGGCTCTGCAATTTCAAATTTCAAGCAAAACATTTGACCCACTAAGAGCGTTCTCATAAAAAAATAGACCGCTTTATGCGAGGTGGTTCTGAGAACAGGGTCATAGACTTATAAATGCAGACTCAACTGTTCCAATCACTTGATTTTTTTCTTTTTCATATAACAGGTGGCAATCATTTGATAAAGTAGTAATCTGCTGATAGCAGCGAACAATCATGGAATTCTGTGTAGTTGTAGAAGAGGACAACCTCCTCCGGATCCTCCCTTGTCCTGCCCTTGATGCCGTAGTCTTCCAGAGTCCGGGCCGGATCCAGGGCCAGGGCATCCTTGGTCTTGTCATGGTAGATGAGGAGGGTGGTGGTGGTGAGGGCTAGTTCCTCCTTGATGATCCCACAGAGTGACAGGATCGTGGAGTGGGACAGGACGACCTTGCTGAAGTGGCCGGGATACATCTTCAGGTGATCGAAAGTGATGGACCGCAAAAGCACACGCACATACCTGGGAGATAAGAGGATACAATTAGGTGTATCAGGAGTTACGTACTATCAAAGGATTATTTTTATAAACATTACTGATACTGAAGTATGCATACCTTGGTATGTCCCATTACAAGATTACAGAGCACTTAGATTGTTATATGTTATACCAAGGTGCAATATATCCTAATTCAGCTATACTAAAAAACTTTCCTGAATATGACAATGCATTAAAAAATGTTGTGATTAAAAAAAAATCGACGTGATAATTGTTTTACCAACTAAAAAAACTGCAATTTTTCATAGAATTTAATGATATCTAAACTCCATAGTGTGCTTAAAAATAAAGCACAGGCACTGATCTCATTCCCAGTAGTGTGGAGGCAAAGAAAAGAAAAACGACTTGAAATAATATGAAGAATTGGATAAACATACTTGTAATTAATTCCAAGTGGATATTCTTTTACTTTAATATCTATGACTCTCAAAATCTATCTAAGAGTAAGAAAAACAATATGACTGAAGCCTGAGGCCTGGGATCCGACACTCTCAACCACGCAGTAGCGTGAAATACTGCCCCAACACATGAACATCGCCCACAATGATCTACAAAAACTAGTTAGATTTCAAAATACATCCACTTTATCATACTAATTTATGCTTGAAATGGACAGGTACTTATGGCTCTAATCGTATAGACAATCTTTGTAGTATGAAGAAATACATTTGAAATTCATTTCTGAAATAAGACTCGTTTATCTTTTAAATTTTTTATCTTAATTTTTCCATGGAAATTTTTAGTGGCATTTGAGATATCATAAAAACTTGACATTTGGCAAATCACACCCTAATGTGATATGGGTCACTATTCTACTCTGTTACAGTCAACCCTGAAATCAAAGGAGTTGGGAAAAATGTGAAGACCGTGGCTTAAAACACATTGCAGAGTTTCCTTTAATTTTGAAGTAGCTGTCTTTCACAAAAAAAATAGTTAATAGGTATGTAGAAAAATGTACTGGTATGCCCTACAACAGCTATGATGTAATTGTAAAGCACATGAAATAAAAATGTGTTTTAATGGAAAAATGCAGATTTATATGAAAATCAACATTTATCAGGTCTTTTGGGGGGGCATTCGATATACATGTCAAATTCATTATATTTGTAAAATAGCAGAAAATGTATACTTGAAATGTAAAACATTTAAAAGAGGGTTCTTTCACTCATTAGCTTTATTTTCTAACATATCCGCCAAATGGCAGAAATAATAGCTGATAGTAGCGGCTAATTTAATCAATGTTCATCGGGTAAAATACAGTTTACTCTGCCTAAGACGAATCTCTTGGGACCAGAGAGAACTGTTCGACTCCGGCAGAGTTACCCTGTATGTGCAGAGCACCACACAACCGACAAGTTCTCAGGTCTGACAACATTCTTTGATTAAAAATTGGCTGACAGGCAGTGTTACCATAGTTACTGTCGGATAAAACAGTACAAGTCCTGTTTTGTCCAACAAATACCATAGTAACAGTGCCTCTCAGCCAATCAGAATCAGGGAAAGTTGTCAGATCTGACAACTTGTGACACTTGTCAAAAAAAAATTTGATGAAATGCACCCCAGGTTACTATAAACTGTGTTTACTTGTATGACCTTACCTAGGATGTCGCTCTATGTGATCTCTCCAATGGCCTAGGCTACAACTTGGATGGCACAAGGCTTGTCTGGTCACTAGCGTCGGGGGTTCCTCTGCGTTCTCACTTTCACTGCAAGAAAAACAAAGATAAAAAATACAATGAAGATTTGTCAGTAATTGTGAGTTTTCCACAAGATGTAAAGTTTTGGTGCAAATTTTTAAATCAAAAATTTAGGGTTTTCTTTTAAAGAGATCAAATGAGGATGAAACTAGATGGATTCAATTCTATGCATTGGTCAGTCAACTGCCAGATCAGAGATACATTCTTTTTCTCTTCCTATAATGCTCTTAAGTCCCTTGAGCATCTAATACATATTAAATCCAAATTTAAAGTTGATCCCTAAATCATCTTGGGCGATATTTCAAAACAGCATAATGTTTATGAACTGATCAAAAAAACTGAAGTTTTATAAATGTGTTAAGTTGAGACAAAAATCATGGAATACGTTGACATATCAGAAAATAAAATCTTGTACACAGTTTTTCACACAAAAACAAAATTTGCATTAAGAAGGGTATTCGATTCTAGAAGAGGGGAGGATTGCTCTATATTTCTTCCTTTTTTCTCTCATCACTGTAACTGCTATTGTAGAAACAAAGCAAATACATTGTAAATGAAGCTCAAGCCTAGCAAAAGTTCAGAATAGCAAATGCTTATATTCACAAAGCACTATATTCACCTTTACCCCCCCCCCCCCCTTGAGATAGCATACAATTTTCGTGTCAGCAAAAGCAAGTCAGGCTGGTGGGAACACAATGAAAATCATGTGTGCAATCTAAACAAAGAAACATATTTGCTCTTGGAACTCATCACTTATTTTCAGGTTCACTGATCCATGCAAGAAACTGGCAAAAACTAGAGAGCCTCTCCTCCCCCCCCCCCCCCCGATACAACTGGAGATACTCCCTTCACGATGCAGCTGTTAATAATCATGTCAAGGTAAGGATACTACATGGTCATGCACAGGTGGGTATTTCATAAAGTTGTTCGTAAATTAAGAGCGACTTTAAGAACGACTGGTGATCCCTTCTTGCGGTAAGTGGTATAAGAAAGGATCACCAGTTGTTCTTAAAGATAAATTCCAGTTTTGGTAACGATCTCAAAATGACTTTTTACAGAATCTAATATAATGACCACCAAAGTGTCTGTTTGTATGAATAAAAAATATGTGCCAAAGGATTCTGGAAGAAATTGTGTAATTGCTGAGAAATCAGCAAAATAAGCACGGATTCGGTCACTTCCGTCGGATCTTTATTCCAGCAGTAATAATACACTGTCCCACGTGTGCCTATCTGTGTTGGTGATCTTCAGTGTGAACATTTTTTCAGCATAGATTTCAAGATTTCACAAAGTTCAGTTTATGTAACTGTACCAGATCTAGATTCTCGATGATATACTGACAATTAAGCATGGTTTTACATACTTTCTCATGAAATCAGTGTTTACGGCAACTACTGGCATTTCTCTTTACAGTCGCTTTTAACTTACGAACAGCTTTATGAAACGGCCCCCAAGGTGGATATTTGGGATGTGATACATATCATGTGGGCACTTGATTTGCGATACGGTACCCATGACAATCTATTGTTACAAAGAAGAGTTGCCCTTTATTTGGATAAAGAGGAAGTAATGAAATTTTGATACTGTAAAAATTCAAGTTAGAATTACAAAAAAAATAGAACATAATTTTTGCCTCGCCTGAAAAAAGTTAGGTAGAGACCTAGTAATCACTTTTCCTGTGAGTGTCTTAGTCGATTAGTCTGATCCAAAAATGTTAAAGTTTTTGTTCAACTTGCTCTCATTTCTTTATTTCTGCATCAATTATGTTGACACTTGGTACATATGATTCTTGGATAATATCACATGTGTTTCAATGAGGGTGTTGGGGTCAAAGCTCATCTATGGGTCAAAAGGTCAAGTTTTTTTTGCAAATTGCTCTCATTGCTGTATTTCTGCATCAATTATATTGACACTTCATACATATGATCCCTTGTAGTTGAAAGTACAGACCTTGCAAATAGACCTTTGGAGAATTCCCTATAATCAATGGTGTTGCTCGAGTCTTTGTCCAGTCTCCTAGCCAACACTTCAAGCTCTATGGCATTGCAAGGAGCATCCAAATCAAGCATACCTAAGATAGGAAAAAACATTAATCAGGAAATATAAGATAATAGTACAATCATACCCCTAATATAAGTTTCAATGAAAAAAAATATTGCTAATCTCCATGTACATGGTACATGTAAGTGCATTCTGTTCTGTACAGCATACATGTACCTTTATTATATTGATATCTGATGCGACTCCACTTAAACCTAGGGGTAGAGAATGGAAAAAGATATTAAAGCAGCTTACAAAGCAGAGTTGGGGAAGTAATTATATTTGAATTGTAGGAGAACAAATAGCTTGGAACATCTTGGCAGCATTACATCAACAATTTCGTCCGAGAAGTTGTCAGGTCTGACAACTCTCCTTGATGATTGGCTGACAGGAACTGTTACCATAGTAGCTGTCAGATATAACAGTACTTGTCGGATAAAACGTCTGACAAGTCCTTTCGTGAAACACTCCCCAGATGACTTACCTGCTTTGAATTCATCAAAAGTAAGGACACCGTCTCCATTTTTGTCAAATCTTTGATAGAGCTCTTTAGCCTTCAGGTTGTTTGCAGCAAGCCATCGGTCCATCCGATCCAGGAAGTTCTGGTAGACATCTTTCTGTTCTGTTATCAAGGCACATGCTTTGTTCAGTTTAAGCTGTAAATGATAATTTGAGATTATATATACTTCAACATACCATTAAGCATTGATCACGCCATTCCATAAATGATAAAAATCATACTTTGTGTGTTTCCAACCAAGGATTGCCCTGATCAGTTAATATAAAATCTATCCAACCATCACCAATAAAACTATAACAATAAAATAATTGTAAGCACAGTCATCATACATACACGTACACAAGAAACAACTAAAACAGACTAAAATATGTATGATGTCTTGTAATAGCTGTTAAAGTGAATGAACGAAGCAGAAACATATTATCTAAGAGAAACAACTTACAATTTTTGTCTCCAACCTAGATGCCTGTTTTTTATCCATTCCTTATTTAGGAGCCTGAGGAAAACTGCAGGCCAAAATTTCAGTACGATCTACATGCACGCAGTACATGTTTATGAGTAACTAGTGGTGATGTTTGGCCTCTAAGACTAAGGTTTCCTGATAATCCATCAACCTGTGGTCTCCTCTGAGTGGACCCACTACAAAGTCTATGGGAGCTGCACAATTCTGTCATCAATGGGTTAACTGTGTTTTCTTTACCAATCAATCAACCATGTGTTATATTGTTGGCTTCTCATGAATCGCTTCTAAAAACCATTCACCCATGCTGTCTCACTTGAATATAAGGGCAATAGGCTAAGCCACGCTTGACCTCATCTTTGTTATTTCCAGAGAACAAAATGAGGATGTAAGTCCCATGAATGTGGCAGCATCAACGTGACAAATTTGTAATTTCAAAAGTTTGTGCAAACTCAATAATGACATAAATCTCAAATAGCATGATTTGGTACATATCCGGGGAGGTTTTTTTATACGGGCTGCATGTGCACTCGTTAAGGGTACCAAAAACGAAGATTTTCAAATAAAAGGGTGGTTTTGAAAGACTGGTCAATGGTCAATCGCCGGGTCAAACATATTTAAGGAATGTTTCTTCCCCAAGCTTTTTCCCCGGGTCATATTCTGGCGACAACTTGTTTTGGGCCAAAGTGTGTAAATAAAGCCTGCAAAAAACTTGTTTACAGGGGCATATTGCACACAGAGAAAAACTCGTTGGGGGGGGGGTGTTTGGATACTATTTGGTCACGCATACATGTACAGCAATAGGCCTACATTTGACTGGCCCCCTGGAGTACACATAGGTGCTCAACTTACGGTGTGAAAGTTGGATCAAAGTTTTACATTCAGCTTTAATACACTTTTAAAAAAGGAGGCATGCATAATCTATTTCAGTGTGAATCCATCAGTGAGTTGAAGGGAAAAAATATTCTTCAATCCTTCTGCTCCTGTCCCAGAAATGGATGTGAAGCAATTTGAATGACAATGTTTCATGACAGACTGTAGAGGGGGTACGGTTATGACTTATCTTTGCCCAGAATTCGTCCATATAGTTTTATATTATCTATATCACATATTGTTTTCGATCACTCTTGCCACATGCTACACCCCTTCCATTACTAGTACTTTATTACTGTTTAGTTATTAATATAGGCCTATACTCTAACTCAACCATTGGAATTGGGACAGGAGGCTTTATGCCACAGTAATTCAGTTAACTTTTTTGTCCCTGGCATTCCAATGGCTGATATTTCTTTTTTTGTATTGTTTATAATGAAATGTATTTTTGTATTATTTGCCGAATAAGTAATAATAATAACAGACTATTTTCGAGGTTCAAACATCATCATATTTCAGTTTGACATTGAAGCTTTACTAAATATTTTTTTCTTCACAAAACAAATCATTATGCGTTAAGATGAAATTTGCACGCAGTCGCATGTGATGTCACAATATAAAAAACTTCATATTTCTTGATATATTTTTTTTGCCAAACTAAGATTTACATGTAAAGGTAAGTTAGGGTGAACTTTGTACCATTCAATAGCTAGGAAGAAACCATGTGCTGCAAACTCCTAATAAACATAATATGTCAGCACAAGTTTTTTTTTAAATAAGAGAGGGGAAGAGGTTGACTGTCTTGCTACTTGCATACAATTTTGAAAAAAATAACTGTTAATATTGTTTATGGAATTTGGCCAAAAGTTTATATTCTGCTGTTGTGAAATCTAATGTTTGTAAGGTTGGACTTCCACTTCTAACAAACACTAAACATATGTGGGTCCCGTAACACAAGGGTTAGTGATTGATTGTACACTTGAGTGTCAAGATTGATTGTATATTGAAGTAAATGGAATCAATCACAGAAAAATGTTGTTGTACGATCATTGCTTAATTTTGTGTTATGGGCCCCAGATCAGTTCAGAGTGCATCAGGACTCCTAAGATATTGAAAGAGTGACCACTGATACAGAAAAAGTGCTATCATAAACTGAGAGTGAGACCTAGAATATTTGTTGTAACTCTTACCTGGATTTTCTCCTCCTTTGTAAGCTTGGGTTTCTTCTTCCCTCCCTTCTTCTTTCCCTTTCCCTTTCTCTTTCCAGGCATCGTCTCAATGGGAAATCATGAAATGGATCTCGATGATGATTATCAAAAGTACATCAGAGTGGATACTGCTGCTAATTAACTCAGTCTGTCACTGCAGTAACAGTACATCCAGTTCATGCGACTGTTGTCTTAACTCTTCTCATGGACTCACACTCACAGGCTGTCTAAATTATGGAAGATAAGAGAAGGGTCAATTATAGTCCAGTAGAAGTCTTCCATACCTGGACAAGTTCACTTGTTCAGTGCTACCATCCTGCCTGTGGAGAATCTAAAGGTAGGACTATGGTACATGTATGCCAATGCTGTTTTGAGCACATATATGTACTTTAAAAAATCATTAAAATATCACTTTTGTGACCAAAATTATCAATTTCCATAAAGTTGCAATTCAATTTTCATTAGTAACTTAGAATAATTTTTGTATTGACCAGAGCGCTCAAAAACTTGGATTTTGGGCATATTTTTGTGTACGCCCTCTATTGGTGGAAAGCAATATGGCAAGAAAATTTTTATTTTTCAAGCTCTATTTTTAATGAAGAAAAAATATTCTAAAGAATCAAATTTGCATAAGAGAAAAGTTATATAATGAAAAGCTGTAATGGAAACTGTCAGTGTAAAAAAATCAAGCATTTGTCCAAAAGAAAGAAAATAATCCAAACATTGTCAACATTATTTTGCCACACATAGAGATGTAACTGAGAACAAGGTTATATCATAACCTTGTTCATTGAATGAGTGGAAAAGTTGTTAGTACAAACTACAAAGTTTTTGTTAATTTGTATTGTAGATTATTGACTATCTTCTTTTGTTGATTTTGTATCTATTTTGTTAGATGGGTTTTGAAGTACATGTAGCTTTCTTACGACCTTGTCAATATTAAACTTGGGCATTTTTTTTAATTAGCAGCCATAAATTAGCAAATAATCAGTGGCAGATCCAGGGGGGCACATCCAGCCTTTGACTCCCCCCCCCCCCTTGAGAGCCATGGCACATTAATAGAGTTTAGGCCTTGTCAATATTTTTCATGTAAATAGATACATGTAGGCCTGTGCCGTTTTTACACAAGTGTCCCCCCCCCCCTTGAGGAATGAATTTGGCTTTTTATACCACTAGATATTTTTTCTCCTCTTTTAATTGCTTCGTACTTGTTTCGTACCATACATGGGTGCACAGACAGATCAGGGGGGGGGGAGGGGGGCACTTACATTGACGAGTGGATACCTTGCGCGACCAAAAAACATGTAAAAAGGATGTCTTTTTCACGATATGGCACGTTACGTACGTAACATAATAAAGGTGTCAAAAACACTAAAATGATGAAAAAAGGGTATCTATTTCGCTGGGAAATGTACGTGTTTATGGTCAAATTTGTGAGGGTATGAAAAAATAAAGGACTAAAATTTGTTATAAAGGATGTACTTTTTGCCCCAGGCCCAAAAGTCACACTACATGGATATTTACGCGAGGTGTGGCCGTACTAAACCCAATGATGCAGGAAAAGGTAAAACCAACGTCCGTGACATATATTGCTGTATACCCAGTTGTTGTGTGTCCGGCGATCAATTTTAGAAAGTCATTTGGAAAAAATTACAAGCGAAGTGTCATCAATTTTTAGTACAAAATGCTAAGAAATATTATAAAGAACAAAATAGACGATGATTACAAGTATTGAATTCATATTTTTAGTGAAATCCAAAGACAAAAAGAAGGCTTCAAAAAGATAAACTGTCCGGACACTCAACCCCTCATCCTACTTGTTTAGGGTTTCGATTCAGGGAATAGACTCTACTTGCCAAAAATCCCAATGCATTCTGCGTGAGACTCAAGCATTTTGGAGTCTTGTTCATCCCCTCAAATCTCTGTCTCATGCAACTATCACAGCTTATCCTCATATACAATGTCTGTGATCTCACTCAGATTCACAGAAAATCTCACGCATAGCTGGTCTTTGAACTTGGCATCTCTGAGATTAGTATACTAATCTCGGAATACGTTAACCCAGGGAGCTATGAATCATAACAAAATGGCCGATTGAGACTGGCATAGGAGAGAACTTTTCGTTTTTGGGGGGTTCTAGTCTGAGCCCCGATGTCAGGAAACTGCCACTCTTTAGACCTTCATCCATATAATCATGGTAAGTGCATAATTTCTATTTTCATAATTCATTTGGAGAAATATTTAGACCATAGACCAAAAGCTTATCAGTCTCTGTTAATGTGTTCCACTGAACTGTTGGCTCTACTTACCAAATACAAGGAGAAATTTTTAAAAGATTTTAAAAAATATTAAAATACTCCTCGAAAAAGACGGCTGCCAGCTACTTAAGGGGTGCATTTTCGGAATATGGAAAATTTTGTCAGGCCTAATTTAGGGTAGGCCTAGGAATTAGGATGCTTTCCAAGAATCGATGCGATGGTCATGCATGGTATCCATAATCCACTCGTAAATGGAATTGGAAGTGTCTCCCCCCCCCCCCCCCCCCCCCCCCCGGAGAGAGATACAAATTCTGAAAGTGGCATTTCACCGAACTCCTTACTATAAATTGTACCATACTAAGTTACTCATAGATCTAGTCATATTATAATCAGGCATTATCGTGATATTGGGAACCACCATTCACTTCATACAGCAGCGCTTCATTTAGACCAAAAGCTTCGGTCTCTGTTTTGTTGGTTGTTCAGCTGAACTCTGTTGGCTTCACTCACCTGTGTACGAGGAGAAAAAAAAAATGTTAACTCCTCGAAACAGATGGCTGCCAGCTGTCTACGCCTTATTCAGTCACACGCACGGTTCCCTATTTCCACCTCCATTCACTTTGTACACAAGTGCACATACACAAATCTACGAGTGGTTCCCAAAACAACGATTTGGCCTATTAATATCCGTACCGTACGCGAGTTTCCGTTTTACACCCTGGCGAAGGCATTTTCCGGAAAAGTAGCCAAAAAGCGACTAGTGAAGAGTCTACGTCTACGTTTGTTTACATTATCAGCTGGGCGCGTGATCCAAAGTCCGCACCGAAGTTATCCGCAGAACATACCGTACTTGCAAATTCCAGGTTCAATACAAATGTTTGCCTTGATCATTTGCCTTGCCGATTTGCTGAAGTCCGTCTTTCTCTCTATCTGTCTATATATCTATCTCTCAAATTCTATCTCTATCTATCTATGTAACTGCAGTATCTATCTATCTAATAATCTTCTCTGTCTCTCTCATTCTTTATCTAACATCTATCTATCTCAAATTCTCTATCTCTCTATACCCATCTATCTATCCATCTGTCTGTCTTTCTCTATTTCTCTCTATCTATTTATCTATTTTTTAACTAGAGTGTCTATCTGTTAATTTGTTAATAATCTCCTCTGTCTCTCTATCTGTTTAATATCTCTATCTATCTATCCATCTGTCTGTCTTTCTCTTAATTATTCTCTCTCTCTATCTATATATCTATCTATCCTTCTCTCTCTCTGTCTCTCCCCCTCTCCCTCTATATATCGACCTCTCTGTCTCTCCCCCTCTCTCTATTTATCTATCTATCCATCCATCTCTCCCTCTTTCTATCTATCTATCCACCTCTCTCTCTCTATTTCTATCTATCTGTCTATCTTGTCTCTATCTATTTATCAGTCTTCTATATCTATCTTTCGGCAGCTTCTAAGTGTATCAATCCATCAAACTTCAATTTGACTTTCCATTATAAGTATCTGTTTATTTTGATTTTGTCTGTCATTCTATTCATTTAGTTAATAATTTATTTGTAGAAAAAAAACTATCATAAACAACGCGACTGCAAAAGCATGTTCGGATTTCACTCCTGACTGCCGCTCTCTCTGTACATGAAGTGCCGAGGAACTCTGTGCTCTGATCAGTAACTGTGCAAATTGCATGCGGTGGTGGACTCGCCTGTGTCGCACGCTGCATGCAACCAGCGACGTGTGTAGACTCTTCACTAGTCGCTTTTTGGCTACTTTTCCGGAAAATGCCTTCGCCAGGGTGTAAAACGGAAACGCGCGTACCGTACCTACTCCGTACTCGCCTAGTTAGCAACAACCCGAGATTTCTGTCCGTTACGGACAAGCGCCCAAGCCCACGCCCACAACGTTCCCGTGCGAATACCTTAGCTACCCACCTCGTCTCAGCTCAGCCTTGGCGTGACATCAACAACTTCATGGTCCTCGAACTTAAAATAAAAGGAAAAAGTGGCCTACAGTAGCCTATGCCTAAGGTTACGGCACCGGTACCGTAGATGATGTGTCCTTTTGTTGGTTTGATCAATTTAGCCCGAAATCGGCTCCATTATAGTCAATCTCGAACAGAATTGGTTGTTTTTGTTAGCGATGCCGCGTCGCATCATGTCCGTCGTAGTCACGTCCAGGTTAGGCACGGCGGGATCGATTTTGCATACCCATGATACCCGGCCGGCCAGCCGGCCCGGCGGGCGTCGCGCCCGGCGAGATTACGCTGGAGCCGATCGACCGTATGTTGCTAAGTGGCCCTAGCTATGGTGTCGTTGAGATAAAGTACAAACACAATAGACCATGTGGTGAATGGACGAACTGATGGTAGACAAAATGATAGAGTTGGCATTAGACGAATTGGAAATAAACCTCATTGCAGGCTTGAGCCCCCATGCACTTTTTCAATAAACATGTCAAAAAAAGGGGGAAAAAGATAACCATTGTCTATTATGTGTTGTGTTATAAAAAAGATAATAAATCAAAACCGCCCCCACGGCTTTTAAATTTAAATGCCCTATTTGAATATGCCCTAATTTACTTTTGATGTATGCCTTTTTTATTGTTCAAAATGTTCAGTCTGTTAATGTTCTGATGGCGTCTCCTTTGAAACAATTAAGTGTTCCTATTATATGATTGTGGATCACTTTAAATTGATGAATTTCAAAACAGAAGTATCTGGAGGAATATGAGGCTGTTTTAAACAGGTACATCCGTTTGCAATAGTTTGGCAAATTCTCATAAATAAATTATCAGTATCATATTGGAAGAAACAAAAAAGCAGTATTCTCATTTTTATATGTTAATTATGAAGGAATAAATAATAATACGTGCCAGTTTCAAGAGTCGTATGATCGAGTGGGATATAAGTATTTTTCCCCTTTGTTTTAAGATAGTGCCCTTTTAAAAAGAAAATTGGTGCCCTTTTTCCCTGTGCCCCCCCCCCCCCCCCACTTTCAAATTCGCTCCAACGCCCCTGTATTATGAAAATATTGATTTGTATGTCTCCTCATTATGATATATGTAAAACAAAGATTGATTCCTCCTTGAACTTACAATTCAGTTGTAATTTAAGATCTCACGATTGTCAATTCTACATAAAAATAAAAAATTGTTTAAATTCAACTAGGATAGAAAATAAAGAATGTGGGTGAAATAATCGACTCCTCTATCATTTGCATACCACTGTATTGTGCATTATCTGTTTTGGAATAAGTAAAATTTAAAAAAATCTCAAAACGTTTGTTTTACCTCCAATTTCTGTTCCTATACATTCGGTTTCTTTTTTTGGGGGGGGGGTGGACTTGTCCTTCATTCATTGCCCGATATGATTACAACAGTAGTTGGTCGGCAGGGAGAAAGCACTTCATCTACATTTTTTTATTATTCAATTCTTTGTGTTATTGTTCCAGTTTTAATGTAAGGAATAACTTGACATGGCCGTAGATCATGTAGACTAAAATAATAATCACCAAACACCAGTTTCATTTTAGTTGAGCTTAGCTCGGATAATGACATTTTAATGGCTATCAGTCAAGTGCATGAGGTATACTATTAAAGAGGGTGATTTGTATTTTCAAAGCTTCGGCTGACAATGCATATTTCTTACTGATTGGCAGATATGGGGGTGGTTGCCAGCAACTAACCGATATTAAAGGAGAATGAAACCATTGGAATAAGATAGCTTGTGTGAAAACAGAAAAATCAAAGAAACAGATCAACAAAAGTTTGAGAAAAATCGGACAAATAATGAGAAAGTTATGAGCATTTGAATATTGCGATCACTAATGCTATGGAGATAGCAAATTGGCAATGCGACAAAGATGTGTGATGTCACTTGTGAACAACTCTCCCTATTACTTTAGTATATATTTCACTTGAATTGCCTCTTTTATCACATCTATCCATAGATCATGTGTTCTTTCTACATGAGGGCATGTAATACATACTTTCTAAGAATACATCATGGATAGAGAGTTTGTATATTTGGGATTGTCATTTTTTTCAAGCAATCTGCTTATGATGACAATCCTTCTCCTGCAAATTGTTAATATTATATAGTCAATCATTTTTGTCTGGAATTATCTTTTAAGTAGGGGAAGGCGGGGTAAGTTGTGACAGTTTTTGCTTTTTGCATGTTAGAATTGATATGATTAATAATCTTGTTGAAATAAGTACCTTGCTTTGAAATTTCATTCTTCTGAAATATTTTCCACCTATATATAACTTTCTACCCCAACACTGAAAGTCATCGTGACCTTTGAAAAAACCGATGTCAAATGGCTCAACTTGCCCCATATATGGGGTAAGTTTGAGCCACCTTCTGGGGTAAGTTGAGCCACAAAAACTATGTACAAAATGTATGGGGTGGGGGAGAACCAGCATGTCAATGTTTTGTTTAAAGTCTTTTCACTTGCTAATTCTCTATAAATACTAACATCCTGTAAAAGGAAAAGAGCAGTCATGTTAATTTGCTCCTTTCAGCCTGTATTTCAATCGATTTTTATGGTTTTTTTTTTTTTAAGATACATTACCATAGGAATTACCATGGCTCAACTTGCCCCATGCTGTTTGGCTCAACTTACCCCAGTCCGAACTTAGTGCGATAATTTTGTATCCACACATTTATTATGCATCCATCATATAAAAGACTATGACAAGAATGAAGATCCATACCTGGACTAATAATGTTGTTATCATGTCTTTATTATATTTAAAGACGTGTGTGTTTATAAAGCACTTATCTATTTCACACTCTTTTTTACTTTTTTGGCTGAAATTCACATTTTTCCCTCTAAAAAACTACTTTTTGTTTCAAAGTTGGAAACAATGTGGTGGGGTTAGGGGTTATGCTATGGGTCATCAATACATGACACCACCACAATGTCTGACTCATTCATTATTGGCCTGCGGCTGGTGGCTCAACTTGCCCCTATGCTCAACTTACCCCGCCTTCCCCTAATCTTTATTTACAATTTATGCCAAAAATGCTAACATATTGTTTATTATGTTATGAAAAATGTATTATACAAATGTTATGGATGCAGAAGAAAACAATAAATCAAATCAAATATCATCATAAGAAAAAGCAAAAAGAGAAATTTTTAGAGTATTTTATAATCCACCAAAGGGAAAGTTGTTCATCAGTGACATCACACATCATTGTCGCATTGCCAATGGGAGGATCTCCATAGCATTAGTGATTGCAATATTCAAATGCTCATAACTTTCTCACTATTTGTCTGATTTTTCTCAAACTTTCTTTATTCTTATTCTTTGATTTTTCTGTTTCTACACAAGCCTATGTGTTTCAAAGGTTTCATTCCCCTTTAAATTCATGCTGATAGCAATAGGGCGACTGTAAAAGTCACTTTAAAATCTGATCAGAGATGATCAGTCTCCATAATCAACATGCAAATATCCCTTACATTAGATTTCAAGGAAAGATTTCAAAAACATGAAGATTAAGTCAATTTCGTCAGTGTCTGATTCCGTCATCTCAAGCATATTTAACTTTGAATTACACATTACATTTCCAGAAATCAAAAACTAGAATTAGAAAGAGGCCATGGTAAAAATGAATTATTTCTAGAGATCCCTCCAGAGATACGCATATTATGTTTAGAGCATTCAGTTTCATGCTTACTGAGTTATTCTAAACCGTGATGTTTGATGTGTTTCTATTAGGCAGACTATTAGGCCTATTATTGTAGAAGTAACTTTTTTGCACGTCATATTTTTTTCGGGGTCAACATTTTTGTCATTTCTATTTTCTTGCCAATGAGACTCCTCTTTTCGTGCTCTTTAAATGCAAACCGGAAGCAAAAATCTTCCCTCCTCATCAAGGTTCACTTCTATGGTCAAACAGTGGTATGTAATTATAGTAATATTGAAAAAAAAACTATCCTGTTATTAATCCACTTTTCGCGTTTCATCGATTCTATGTTTGTATAATATGACCGTGTTTTATTTCCATGGCATAGAGCTTCATACCCACAACCTACATTTTCTTGTTATTAAATTAACTGGTTTTAGTACTTTAATATTATATTTTTAATCGGCATATTATGACAGTTTCATTTTGTTTAGTTGTAAATTCTTTTGGTTAGTTATAAAAATAAATGTACTTTATTTTTAGTTAACATTATGTTTGGGTTTTTTTTGAGGGGGTGGTAAATTTAAAAGATCTTATATATCGTAGGGATCGAAATCAATAAAACAAATTGACTTGCCATAGTATTTTCTAATTTTCTTTTCACAAAGTGTCTCTTCATTTTCCTCTCTTTTTCCCTCCTCTTTTTTTGTGTTTCATTCTCTCTATTTTTTTGCAGGCGGATGAGGGGGAGGGGGAAAATGCCCCTAATTTTACGCCATTGTTTGGTCATGTATTCACCAGTGATTGATTTGGATCTGAATAATCATTTGGGATCTCTGAACAATACTAATTTAGAGTGTGTGGTAAAAAAAATGAGCAGTGACGCAATGAATCAAAGATTTGGTATAAAAGTACATGCCGCATGGAGTGAAATTTCTATGAAGTCGCAAGCGGAAGAAGATCTTGACCTGTGATAATTTGTGATACAATTTTTTGGCACAAACTAACTAGTATATTTCACCTTTTCTTTTCCTCGGTCATGGAACTTTTTAGGTGAACTTTGGGGCAACTGTCTTCAAGTATCCCTCCCGCAGCCTGTACGCCAGTGAAATGAGAAATGAAAAGGAGGCCATCAGAGGCATCCAGCCCATTCTTGTGAATGGGATACCCAATATTTTCTGGTGTTTCAACAAAGTTGGATTGAATTTTCTACAAGCTTTATCGAAATTTAACAAATAATGCCATATGAACTCCCAAAATACCCCGGCCTAGATAGGGTTAAGGTAAAATGTCAGTGAGCAGCGCGATCAAAAAAATTCGCTAAGTGGATATATCCAAAAAAATGTTGAGGGGGCTGAAAAGGCCCCCCCCCCCCCCGGAAAGTTAGGGTTAAAGCATCCTCCTCGTCAGACCAACCTTACTGCTTTGTGCTCTCCTCCTTCACCATATCTTTCATTGCAATTCCATCAACTTTTAAATCCCCTGCTCTCTTCATAGCTTCCTAATTTTCCCTTCTCAACACATGTGTTGAACATGGCACATCCATGTCAAACCACAGCACAATAAGAAATACACAAATGGAAGTAATCCCAAAATACAAACAGTATTCGCAACAGACAAAGACTAGAATTCCATGAATCAATGAAATTTAATTACAATACGTATCAACTGTGACAAACATCAAAATTTTAAGAATATAAAAAATATTTCATCATATACATGTATGTATACAAAATTATTGATGCACAATGACCATCCCAACAATATCATAATAATTATAACATGCATTTATACTGTGCCATTTATCTAGAAATAATCTATTCCAGGGCGCACTCTTATTATTATCATTATTATCACCCCGGACTTAGCTCGAGCTGCCTTCAGGAACTCAGAGCATTCAAGGAATGATATCCTGCCGGTTACCCATTCACCTCACCTGGGTTGAGTGCAGCAAAATGTGGGTGAATATCTTGCCAAAGGAAAATACACCATGGATGGGGTTCAAACCCATGTCCCTCAAATTGAAAGATGAGAGTCATAACCACTAGACCACAATGCCCCCAAAATTCCAACGAGGTTAATATTATTACAGGTGAAATAAAATACTGAGCAGTAATGAATTCATTTTGAAATCTAAAACTGCACATATCAAAATAAGGTTTTCTTATAGTGTTTGGAAGACTACTGGTCTCGTTTCCCAGGATAAATCCACCCGACAATGAAAATGAATAAAATCAATGAGGTATTATCAAATACACCTGAAAGTGAAACATTCAGATATTTGTCTCCAGAAGATTACAAACAAAAATAAAGGTAAATAGAAACAGGGAAAATCAAACAGAGTCCTGGAATCTAAACAAATCTTATCCAATGTTGCAGATTTAGTCAGTAATTTGTAAAAAGTAGCCCCCTCCCCCAAAAAAAAGTAAAATAAATGAACAAATAAATACACTGTAATAATAATAATTAGACTTATATCACGCCAAATTCACTCTGTAAAGTGCTCAAGGCGCTTTTTTCAGAAATTATAAAAGAAATTGAGAGTTGAACAGAAATGTTTTGAGGCAATTTTTGAAAGTTTCAGAAGTCAAGCACTGTTTAATGTTATGAGGGAGGCTATTCCATAGCTTAGAGGATGAGTAAACAAATGATCTTTCACCCTAGGTTTTGGAAACTTTGGGGGAAACAAGAGAATTGGAAAAGGATTGGAAAATGAATGAATAAATACATCTAAAAATAAATAAAATATTTCTCTGCCTGCTATGAGGGAACACTTTTCTTGCTCTGAATGGATGACTTGTCATCTAGAGAACTGACTTGTATTTGCAGGCAAACATCACCCAGACTGCACAAGCGGACTCTGGATAGGTGAAAGTTCGAACCCGCACAGCCAGCCTTACATGGTCACCACGGCAACAGATGATTTCTTCACAGACAGGTGATCTGTAGAATTTGTAGAATCAATACATGGTAGACAAATAATTAGCCTTATCTATTATAAATAAATTATATGCAACATAAACCACCCCTACCCCTTTCAAACACTGTAAATTCATCTAGCCAAACAAGGCAAAAGCAATTTTGTGTCTCGCCCACTTATGAAAATAACCAGAAATTGTGATTTGCGAGGGCACGCAAGAGAATTATATCGAAACTTCATTGTGAAATGACTGGGATGGAATAACACTTGTCGTAAGAGCCTTGCACGTAAACTTTAATGTTGACCTGAAAATGACCTTTGACCTTACCATGTGACCTCCGACTGCAGCATAACATGCAGGTCCCCCAAGTCCATCTACCATCCAAGTTTGGTTGAAAAGCGACTTACTGTTGCGGAGTTAGGTGTCATAAGAGAGTCTTGCATGTAAACTTTAACGTTGACCTGAAAATGACCTTTGACCTTACCATGTGACCTCCGACTGCAGCATAACATGCAGGTCCCCCAAGTCTATCTAACATCCAAGTTTGGTTGAAAAGTGACTTACAGTTGCGGAGTTAGGTGTCATAAGAGAGTCTTGCATGTAAACTTTAACGTTGACCTGAAAACGACCTTTGACCTTACCATGTGACCTCCGACTGCAGCATAACATGCAGGTCCCCCAAGTCCATCTACCACCCAAGTTTGGTTGAAAAGCGACTTACGGTTGCGGAGTTAGGTGTCATAAGAGAGTCTTGCATGTAAACTTTAACATTGACCTGAAAATGACCTTTGACCTTACCATGTGACCTCCGACTGCAGCATAACATGCAGGTCCCCCAAGTCCATCTACCATCCAAGTTTGGTTGAAAAGCAACTTACTGTTGCGGAGTTAGGTGTCATAAGAGAGTCTTGCATGTAAACTTTAACGCTGACCTGAAAATGACCTTTGACCTTACCATGTGACCTCCGACTGCAGCATAACATGCAGGTCCCCCAAGTCTATCTACCACCCAAGTTTGGTTGAAAAGCGACTTACGGTTGCGGAGTTAGGTGTCATAAGAGAGTCTTGTATGTAAACTTTAACGTTGACCTGAAAATGACCTTTGACCTTACCATGTGACCTCCGACTGCAGCATAACATGCAGGTCCCCCAAGTCTATCTAACATCCAAGTTTGGTTGAAAAGTGACTTACAGTTGCGGAGTTAGGTGTCATAAGAGTCTTGCATGTAAACTTTAACGTTGACCTGAAAACGACCTTTGACCTTACAATGTGACCTCCGACTGCAGCATAACATGCAGGTCCCCCAAGTCCATCTACCACCCAAGTTTGGTTGAAAAGCGACTTACGGTTGCGGAGTTAGGTGTCATAAGAGAGTCTTGCATGTAAACTTTAACATTGACCTGAAAATGACCTTTGACCTTACCATGTGACCTCCGACTGCAGCATAACATGCAGGTCCCCCAAGTCCATCTACCATCCAAGTTTGGTTGAAAAGCAACTTACTGTTGCGGAGTTAGGTTTCATAAGAAAGTCTTGCATGTAAACTTTACCGTTGACCTGAAAATGACCTTTGACCTTACAATGTGACCTCCGACTGCAGCATAACATGCAGGTCCCCCAAGTCCATCTACCATCCAAGTTTGGTTGAAAAGCGACTTACGGTTGCGGAGTTAGGTGTCATAAGAGAGTCTTGCATGTAAACTTTAACATTGACCTGAAAATGACCTTTGACCTTACCATGTGACCTCCGACTGTAGTATAACATGCAGGTCCCCCAAGTCCATCTACCATCCAAGTTTGGTTGAAAAGCAACTTACGGTTGCGGAGTTAGGTGTCACAAGAGTCTTGCATGTAAACTTTAACGTTGACCTGAAAATGACCTTTGACCTTACCATGTGACCTCCGACTGCAGCATAACATGCAGGTCCCCCAAGTCCATCTACCATCCAAGTTTGGTTGAAAAGCAACTTACTGTTGCGGAGTTAGGTGTTCAAAGAGAGTCTTGCATGTAAACTTTAACGTTGACCTGAAAATGACCTTCGACCATACCATGTGACCTCAGACTGCAGCATAACATACAGGTCCCCCAAGTCCATCTACCATCCAAGTTTGGTTGAAAAGCGACTTACGGTTGCGGAGTTAGGTGTCATAAGAGAGTCTTGCATGTAAACTTTAACGTTGACCTGAAAATGACCTTTGACCTTACCATGTGACCTCAGACTGCAGCAAAACATGCAGGTCCTTCAAGTCCATCTACCAGCCAAGTTCGGTAGAAAAGCAACTTACGGTTGTGGAGTTATGTGTCTTTACAGGTTTGTGACCGACGGACGGACATTTGGATCCCTAAGTCTCGTCTTCACCTCTGGTGGGCGAGACAAAATCTGGTCTGGATCTATCATAATACATCTTTCTATGATATAACTATATTATTTTAGGGAAAATTTCTATAATCTTGATGTAGGTTAAATATTCTTTCCAATACTAGAAGAAAAAGAAGGATTATTATCTCACTCTTCAAAGCAGAAAATATAAAATGTGTCACAAAGGCGAGCACAAAACACGCCCACCTGTAACGCGGAAAATGGAGTCATGCAAGAAAAGTGGAAGGTGGCGACTTCATCTTTGACCATCTGACCTAAAAATCAATAGAATTCCCGAGATCTATGCTACCATAAACACCAAATTAGATGAGCCTAAGTTGAGTTAAACTAAATTTATCAAGTTTACAAGGGATGCAGAATTGTAAGATGAAAACATGTCACTTTGACCTTGACCTTTGACCTCAAAATCAATAAGCTTCCTAGAATCCGTTTTAGTACTACACACACTAAATCATATGAGCCTAGGTTAAGTTAAACTCCAGTTATCACGTTTACAAGGACTGCAGAAGGGCAAGATGAAAACATGTCACTGTGACTTTGACCTTCTGACCTCAAAATCAAAATGCTTCCTGGGATCCATACTATTATCATACACCTCAAATTATATAAGCCTACATTTAGGTTAAGTTAAACTAAAGTTATCATGTTTACAAGGAAAAGTTAATGGAAGGACAGATGGACATCGAGCGTGATACTACATGTACGTCCTGTCCTAGGACTGGCTTATAAAGATCTGGTCTGGATCTATCACAATACATCTTTCTATGATATAACTATATTATTTTAGGGAAAATTTCTATAATCTAGATGCAGGTTAAATATTCTTTCCAATAATAGAAGAAAAAGAAAGGTTATTGTCTCACTCTTCTATGCAGAAAATATAAATACACATTCAATTACATGTTGAATATATCCAATGAGTGGCAGCTCAACTGAAGATCAATTTACAATTGCTATTTCATTTATTTCCTTTATAACTATATGAGCATTGCAAATTGCATGAGCCCAATTTAATAAACTGAAGTTATCGCGTTTACAAAGACTGTAGAAAGTAGAAGGGTAAGATGAAAATATGTCACTGTGACCTTGACCTTTGACCTCAAAATCAAAAGGCTCCCTGGGATCAATCCTAGTATTATACACGTCAATTTATATGAGCCTATGTTATGTTAAACTGAAGTTATTGAGTTTACAAGGACTTATCTGAGGAAAATTTCCATCATCTAGATGTTAATTATTCTTTACAATAGAAGAAAAAAAAAGGTTGTCTCACTCTTCTATGCAGAAAATATAAATAAACATTCAATTATATGTAAAATATATCCAATGAGTGGCAGCTCAACTTAAAATCAATTTACAATTTCTTGTTCTTTTGACAGTCTGTAATATTCTCTAAGGACTATAAAGTGAAGTAAAACTTGAGAAAAATGGGGTCAGACATACAAAAAGGATGATCACTTTATTGAATTGTCCATAGCCAAAAATCTGGTCTGGATCTATCATAATACATCTTTCTATGATATACTATGTTATTTAGGGAAAATTTCTGTAATCTAGATGTAGGTTGATTATTCTTTCCAATAAAAGAAGTAAAAGAAAGGTATCACTCTTCTATGCAGAAAATAAAAATAAACATTCAATTATGCAAAATACATCCAATGAGTGGCAGCTCAACTTACAAGATCAATTTACAATCGCTATTCATATTAAGTTCTTTATCACTATATAAGCCTTGCAAATTGCAATAGCTGCATGGTAAGGTTATTAAGACATAGCATAACAAAGGTATAAAGCAATCTTTTATGTACAGTTTTCAAGACATGAGACAAGTTGTCTGCTTCACTGCCATCAGACAGATTAACTCTCATTTACAAATCTTTTTAAAAACCTGCAATATGAAAGTCTATACAATGTCACCACAACATCTTTGATTTCATAAATAATGAGATTCCAAGGCCCATATTCTGAAGTCTGGTTTATCTTAAACTTAGTTTTAAAGTCATGGTTTGAGTATGGACGTTACATACATAACTAACAGTAGAGATATAATATTTAAGCTCATTTGGCTCTCAAATCATTAATAGTTGTGTAAGAAGTATAAATAAATGATTGTCTTCACTATCGAGGAACCAGGAAGAGCACAGTAAACTTTAAGAAACATACAATGCAATAAAAAATTTTGACACTTAAGTTTCCCATAATTTTAGCACAGAATTAGACCATGGTCTTAGTTAGACCTGACTTCAGAATTGGCCTAAGTATTCTTTATAATACGGGCCCAACAGTTTATCTTTGCAAATTTGGACAGAAATTATTTTGACCTTGACTTTTTTAAGAACTTGATTGACTCAAAAATCTGTAGTCAGGTATTTAAAGAACTTGATTAAGTGTGGTACTGCAACAAAGAATGTTTCCTGCCCCACACCCTCAAGTGTTTATTGGATGTATCATACTGTCACTGAATTCATGAAACCACACCAGTGCCAAATCATTTTTCAAGAATGTTATAAACATTTAATTTTTTTTCAAACTGCTAATTGGCAACCATCGATTATTAACATAACCAGTATGATGATGATGATGTAAGCATTAAGGAATCTGAGTATCTACTTTCGCCTCCAATTAAGAAACTTTAACTTGTCAACACAACAAAGCCTGCTATTATTATTATTACCAAGGGCCCATTTCATAAAGGACTTGCAATTGTTGTAACCTTGCCATTATGGCAACTACCATGGTAACCTCAATTATGATTGGCTGCTGAGCCCTGTTACCATGGAAGTTGCCATTATGGCAAAGTTACAACAGGTGCAAGTCCTTTATTGTTACAGGCTCCAGGTTTTAGCTGGGCTGCCTAGGCAGTCAAGCGTTCAAGAAATTTCTTTCTACAGAGTACCCATTCACCGCATCTGTGGGTAAATTAATTTGGGCTTTTGATATGGGTATTGCATTACCTGAGGCACAAGGAGAATACCCTCCTTGCGTTTCGATGAACAAACTGAATAGGAAAACCCTTGAAGGTATGTCCATCTGGAACAGCCAGTCTGATGGCTTGCTGGAACTCCTCATTTCCTGTAGACAATCCCGTCATTCTCTCTGTCTCGTAAGACGCTAAAGCAGGATTCAGTAGGTAGCTTAGCTCTTCATCCCACACACTTGTTAATCCAAGGTCCTGATTTGAGAACAAGTTTGTTTTTTTTCGTTCATTTCATAAGCCTGATAAGAAAGGGATTTACATAAACAAAGCATTTTTTTACCCTTATAAAATGTCACACAAGCCACCCTTTCACACGGTAAAAAAAAAATTGTTATTTGAATGATTCCAGTGAAAAATAAGGCCAATGACAAATTTTTAGCACATGTGAAACATAACTAGAATCACAAACGCTAATCACAATCCATATCGAATCCTACGGGACACTAACTGCGCGTGCTTTCCGCGCGTGTCTACCACTCTATGGAAATACCATTGGAAATTTCATGTTTTAACAATTTTGTCATTCCTGAAAAAAGTTCCCACTTTTATCCCTAGTTCCAATGATATAATACTGATGATATCATATAATTTCCATTAAATAATTGAAATTTTTGCAAAGATGTTAATTACATTCGCGTTTTAGGGACAAAAACATCCCTTTCATATCAAAAATAGGATGAAACTCAACGTAAAATCCTACTTTATGTCACCACAAACGATTTCCCCTCGTTCCAATTTCGCTTGATGGTATCGTACAGCTTAGTTCCCATGAGTCATTGTGCAGTTTTTTCTAAGCTTTACGATGATGTAAGAATGATGTTCATTGGTCAAACTTTGCGTTCGCGTTTTAGCTTTAGATAAACATGTGTCAGACCACAAGCCAGTGGCAATAGTTGTCATATTCGGGCCGGGCGCGTAATATGCAGTGCAGCAGGCAGGGGCCACGGCTGCCGTGCCCTAGCGTATAGCCCTAGCGCTAGCCGGGCCGGGCTGCGCTTGTGCGACTGTGCGTGCGCAAGGGTTCCAAAAGGCATAAAAGGACTTGATATGACAAACTCAAATTCTACTCCGGAGGTGAATTCCAGTTAAGTGTCAATTAAATTATGGTACAATTTTTCTGTGTGAAAAGTCCAATGACTCTAAAGATGAATTGCGATCATCACCCGGGGGGGCCACTTCCATTCACGAGTGGATACCATGCGCGACCATGGGGTCTCGAAAAGCACCCTAAACATGTATTTTCCATATTCTGAAAATGCACCCCTTAACAAGTATTGGCGTGTGAAACCCTACCCTTAACAAGTATTGGAAACAAAACGATAGTCTTGGCAAATATTCCCTGAAATGAACCCCTAAACAAGTACAGGAATGTTTTATTGTTACGGGTCCTTCGGTCGTCGGCTTTACCTTATTTGGTTTAGTAAACCCCACCTTCTACACCTCGTGCAAATCGGACTCTAAACACGTAGTGTTGGGGCAAAAAAGACACCCTTTATAAAACATTTTAATTTTGTTTTATCATCCCCGCAAATTCGACCCTAAACACGTAATTTTCCGAGCGAAATAGATACCCTTTTTATATCATTTTTGTGTTTTTGACACCCTTATCACGTTACGTACGTAACGTGCCCTATCGTGAAAAAGACATCCTTTTTACGTGTTTTTTTGGTCGCGCATGGTATCCACTCGTCAATGTAAGTGGCCCCCCCGGGAATCATCATTACAATGATGATTGAAGATTCATGTGTGAAAAGGCCCAAGATTTTGCAAGTGGCTCTGATAATCATCCTGCAATTATCTGCATCGTCCATTTCCATTCCTTATGTCTGATTTGTTTTTAAATAAGTAGGTAAATCCAGTTGACACAAATATACAAATATTTTTTCTATTGAATTTCGAAATATATGATCTCATTCCCCATATATATATATATATATATATGTTAATAGCTCTATGGTTAAATCAACACGGCTACTGCCAGTTGCATGCTTAAGAAGCAATCATCAGGCCGTCGATAGATATATATATATACATAAAGTGCGTATAAAAAAAAACGGGACAGATTTGAAAAGTCTATAAAATTTTTGTTTCAAATAATGATGTCTATATTTTGGTGTTAATAGATGCTCTAAGGTCTTATCTTTGAAATGCAATTTAAAAAAATAAATTTTATTCATGCTTGAGCGAACACGGGACATTTTTTTGGGGGGGTTCAAAAAGAGGCTTGCGCCAGAATTGCAGAATTTGTGTAATACAATGATCAGACTTCTTGCTAATCAGGAGACTTCCTCTTGACCTTTTCATTATCTGTGCCACAATTTTCAAATTATGCTCTCAAATTTCATTTACAAAGTTATTTATTTAATTGAATTATTTCGTTTTTTCATTTAATCTTCTCTTACCTTTTAATTTTCCTTCATAAGTAACTGAGAAAAGAAGATTTTTTTTGTCAACCCAAGCAAGAAGATTTGAATGATTAATTGGGAAAACTTGTGATTATTAAAATCGTTTTATTATGTGAAACAAATAATGTTATGTACCTTTAAAGACATGAATCTATTTTTCAATGGGTCATTAATTCCTTGACCAAGTTTAATTGCTTGACAGGAAACACAGGAAGGGATTCATGTCTTTCAATGACAATGGTGTATTGAGTCAATTTTGAAGGAGCTAGATATGGCAGATCGGGTAAAATGTATTAAAAAGTTGTGAGCGAGCGAAGTGAGCACGCAAATATTCCCACTTTTTTAATTACAATATCAAATTTTGTGATAGATTTTGACATAATATTCAGAAAATAATATATTTTACTTTCTATCTGTCCTTTTATTTCCTGTCCACTTTTTTTTGGTCATGATTTTTTTAATTGGGGGGGGAGCAACCCGAGCGCCCAACCATCTGTGTGGCTTTGTTCAAAAGGCACCATAATCTTTGTAGCACATAATGAAAGGATTTGAATAAAAAAATCCATGCTCTCCCATAATTCGGTTGAAAAAAAAATAATTTTAGCTTGAAGAAGGAATATTCAAAGCTAACAGAGAGCATATTAAAAAGAAATAACAGAATAATTCAAGCAAATAAATAGATCTGAAAATGAATTTTGACCGCATGATTTGAAAATTATGGCAAAGATAATGAAAAGGTTAAGAGGAAGTCTGCTAATAAGCAAGAAGTCCGATCATCATATTACTCATATTCTGCAATTCTGGCGCAAGCCTCTTTTTGAACCCCCAACAAAAACGTCCCGTGTTCGCTCAAGCATGAAGGAAACTAAATTTTTTTAATAGCATTTGAAAGACCAGACATTAGAGCACCTATTAACACCAAAATATAGAAATAATAATTTGAAACTAAAATTTTATAGACTTTTCAAATCTGTCCCGTTTTTTTTTATACGCACTGTATATATATATATATATAAATCTCTGAATAAACAGAAATTCTGGATTTCTTTCAATACAAGATTTGTAATTGGCATGATCATTATTAATCCTACCTGCTCTAATTTTGTCTTGGTTCTTTCTGCATTTAATTTGATTTCCAGGTCATACTATGATATATTTAGTTGTTTGGATTGAATTTGTAACTAAATCTACCAGATTTCTAAGCCTTTTTAATAAGAAAGGGTTTTCATTTTCAAATTTCATTGCAAGGATTTGCAAGTACCATAGCTTCTCTGATCATAAAAATTTATGAGTTTTTTTTTGGTTTGTTTTAGTTCTTGTAGAAGTATTTATTTTGATTCATAAGCCTGTCAAGTGAGTGATTACACTTCCAAATATTGCAAGCTGCTCAGATGATTATCTTAAATATTCAGTTATCAATATATGTTCAAAAATAGTGAACTTTTTTTTATTTTACTCTAAAATACAGGGATTTCTAACAGCATGGTCAAAAGTAAACAATTCACACTTTAGTTTAGGAATTAAATCATTGTCAATCTAAGAAAACAGATCTGGGCAATTATTTAGCCTTCAATAGATCTTTCCTGAAGAAAACTGAACATTCTTCATTTCATTTCTAAACTTCAAATATGAAACAAAAATATTTAGATGCTGACCAGAGAAATTTTAAAACTTTCAAAGCTATGGTGGAAATTCAACAAATATCCCCAACATGACCAAAGTTCAGTGACTGTAAATGACCTTTGATCTTGGTCATGTGACCTGAAACTCGGGCATGATGTTTGGTGGCATACCATTACCCTTGTGTCCTATTTTTTTTTTTAAAGTTATGATGGCATTTCTAAAACTTAACCTTAGGTAAGAATTCAATGCTGTCGACGCAGCTGAATAATTATAACTTTAGAAGAACAATGTGTAAAAAGGAAGAGTATTCTTTTACAACTAGAGAACATAGAGAAAATGATGTCATCATTACAGTCTTTTCATGATTTAATGGAATATTGAAGAAAAATCTGGGGGGAATGTTTTAAAAGACTAAGAAGAGAGATATTGCTATCAGATACGAGGGGAAAATTGCCTGATCAGAATACCTTTCATTTCTTTTTCAAGTGCAAATTTATCTCAGTGGATTTATCTTGTAATTGTAAAAGCTTTTAGGTAATCTTCATCTCAAAGAAAACTGAATCTGAATAAGATAAAATAAAAAACACTTAAACTGAAAGATCACCCACAATGACAAGAAACTGTATACTAAAGATAGTCTTAAAATAAAATGAAACCTTTAGAACAAGATAGCTTGTGCAAACAAGTGGAATGCCTCTGGCCGTCTCACCTGCATCACACGATTCAACATAGCAGCAGTGCTGACTTTGAAAACTACTATAACTCACACAAGATGTTCAGTGATACATGGTTACTCTTATTTCCACGTTTTATGAATTAGACCTATACACTTACAGAGATAGGATGGTAATTCAACAAATACCCCCAATGCGGCCAAAGTTCATTGACCTTACATGACCTTCGACCTTGATCGTGTGACTTGAACTCGCACAGGATGTTCAGGATACTTGATTACTCTTATGTCCAAGTTTCAAAAGTCAGATCAATAAACTTGCAAAGTTATGATTGTAATTCAACAGATACCCCCATTATGGCCAAAGTTCATTGACCTTTGACCCTGGTCATGTGACCTAAAATGCACACAGGATGTTCAGTGATAGTTGATTACTCTAATGTCCAAGTTTTATGAACTAGACCAACATACTTTCAAAGTTATGATGGTAATTCAACAAATACCCCCCAATTCGGCCAAAGTTCATTGACCCTAAATGACCTTTGACCTTAATCATGAGACCTGCAACTTGCACAAAATGTTCAGTGATGCTTGATTACTATTATGTCCATGTTTCATGAATCAGATCCATAAACTTTCAAAGTTATGATGAGAATTCAACAGATACCCCCAATTCGGCCAAAGTTCATTGACCCTAAATGACCTTTGACCTTGGTCATGTGACGTAAAACTCACGCAGGATGTTCAGTGATAATTAATTAACCTTATGTCCAAGTTTCATGAACTAGGTCCATATATTTTTTAAGTTATGATGACATTTCAAAAATTTAACCTCAGGTTAAGATTTCGATGTTGATTCCTCCAACATGGTCTAAGTTCATTGACCCTAAATGACCTTTGACCTTGGTCATGTGACATGAAACTCTGATAGGATGTTCAGTAATACTTGATTAACCTTATGGCCAAGTTTCATGAACTAGGTCCACATACTTTCTAAGTTATGTCATTTCAAAAACTTAACCTCAGGTTAAGATTTGATGTTGACGCCGCCGCCGTCGGAAAAGCGGCGCCTATAGTCTCACTCTGCTATGCAGGTGAGACAACAACAAAAATCAAAGAAACCAATCAACGAAAATTTCGGAAAAATTGAATAAATAATAAGTTATGAGCATTTGAAGTTTAGATCATTATTGTAATGTAGATCCTCCCATTGGCAATGTGACAAAGATGAGTGATGTCACATGTGAACAGCCTTCCCATTACTTTTGTATATATTTCACGTTAAACTACCTCTTTTACCTTATCTTCCATAGATCATGCATTCTTTTTATAGGACTAAATAGGAGGGCAAGTAATACATATTTTCAAAGAATACATTATGGATAAACAGTTTGTATCACTATAAGAAAGAGCAAAAAGACATTGTGGGGGTATTTTATAGTCCATCAAAGGGAAAGTTGTTCACATGTGACATGACACATCTTTGTCACATTGCCAATGGGAGGATCTACATTACATCCTTGTCAGATTGCCAATGGGAGGATCTTTATAGCATTAGTGATCACAATATTGAAATGCTCATAACTTTTTCATTATTTGTCCAATTTTTCTCAAACTTCCTTTGATTTCTCTGTTTCCACACAAGCCCACTTGTTCCAAAGATTTAATTCCCCTTTAAGACAAATATTCTTGTATCTTCAGAGTTCCATAAAATTAGTATTCTGAAAATTCTTGCATCTTTTCTTCTATCTTTCGTTGAGTGAGCATGATATCAGAGCAAAATATGCATCAAGCTAAAAACATCGCATAAATTTCTATGAGCACAAGATAATACATCGAGATAAAAGGTTTTCTGAAAATTCTTTTATCTTTTCTTTAAAATGTTAAATCCTTTAGAAATATTTACAAGAGGTAGGGGGCTATTGTAACTTTATGCTGCATGCAATATTTCTCCACCAAAATTAATAATTTCTAGCTGCATCCTGCACAAAAGGAGACATTATGGAGATAATCCAGATCTAATTTGAGATGATGAACCTTTTCGAAGAAAACGTGCTTGGAAGAAGAGCCACGTGTATTTTTAGCACAGTACCCACAACCATAAGCATCAGAGATGCAAGAGAAATTACGCCTCATGTCAATAATCCGCTAATGGTTTTTACAGAAAAGATTCTTCTGTTGGTAGACCTATAGCATATAACAACTTAATTGGTTGATGACAAAATATTGGGGGTTTCAGAGATAAAACAGGGGACGTCCTTACAGAGACAAGGCAATTTTCAGAATACCAATTTAAAGGGAAAGTTCACCCTGGAAAAAGTTTATTGTAAAAAGAGCAGAAAAAAAACATTAAATATATTTGAGAAAAATCCTTCAAAGAATAAAAATTTATAAGAATTTCAGTTACTAGTACTTGATTTGTGACATCTATGCAAGCAGCTTCCTATATATATCATATGGTTGAAAGAACAATGAAATGTCATTTTCTCATAAAATTGACAATGAATTTTACTGTACCTTCAGTATATCAATAGACAATCATTTCATAACCCCTTTCTAAAAAGAAAACAAAATAATTCATCACTAA
Source organism: Lytechinus variegatus (assembly GCF_018143015.1). Classification (NCBI taxonomy): domain Eukaryota; kingdom Metazoa; phylum Echinodermata; class Echinoidea; order Temnopleuroida; family Toxopneustidae; genus Lytechinus; species Lytechinus variegatus. Next base: position 26,449,635 of record NC_054741.1, on the reverse strand, counting down.
GTCCCACGAACCATTAAAAAATTGAAATCTATGCATTTTATATTACATAACATATGGGGCAACTGCTCGTTTATGACATGTCACAAATCCAAAATTTTAAAGTAGTTTGAAGCATAAGGTTTTCAGCTAATTTTGCATATATATGTTGTTACCATGGCAACACGATTTCCGACACACACAAAAAAGATGTCTTGCACATCTATACATCACGACCAAAGTGGGGGCCAAATTTCATGAGAATTTGTTAAAAATTGAGGAAGTTGTTGAAGCGCAAATTTTCCAACGGACCGACGGAACAACTGACCGACCGTACATTGATTCTATACATGAACTCCTGTCAAACTTTAATTGGCAGGGGTATAAAAATAGGTCTAAAAATACAAAAAATCCTACAAGTACTTCCAAATTCGATCAAATTTGAATCAGTATTTTTTTTTAGTAAAAAAAACTTTATTTGACAAAAAAACGAAATTTGCAGTAACTTTACTTGTTTTGCAAATTTCATTTTTCTCATGAAAACCACAAACCTGAGCTACTGACCAACTTTTCCTGCAGTGCTTAACTACGCGCTCAGTGCGCAGAACGCGTATTAGTGCTTGCGCCATTTTGATCTGTGACGTCAATGATGAAATAGTCGACTATTCCATCATTGACGTCACGGAATAGCACATTTTTTTCAAGTTGGTCCTTATTGTCAAATCTGTAAAAGAATGAAATATTGTATAATTCAAACAATAAAAAACAAAAGAAATAGTGAGTGATAGACATCATCGACTGTTTTGTGAAAAATAAGTGAAATTTTAAAATGTCATAACTTTCTTATTTTACATCCGATTTTGATGAAATTTTTAGCGTTTTGCTCGTTGGATTTTTCTCTATTTATTCAAATCATCATAATTCTGGGGTGGTGGACTTGACCTTTAACCCTAAATCTCCCGGGGTATTTTGATTCTTGTCATTCCCGGGGGGGGCCATTATGGCCCCCCCTTAAGATCTCGGCCGCAGATCGCGCGAGCGACGCAAAAATTTGCACGCTGGTAGTGTGCGATGTAATCTACAAGGCTGTATGGTAAAATTTTCCAAAATAATGAGATTTTATATGAATTAATTATGTTAATTTATGCATAAATCATACTTTTTGCTCTAATTCACTAAATAAAGCTCCTAGAATGCTAATTTTTGGTAAAAATTTTCTTTGTAGCATTCTTAACAATCGTAATTCAAAAAAACTTTGGTTTGGAAATAAATTTCTTATGTATTTTATTGTTTTATGAATTTCTTATGTATTTCTTTGTTTTTTTACTTTTTGTTTTTTATTGTTTTTTCAATGGAAATTGTTCCAGACATAATTCTGATCATGAACAAGGCAAAATTAATTAAGTTTAATCAGTAAAAGTAGAAATAATGATACATTTATGAATTTTGGCTAAATACGCAATTTGCATTGGATTTGTACATGAAATCACATTTATGAGCAATTTTGGGTCTGACATGCACTTGCATAATGTTGCGTAATGTCGTAACCGCGTACCCGGGCGTCACAACTTTGGTCTCAAAATTTGCGCGAGACTTGAATGTAAAAAGTCAGTGAGCTGCGAGGTGAACAAATTTCGCGCAGCAGATACATGTATATCGCGAAAATTGTTGAGGGGGGGCCATTATGGCCCCCCCCCCCCCGGGAGAATTAGGGTTAAAGACAATACTAGAAGCTTCCAGTACAGTGGAAAGTGCTTCAAGATCATCAGAACTTCAAACTCAAGAGTTTCAAGCTAGACTTCATGTCAGAGCATAGTTCATCTCCACGAAATACAACATTAACTTCTGTGACATTATCTGCACACCATCAATGTGACAGGGCCTTTAGACATAACTCATTGAAAGGAAAAACAAATTTGACAAATTTTTCATAACCTTTACAGGACAAATCCACCCAAACAAAATGTTGATTTGAATAAGAGAAAAACCCAACCAGCGTCACAGTAAAAATTTCATTAAAATCAGATGTAAAATAAGAACAAGTGGAATGCCTCTGGCCGTCTCACCTGCATCACGCGGTTCAATATAGCAGCAGTGCTCACTTTGAATACTACTCTAACTCGCACAAGATGTTCAGTGATACATGGTTACTCTTATTTCCCTTTTTAATGAACTAGACCAATAAACTTACAGAGATATGATGGTTATTCAACAAAAAACCCCAACATGGCCATGGTCAAGTTCATTGACCTTACATGACCTTTGACCTTGATCATGTGACCTGAAACTCGAACAGGATGTTCAGTGATACTTGATTACTCTTATGTACAAGTTTCATGAATCAGATCCATAAACTTTCAAAGTTATGATGGCAATTCAACAGATACACCAAATTCGGCCAAAGTTCATTGACCTTTGACCTTGGTCATGTGACCTGAAACGCGCACAGGATGTTCAGTGATACTTGATTACTCTAATGTCCAAGTTTAATGAACTAGACCAATAAACTTTCAAAGTTATGATGGTAATTCAACAGATACCCCCGATTTGGCCAAAGTTCATTGACCCTAAATGACCTTTGACCTTAATCATGAGACCTGAAACTTGCACAAAATTTTCAGTGATGCTTGATTACTATTATGTCCAAGTTTCATGAATCAGATCCATAAACTTTCAAAGTTATGATGGGAATTCAACAGATATCCCCAATTCGGCCAAAGTTCATTGACCCTAAATGACCTTTGACCTTGGTCATGTGACGTGAAACTCATGCAGGATGTTCAGTGATACTTGATTAACCTTATGTCCAAGTTTCATGAACTAGGTCCATATATTTTCTAAGTTATGATGACATTTCAAAAACTTAAACTCAGGTTAAGATTTCGATGTTGATTCCTCCAACATGGTCTACGTTCATTGACCCTAAATGACCTTTGACCTTGGTCATGTGACATGAAACTCTAATAGAATGTTCAGTAATACTTGATTAACCTTATGGCCAAGTTTTATTAACTAGGTCCATATACTTTCTAAGTTATGACGTCATTTCAAAAACTTAACCTCAGGTTAAGATTTGATGTTGACGCCGCCGTCGCCGTCGGAAAAGCGGCGCCTATAGTCTCACTTTGCTTCGCAGGTGAGACAAAAATATATTCTTAAATTCCACTTAATTTTGCAAAACAGTTATATGCACATCCTGGTCAGTAGGCAAATGAGGGAATCAGTCTTTTTCCTCCCTGAAATGTGGAATTACTATCGTTTAACTTTTTGTGGTTTAGTCAAGTTGGTCATTGTTGTCGAATGTGTAAAATTGGAAAAATTCAAACAATAATTCAAACAATGAAAAACAAAAGAAAAAGTGAGGCACATCATCGACTCTCTCATTTGCATATCACTGAGTCGTGCATAAAGCTGTTTTATGAAAAATAAGCAAAACTTTAATACATGTATATCATAACTTGTTTATTTTCCATCTGATTTTGATGAAATTTTCAGCGTTATATTTGTGTGATTTTTCTCTATTGATTCAAATCAACATTTTCCTGGGGTGGACCTGACCTTTAAACAGATGATATGAATTCTTTTTTTTAGAAATAAAGATCTGAAGCAAGATATTTCAAAGATATACAATGCTCGGAAGGTTGAAAGAACGAGTGTACAGAAGGATACGAAAAAAAATCCAGCATAGGTTTGTAGACTTACAACACCGATTTATTTTCAATGAACTCAAAGGTTTGCAGGATTACTATGGAAGCGCTTACAGATTACATCTGAGACCTTCAGTTGGCTTCTAATTGAAACGCTTCCACCTACACAAATTATTCAAATAAAATTTTACAGAAAAGCAAATGAAGAATTTTACCTGCCTTTTCATTATGCATGCAGAAATATCCCCTGAAAATCCTCATCTGACAGGAAATGAATACCTTAAAGCTACATGTAATTAAATGGTAGTGCATGCAAATCTGCACCATGCATTAACATGGTATTGAGATAAGGTGAAATAGATTACTAGATTTAAGAGGTCAATTGAATAGGTTGGGGGATAGTGGCGCGCGCCACTTATGGCACACCGAGCCTTCCGGAGTGGCACGTGGGAGCCGGTATAGAAAAAAAAATAAAAAATAAAAGGTTGATCAACTATTAATCTGGGATTGAGGCTTGATCATTTAATTACAAAGGGAAAATAAAAACTCAGCTCTTTTTCAAATCCAAATGCTATTTGATTGCCTCTGATTTTGTGCAATCTAGCATTCAATAACCCCTATTAGTATTATGGAGGATCTATTTAATGTATTTATTTACGATTGGTACAATTCAAAGACTAGGTACATAATATGTGAACATAGATTTGTGAACAGTGCTTTTAATAATAGCAATAATCATAATTACGTTTTATTTACTCAGGGTAGCCATTTCGGTCAGGGAACTGCAGCTGGCCCAGCATTTCCAGTATGGTATTACTACCCTTCTCCAATCTACATGCTGCGCACCAAGCAAGAAGGCAGATCGAGGTTCAATTCCTATATATATTTTTGTATGACTCTGTTGGTGATCGAACCAACGGCCTCCCGTTCATGAGGCTGACGCTCTACCACTGATCAACATACCCGCTTTGCTTTTTAAACACGACCCTCATCAAGAACAAATCTTAATACAGAAACATAATAATTAACACTAATTTGAGCAAGTCGCTTATCATTTTTTTAAATAAATTGTGTAGTATGTTGGTATTTTTATATCTTCTGTTGATTGAGAACCCCTCTCGGCCATTTAAAAGGCTTTAATTGAGAATGGCTGCAGTAGGCAGTGCTGCACCAGCCCGAGTTTGCTTAATCTTGAGATTTAAGCCCGAACAACTCACTACGCGATTAATCTAGAGATTCAAGAAACCCCATCTCCACCAGTGCAACTTAAGCAATTCATGCTTGATGCATTATGATCTGACACAGTGAATAAATAATCCCGAGGAAATCTCGAGTGCGCCTACACCTGCAAGTTGACTTAGTCTCCATTACAAGAGATTGTTCATATTGGTATAATTTTCTGGATGAGAAATAGCGTGATTATTTAAAAACTCGGGATGGTGCAGACAGCCCTATTGAATGCCAGAGGGTGAGATCAGGACCTATTCATAGATTGACAATGCCAGGTTCCAAATGCTGACTTTATTGAACAAGAGATTTAAATTTATTGGAAGGGGGTGAAAAAAAAATAAGTGATAGCTGCCTTCTACATTAGTTGGTAGTTTGCTAAAATTGAGCTTGCGCTTGTGATGTTTTCGAATCAATCGAATGCAGTCACAATATTCGGATTGTCACGATCTCACCCCCACTTAGCTATTATAATAGCAAAGTCAGGGTGAGATTGTGTTTTGTGGCTATTATTTTGAATTTGTATTTTGTTGAGATTTTGGAGTAATTTCTGTTGCTATTCTGTGCAGTTTGAGGAAAAATACGTTTCCATGATTTTCCGTTTGGAAAAGCAACATTCAAAGGGCCATTTCCGTGAAATTGTAGAAATTTAGCAGGATAATTCGTAAATTATAGCACTCTATTTTGCAAATTGCTATTATTTCAGTTTGAATGTTCAACTCCACAAATACACAGTGGCTCCGGGTAATTTTGAACCCCTTTTGGATGCAATTGTTTCAATACAAAATAATTTTCAAACAAGAAGAACGAAAAAAACCTTTTAAAATATAAATTTTCCATCTGATGATTACGAATTTACGATAATATGATGATATTGTACTTTAAAAATGCTTCATTATGACAGTAATGGCGCTGTTATGCTGAAAGACACTACTGCTTTTGCTGCTGATGATGAATAATAACAATAATAATAGCTGGATTTATAAAGCGCTTTTTGCCTAAGGCAGGGCTCCACACTAACCCATTTTTTCTACTGGTCCAACCTATTCATGTCGGACCAGTAGATACCCAGTTTTTCAAATTTTTACTGGTCCGAACCTAAAATCTGGTCCCAAAAATAAAGAAAACATTAAGAAAAGGCGCAAGTTTATTTTTCTAGCCTTTCGTTACCCCCCCCCACAAAAAAAAAATGAAGGAAAATGAAGGACAAAAAGAAAGCAAGACAGCAACGAAGAAAGACAGAAACGAAGAAAGAAAGAAAGAAAGAAAGAAAGGATGGAAGGAAAAGAAAGAAAGAAAGAATAAAAGAAAGGAAGAAAAAAAGGTAAAGAAAGGATAGATGTGAAGGAAGAAAAAAAGAACTAAAAAAGGAAAGGAGGGAATAAAGAAGGAACAAATATAAGAAAAAAAGAAAAGAAAAAAGAAATTAAGGAAGGAAATGAAGCAAGCAATAAAAAAGAAAGGGTAAAAGGAGAGATGGAAAGACGGACAAAAGAAAGAAAGGTAGGATTGAAAGAAGGAAGGAAGGAATTAAGGAAGAAATGAAGGACAGGTAAAATGATAGATAGAAGGAAAGAAATAAATAAAAGGAAGGGAAGGAAAGAAGCAAGCAATTATAAAAAAAAGAAAAGGTAAAAGAATAGATGAAAGGAAGAAAAAAAAAGAAAGACCGAGAGACAAAGAAAGGAAGGAATGAAAGAATAAAGGAGAGAAAGGAAGCAAGCAGTCAAAAAAAAGAAAGGAAAGGTAAAATGATATAATTAATAAAGGGAAAAAGGAAAGAACAAGACAGATAGAAGAAAGGAAGGAACGAATGTAAGAAAGAAAGGGCTGAGAAAAGAAATAAAAACAGAAAGGGTAAATAAATGATGGATGGAAGAAACAAAGAAAGTAACAAAGAATGAAGAAAGGGGTAAAAAGAAGGAAGGAAAGAAAGGAAGAAGAGAAGAGATGAATATAGGATGGATGGACTCAAAAACTAAAGAAAGAAAATATCAGAAAGAAAGAGAGAGAAAAAGGAAATAGAGAAAATATTTTATAAAAGGATAGAAAGAAAAAAAGGGAAATTAAAAGAGAAAGACAGTAACAAAAAAATTGAGGGAAGAAACAAAGAAAGATTAAGAAGGAAAGAAAGATAGGAAGAAAGCTAAAATTATTATAAATAATTTATCAGTTTCTTTTCTCATTTAAAATAGCTAGGAAAGAAATTCGCAGATACCATTAGTGTATCAACACACACATAAATGCATATGTGGGGCTATTATGTATTCAGACGATATCACCCGAAACCCGATCTGTTTGAACCAAAACAGAAGTGAAAATTTCTCCTTTTACTGCTTACAAATGACAGAGTTGCTCCAATTTTTAGGAAATATGGACATTATAAGAGCCTTTCATGAGTATGAACCTTGAATTTTGACAGTTATGTGAGAGATTTCTGCCAGAGTTTAGCCAGGCTTCGTTCGTGCGGCCAGTGGAGAATTTAGCATGTGGTTTGTGTGGCAGATTACATGTACACTGTATGCATGCTGTATAGTACTCTAGTACCACTTACGTGCGATTCATATTCTGTGTGTATTCTGTGTATGAAATGCAGAATTTAACGGGGGGAAATGGTTTGCTGTGAATTTGACCATTTCTGGAAAAGTTATTGGTCATGTTGGACCCTTAAATCTTGCTATTTTTGGAAAAATTACTGGCTCGACAATGATATTTTTTACTGGTCATGTCGGACCAGTAAATCTTCCAATTTCTGAAAATCTACTGGCCCGACAGCGATTTTTACCGGTCTGGGACCGTCGGACCGCCGCTAGTGTCGAGCCCTGCCTAAGGATACAAAGCGCTGCTATTATTACCGCGGCTTTAGCTCGAGCTACCATCACCGGCACTCGGTGCTTTCAAGGAAATCATCCTGCTGGTTACCCATTCACCTCACCTGGGTTGAGTGCAGCACAGTGTGGATAAATTTCTTGCTGAAGAAAAACATGCCATGGCTAGGATTCGAACCCACGACCCTCTGCTTAAAATGCGAGAGTCAGAACCATTAGACCAATACGCGACCACAAAGACGATGACAAGGAGATGGGGGCAATGAACATGATAAATTTTGATGATGTAGATGATAAATGTTATGATTGATGGTGATTATGATCAGGGACGATGATGACATGAAGAATCATGAAGAATAAGATGAGGATGCAGAGCTACTTATTTCAATATTCACCTCTCAGGAAGAATTTACTGACGAAGGAAGCAGAATAGCAGGGCTCCGTCTAGTCGGCTTAACGATTGATCTGATCAACATCTACACAGCTATGGATGGCCAGCAACATCAACATCTAAAATGCAAATTTGTTTGAAATATTTTCCAGATATGATGTATATTCATGCATTCTTTGTTTTCTTGAAAATTCACTGTGCTTCTCTTTGTTTAAAAAGGACATTATGCAAATTTCTTGTAGAAAAAATAATGGTATGGATGGATTTCCATACAGTTGACATTGATTGGATCAACCGTAACCGTAAGACAGGGCCCAGGGTCCCATGTTACAAAGAGTTACGATCGATCCAATCAATTGTAACTCTATGGAAATCCATCAGTGTCATAACTTTTTCTACATGGAAGGTTTCTTTCACAAAGCTAACACAGAGGGCCTTGACTCCCATGAAAGCTCTCTTTCCCAAAGCTAACACAGATGCCCTCTTCACTGCGTCACAAAAAAATATACACTTTTGAAATGGCTGCCAAATAAAAAATGTAGCACCTTGGGGGGAAAGACTTATAGATATGGAAAGCCAATAAGGTCAACTTTCAAATGACACCAAAAATTTTGAAAACTATTCATGCTTGAGTGAGCACTGCCCACTGAAACAAAGGGTATGAAAATTAGGGTGGGCTAGAATTAGCCTTCCAATGTCTTTCAGGTTTTTTTCTTCGGTACTTGCAACGTTGAGGGTTATTTGGTGAATTAAAGATCAGATGTGATCAGTTTGTTGTTTGTGATAATTTAATGCATTATTAAATCAAAATTGAATGCATGAATGATCATGAATTGCAATTTTTAGTGCAGCATTTTATCTTTATCATGTGGGTCTCAACAATGTCTTCATGACAGGAGAAGAGGGGGGGGGGGGTAATATGACTTAGGTGACGTAGGTGAAGTACTTTGATGGGATAAAGGTCAACAGAACATAAAGCAACCCCTCCCTCCATCTCTACCTCCCCCCCCCCCACTTCTCTCCTCCTGAGAGACTACATGTAAGCTTGCCTAGGCTAGGCAGGATTTAGCCTTACAGATTTCTGAGAGGTTAGTCCTTTGGAACTTACAAAGCTAAGGGTGTTATGCTATTTATGAGTGAGAAAAGTTATGATTTCTTAGGCGAATTTCATGAGTTACTAAATTGAAATGTAATGCATGAGTGAACAGGAATTGTAATTTCAGTGTAGCATATTCATCTTGTGGACCTCAGAAGTGTCTTCGTGAGAGTCAGAGTAATGTGATGGTACCTGTTACAAACGAGAGGGCAAGATATGCTAAGACTTGGTTAAAAGGGCATTCCTCTTCTTTTTGTCCTTTTACAGATTAAAACTTATATGTACCCTCCCCTCTCCATTTCCCAGCCCCCCCCCCCCTCTCTCTCTCTCTCTCACTTCCTGGATTGTAGCCTGTTCAAAACTTAACTGCCAAGTGACTGGTGGCTGATGGTCAGTTTTTTTATGAATGATTACCAAGAAATTTAATGATTATGATAATTAATGAAGTAATTTATTGAAAAAAAATGAATGTTTGATTGATCACATTGCACAATGAATGAGTTGTTTTACTGATAAATTGTTGATAGGAAAAAGTTCAGAATTAATCATTAAATCAACATTCTGCTCTGGACTTCGCGCGTACATGATAGCCATTAGTCTCTCAATTAACAGGAGGGGAGGGCGGGAAAGAGGGAGGGGGTGGGGCTGAATGTTCTGTTGACCCTTATTCCATCAACCTACTTCTCTCACTTAAGTACTACATGCATCTCACCCCCTATTCTCCCGACTCCCATGAACACATTGCTGAGATCCACATGATAACGTTGAAATGCTGCCCCAAAAGAGATCCAAATGATAAAGTTGAAATGCTGCCCCAAAAGTGTAATTTATGTTTACTCATGCATTAAAGTTCAATTTAATTATTCAAAAATTTGCTTAAGCAACCAAAACTAGTCACGAATGATCATTAGTTTATCACAACGCCATTAACTTTGCAAGTTCGAAAGGATTTGTATCTCAAAAACTAACATAAATTGGAAGGCTAATTCCAGCCCACCCTAATTTTCATACCCTTTGTTTCAGTGGGCAGTGCTCGCTCAAGCATGAATAATTTTCCACTTTTTTGGTGTCATTTGAAAGTTGACTTTATTGGCTTTCCATATAAGCCTTTTTCCCCAAAATGATACATTTTTTATTTGGCAGCCATTTCAAAAGTGTATAGTTTTTTTGGGGACGCACTGTATGTTAGCTTTGGGAAAGAGAGCTTCCCTACCTCCAAGTCCGATTATGACCACAGCCACGCATCCAATGGGTTGATATCATTAGGGCCCACCATACGGGCAGTGCCTTTCTGTTGGCAACTTTGGAAGTGTTCTCCTTTACAGTGTTGCTATTTATGTTCTCATATATTTACTTTTACAAGTGAATTGTTAAGCATCGTAATACTTTGTCATGTAGGCCTACGTTAATTGCGAAGTGAAATAACATTGAACTGAACAGTTAAAATGAATATGACCTCACCTTCCTGTGGTCCATGGTGAGAGCTCTAAGCTGCAGCTCCAGTTCATTGCTAACCAGTGATGAATCCAGATGGGATGGTACCAATGGTGGGCTGTTAGGCCAGTAAGTCTGAAATCAAACACATCAGGTGAGTGCTTTCACAAAGGGCTAAGAGTGACTTGTGGTAGCATATGACATGATTTAATCAACTTTTAAATAGTCTTTCATGATTTTACACAAAAATCAAATAATTCTAAATATCCTGCATATTTTCCTTTTGGGTATAAAACCATCTCTCGGTCAAGGAAAGGGATATAAATTTCAGTATATAATCTTCATTTGTAGTTTTCAGATATGCATTCACTAAAATTGAAACTTAAGTGTTCCAGGGACTTTTTAAAAGAAAATTAAAAACACATTTCTATATCAAAGCATGGAAGGTTAAATATCCTCAAAATAAAAAATGAAAGTGCAACAAAGAATTTACAGATGAATAAATGTTTTGATTTTTCAATGATTTTTTTTTTCAGTAAGCTTGAAATAGTCACACTACAGTTGTAGTGTGTTAATATGTCACCAAATAAAACTTTGGGCTAACATTTTGGCATTTCACAATGTATAACATAAATAAGAGCTACGTGGAATGAATTCATTTATCTATATTGTTCACCAGTGGGGAAAAAATCATGTCAGGCCTGGGAGTGTGAGACAAGCCTGTAATCCAGGGCCCCATCTTACAAAGAGTTGCTATTGATCTAATCAACCACAACTATGGAAAGCCAGCAACATCAACATTTCATTTTGTTTATTTCCATTTTAAACAATTACAGTTTGTTTTGTACATTTTGACATATAAATCACAAAACATATTTCAAGTATCCCCTGTACAGCAATTATATTCAAGATTATTACATATCAGGATGGAAATGGAGGAGGCTGCTAAAAAAGCGGAGCTTGTAGAGTGCAGCTTCCTAATAAATATTCTTGTAGTTACATAGCATATAAAAATCAAAATAACAAAATAACAACTTGAGCATGAACCAGTTAAATTAAAAAGAATTAGGGGAAATTAAATAGAAAAGGAAATAAGAAAAAGAGAGAGTTTAAAGGTCTCCAGAATCCAGCCCCAGCACTCACAAATAGACCTCGATGATCAACAGGAAAACAAAAGAGATGGAAAAGTGTATGTCACATGATAATCATGTTTGATTAAAAAAATACAAGAGTTTGAGTGATGAAGAGTTAAATTCAATCTTGGAGAATTTTTTGGAATTTATATTTGAAAGAATTAAGGCTTGGTGATTCTTTGATGTTATTATTAATCGTTGCCCGGAGTCTAGGGCCTTCAAAAGTAAAAATTGATTTTGCAAAGATGGTCCGGGGTAGTGGTAAATGGAATTCATCTGATTTGACGTGTGGGATATTTGTGAAGAGTTTTGTTTTTGTTAAATGAAGAACTAAATACATGTATGGGTGGTAATTTGTTGTCTATTATATTTTTTCATGGCTCGCCATGTGCTGGGTAAAAGCAATGTAAATGTCGCGCAGCTCAATAACCACTACTTCCCGTGCGTTCAGGCGTGCTAAAATGGAGGGGGAAAGAACAAGAGATTTGAATGAAAATGTACAACTATATTAAGAAGGTATAAAGTGATACAATGGATTTTGTTGTTGTTGTTATTGTTTTTTAAATGCTGAATAAAGAATATTCCAGCTTACACCATCCTACGTACATTGGTAGACCACATCGGAATGCAGCACGAGGAAGACAGGCAGCGAGGTTTCCTACATTTATGTGAAACATGCACCAGGCAACTCAAGATGGACATTTAAGGACAAACAACCATGTCGAGGGCTGGCACCGACGTTTCCAGATGGGTGTCGGTGTCCACCACCCTTCATTTTGGAGGTTTCTGACCGCGTTCAAACAAGAACAGGCAGTCAACGAAGTCCAGATCAGCCAAATACAGGCGGGGATGCCACCACCACCAAGTAGGAAGGTCTATCAAGATGTTACCAAAAGACTCGTCAGGCTGGTGACAAACTATGACCAAAGAGAAATTTTAGATTTCTTTAGGGGCATGGCCCATAACCTCAATTGATTTACATATTGATCATGTTTATGTTGCCTTAGGATTGGTATATCATTCATATCATATGTCATTAAGCACAACAAGTAAGACTCACTCAGGAGCTGCTTCTACTCCTACAGGTTTATCCTCAAGTACAAGCAAGACTCACTCAGGAGCTGCTTCTACTCCTACAGGTTTATCATCAAGTACAAGTAAGACTCACTCAGGAGCTGGTTCTACTCCTACAGGTTTATCATCAAGTACAAGTAAGACTCACTCAGGAGCTGCTTCTACTCCTACAGGTTTATCATCAAGTACAAGTTAGACTCACTCAGGAGCTGCTTCTACAGGTTCATCAAGAACTACATCTGCCGTGAAAGGCGTGATGAAAGCAGTAAAAGCTAAACCTGTTACTTCTGTGAAGGTTAGCACCTGTACTACGAAGGGAACTGGCATGAAAAGCAAACCAGCTCAATCTTGCATATCATTCTTTGCAAAAATCCACCAGGAGTTGCTTCTACCACAAGTACATGTACAAAAAAATTGTTCCAGGTAATAAAAGTAATCCAGTTAAACCCAGGTCATCAGTGAGAGCTTGTTCTAACAAGGATGCATCTCTAAATAAATCTGTGCAAGGTACAAAGAAAAAAAATGATGGACACAAGAGAGAAGGCAAAACCTAAAGGAACTGAAAAGAAAGTGGACCATAAACCTGCTCTGACAAGACCAGAACGAGTTGTAAAGCACTAAGTACCGACATTACTAAACTTTGCTGTCTCTTTTATCTGCATCTTTACCAATTTTTGAGAAGGTAAACACAACACTGCAAACTGATGCCCCATGCATAAATGTGATGAAGAATGTGTTACTGGAAAAATACTGAAGACTCTGTTTGTAAGGTTCCTTACACCTGTTGCAATGAATGCATACAAAGACAAATTTTATCAGCTACCATTTGATGACCCACTTCACCAAAAAGATGATCGAGATTTGTTTACTGGAAAAGCAGCAAGGAAATGGGAACATAGACATAGCAGCTTTCTTCAAGTCTGTACGATGCTATGACAGAAATTCCCATATAAGGATCCTGTCATATGTAATGCAGAGCTTGCAGATATAAGGAAACGAGAGAATGTGAATTTTGAGTGTTAGATACTTTGCTGAAAGATTCAGCTGCCTTGGTGTGAACACTAGTGTTCAAATGGACAAAATGGAGGAAGAATTTCTAGCTTTCCAAGTGGATGACTTGCCAAAAGAAGTGATTGACTGCCCTCGTGATGATGAACAGTGGCATCTGATAGGACAGCTCAAAGATCTGAACATGAAGATAAAGTACCCTTTACTATCTGGACTTATGAAGGCAATATTAATAGTGTTTCATAGCAATGCTGATTGCGAGAGTCTTTAGTTTTGTAACCAAGGCAGACGAAATTCCGAGATAGTATGAGCACTGAAACACTTGGAGACATTGTAATCCAGAAGTACTTCATTGCTGCTCGAGGTACTGTCTGCTATAGGCAAACTCACTCATCATCTCTGTTACAGCGGTGCAAGAGTGCAACCTATAGGGATCTTCAAACAGTTGCTGGTGCAAGTACTTCTAGTTCAAACTAAGATTGGTATGAAGGCAAGTGTTAAGATTTACAAAGTGTCTTTCAAATTAATTCTCTCATTAATTTTTTCTAATACATGCTCTACTCTTTTCACCTTTTCATTTTGGTTTTGTTTACTAGTTCAAGTTAAGGATATACATGAGAAACCTGCTTGTATAACAAAGGCATATATTTAATGCAAGTGTATGCACTAGATTGAACTATTTGGGGGCCAAAATCGAAAAAAAATGCCCCTACCGCTCTGATGCTGTGCTCCCTCGTACAGTTGCAATTATTTTAGGATTTTTCTTTTGGAAATGTTGGGAGGTCTGTATAAAGTCACATTTTAATCTGGAAATGTGCACCAATTGTTTCATAATTCTTAGCTTCTTATTTGTTGAATTGTTTTAAATAGCAGTGTTAGTGTTGATGGTTGCGTTATCGACTTTCATTATTTCTACCTATGAATGTTTCCTGATTTTTTTTCTTGAAATTAAACCCAAAATCAATTTTTAAAAATCAGATCAGTTTGAATCAGTGATATTCAGTATTTGTGGTTATTATGTGTAATTGTGTCCTTTCATGAATGTTCAATTGTTCTATAAAAAATATGAAAACTAGTATGAGGGACACTTTACATATTGTCTGATGCATATATGCATAACCAAATGGGAGGTTTGGGGTGCAAGCCCTGAAGAAAAAAAAAATTAGTGAGAAAGAGAGAAAAGGAGAAAGAGCAATATAAAAGAAAAAAGGAAAGAGAAAGTTATTAAGATAAGATGAAGTAGAAAATATTTTGAAAACCTGTTCCACCGGCCAAGACTTACAATGGGTCCCACTCAATTCTAACATCGATGCCGGAGAGGAGGGTGGTCCTCAGAGGCAATTGTTCGGAGAGTAATTGTCCTCGAAGGGTAGTTGTCCTCAGACGGTAATTGTCCAGGGGGTAATTGTCCTCGGGGGTAGTTGTCGGGAGGTAATTGTCCGGGGGTAGTTGTCCAGGGGGTAATTGTCCGAGGGGTAGTTGTCCGGGGGGTTAATTGTCCTAGAACCAATGTATGTACATATTTACTTCAAGGCCAATGTGTACCAATTTTACCCAAGCAATAAGGAAGAGTAGTTACCTCCATTTTTCATTACCATGGCAACAAAGTACGTGAGAAATTTGAAATATGTATCAGGCCTGTGAGTGGGGTTTCAAAAAAATAGCGGAAAAATCTGGAAATTTACCTTCCTATTTACTATCGCCAAGCCGCTGCATTTGCCCATCACGATTCACGGTGTTGTTCCGCTGAACTGCGTTGGCTCACTAACCAATACATAGACTGAAGAGCTTGGAGGCCCGTACGTACAGACAACTTATTTTAGCAGTAACGTTAGATCTAACAGTGGAAACCCGATTTTCCGATCGTTTTTTGTACATAAAATGTCACATTATGAAAAAGAAATCACATCTATATTTACGAAAAAATGTTAAAAATTCAGAAATATCGTACCTTAGACCGCAGTTACCGCTAATTCTTTTGAAATAATGATCGAAACATCGTCATCTTCGATCCTTCCGTTGGTCAACGTAAGTTGCCATCTTGGATGACGTCATCATCCTTACAGACGTATTTACCAGTCGCAAAATATCGCGATTTGAGCTGCTGCTTTGCGCTTGTATGCAAACAACGGCAACGGTGCACGGTGTGATCCGCAGCAGTTACTTCGAAACTTCGCGAAGGCAAAGTACAAGGCCCCATAATGTGTATATTCACAACAAACGCATTCTGCTCGCATCCATTTACCTAGACTTGTTTTCCAGCCGTTTTGGATAAAATAGCGGAATTTTGACTAAGAAAAAACGGAAATGGAACACAGGAAAAAGCGGAAATTGAAATCGGTCTAAAAAATGAAAATAGCGGATTTCCGCTAAATAGCGGAGATTTCACAGGCCTGATGTCTCTCACACATCTTCATTTGAAGATCAATGTATGTGTCACTGTCAACACAAAAGGGTATCACAGGTCAACGCATAAAGACTACGAAAGGAATACAGTGATTGTTCGATTAAAGTGAAGAAGATTCTTGGACAGAGGTAATTATAACATAAAAGTGGAATTTCTTACATTGCTTGATGACCCACAGACAGATGCTAGAGCATCAGCACTCATAGCTTTCCAGAGTGATGAATCTTGCAGATCAAAACAACATAGGTCAACATTATCAGATGGCTGCAACAAGATGTAAAAATCAAAGCACAATGTCAATTATAATCCACAACTTAACCGACATAACCCATTATTATACCACTGTACTGTACAAAGCACTGCAGAATACAGTCTTCTCTCAATTGAATTGAATTGAATTATTTTCATACTTCACAAGATAGCAAAATAATGCCAAAGTCAAGATTTGCACAGATGATACACTGGAGCGTTGTGGCCCAGTGGATTAATTAGTCTTCTGACTATGAAACAGAGGGTCGTGGGTTTGAATCCCAGCCATGGCGTAATTTCCTTCAGCAAAAAATTCATTCACATTGTGCTGCACTCAACCCAGGTGAGATGAATGGGTACCTGGCAGGAATTTATTCCTTGAAATGCAACTGCGCTCTAAAACTACAGACTAAAGCCACATCCAAGAATCTTTGGAAGCGCATAGGGACCTTATGACATAATGTGATATGCAAGAAATGTGTTGTTATTACACTGTAATAGATGACTTGGAAATGGTTTTAACGCTTGCAACCAGAAGGTAAAGCAGTGTCGGTATATTTTTTAATTTGACTAGTTGTTTATAAACCAAGCTCAAGAACACCAATATAACACTCAGGAAGATGGATTATACCATTCTATTTATGTTCCTTCGTTGTGAATAGTTTTAGCCAGATCCTCAGGCATCATGGACTATTTGTATAATATGTGACAAGCCACCTCAAAACAAACAAGCCACCCAAAATGAATTTGGAGAGTTTTATTGAGTTTGAACAAGCACATCCTAAGCTTTAAAATGATGTATGGTTCATCAAACTTGATCAACAATAACTCACTAAAATACTTGATTGAATGCATGGAAAACATAGCAAGAGCTTCAGAAAATAAGGAAAAAACAACATCTGAAGTTTGTGTTCACTAAAGCATGAGAGGTGCATACTGTGCCATTTCAATGAAACTTCCAAGCAGTCCACAAAGACTTGTGTCAAGGAAACTCTTGTATCTTGTCTTCTATTCAACTTTACAACTCGAAATTTTTTTACAATATGAAGATGAAGAAATACTCCTTCAGACCAGCTATGTTTTTAATTTTGGCTTTTTGAAGAGCAAGAACCTTCCCTGGCGACTTATTGGTGGTTTGGGGGTGGTTGGTCACATATATTCTACCTACCTGGCAATTGGCAAAGAAGTTCTTGTGATTGAAGATGCAGCCCACTGTCCTGTAAGGGTACTGTGGTCTAGGTTGTTCTACTGATGGGGGATCATTAGGATTCACTCGTTGATGAATATACCTTGACAGAAATAAATGATGTCCTAACATGAATTGGTATTGTCCATCAATACATGTAGTGAGTCAACCTTGCACAATGATAATTTACATAGATTAATGATGTAACATTGTTAATAATGATCTACTATCTACTGTAAACGCTGTTATTTTCGTGGGATTAATTTTTCGCGCTCGGGCGGCTTCAAACATATTCGCGGGTTTTTAAATTTGTGCTGCACACTCAGTCACTTCCTTCTTGCCAACTGTGAATGGTTTTAATTAAAATTTCAGCAACGATATTGTATTTTCTGATCATAATTTTAGCTCTAGGGCCGCATAATTCAGCATTGTTTTGATCTAATCATGAGCTTTGTGACATTTAGCGCAACTTTTCTTTGCGGGGCGGACATCGGGAAAGGCAAAACCAAAACGGAGGCGCTGCTAGGCTGCTGGCCTGGGATAGACGGCCGAGCACCGGGTAAGGATCGGGGGGACTACGGCTATTCGAAGTGTATGGGATCAATCAACAAACAAGGGCGATCGACCCAACGTCTTCTCAAAAACTAAACAGATCTAAATACTCACCAATCAAACAGCAAAAGCAATTTATATTTCAACCAAAATCATAATTTAAATACCAATCTGCGACTGTTAAAAAAATGATCGCATTGTTTTTAAAACAAATTCTCGCGATGCACATGATATTGCAGCTCAAGCTTGCTTGCGTAAATGCCGCCCTCCTTAGATCAAATCATGCAATCTCTTTGCCAAAACGATACACGCAATTGAAATGCGGTTCAAAACTTGCATTAAAATAGATGCTCATAAATTCGCGCTCGCCGATCTTGCCGCGAAATGCGCGAAAATTTCCACACCGCGAATATTTCCACTTTTACATTATGAAGTACTAAATACACTGTAGATCTGTACTTAATTAAGATAGACCTATGAAGGAGTGTCCTTAATAATAATGATCTACTATTTACAAGGCACTTAAAGATACATCAGATATGTCTTTGTAAGCACTTTAGCAAATATTATCAAATTACCTAGCTAAGAAATTAATGCATTCAAGAAATAAATTCTACATAGAATACATCCTACTCACTATGCCACAGATTTACAATTAAATGGAGCTGTTTTAGATGAATACAATGACAGATAGGGCATAAAAAGGGGGCAAAATTCAGTTGCATAGACTGAAAATACCAAGGCTTCAATGGACTTTAGAATCAGCTGGTATTTGATTAAGGAATGTTATAATAATACCCTGAACTAATGTCGATTTCATTTCATCTTCATGAATGTTGCATCTGACATGAAATCGTTCTGATGCGGAGCAATTCCTCTCCTTTTCAAATCTCAATCCTATGAATAAAATAAACATATGCAAATTTCTAATAATGTCACCATAAAGAAGCAAGAGTATATTACCTCTGACAGGTCAAGCTTTCCCAAAAAGTGACCAGGCCATCTGACCCCAAGGTCATGACCCAAGAATGTGCCTGACCTTTGCCCTTTGTGCCTACGCAAACGAAGGCATTGAGACCAAATCCCAGAAGGAAGTTACACAGTAAAACAGCATGATCCTCACAGTCCTAAATAAAACAAAAAAAAAATTGACACATAAAATAAAAATTAATGAAGTGAAAATATATATGTCATTTTGTTTCTCTGAGTAAAGAATAGGAAAATAACATTACTATTTGAAACATCTGTAAATTTGATGAAAAATATTACAGTTACATATAAATCACTAAAATAATCAAACTTCATATAATGTAACTATAACAAACTATTTTTTTTTTATGTTATGATATGATATGAATTATCTGCAAACATTACACAGGAAGAAATTAAATCATCCAGAAAAACACTAAATAATCACTGTACATACATGTATAATGACATTAACTAGCTTCTGAATAAGACTGCTTTTAATCATTCCGTCCAAAACACCATTTTATGAAGCTGGTTAATTCCTGCAACGGCTAAAAGAATAACAGCTATACAACAATCTTTTTCATGATTTTCCTTACTACACTGAGTGACTATAGACAATATGACTTTCAGTTACAGTTGGGCAGCTTTCACACCTGCAACAAAATAATGCAGTTGCAGCAAAAATTATTTCATGAGAAAGTCTTTAAAATCAACTTTAATTGTCACCTTATTTTATCAAAGATCTATAGCTTGTGCATAAACGTAAATTTATTGTTGTGAAATCATGAAATCTTAACTGAAAAGTGACTACACTTATGAACACTAACACAGAAAATCATATGTGGTACAGTATACTAATATTGCTTGAGGAAAATACCTGACATTTGATGGAATTGTGTCTTTTATTTGCACATTTCTCAGCAATTACACACTTTCTTCCAGAGCCATTTGGCACATACTGTTTATTTATATACCAATACTTGGATGATCATTTTGCAGGATCATGTGTTAGTGGAGCATTGTGGCCCAGTGGATAAGTCTCTGGACTTTGAAACAGAGGGTCATGGGTTCAAATCCCAGCCATGGCATAGTTTCCTTCAGAAAGAAATTAGTCCACATTGTGCTGCACTCAACCCAGGTGAGGTGAATGGGTACCTGGCAGGAATGTATTCCTTGAAATGCTGAGGGTGTAAAAGCTGCTTAAGCTACAGCCAGGGTAATAATATCCAAGTGCTTTGAAAGCGCATAGAGATGTTATTCATGTGTTATGGGCTATACAAGAACTGACTATTATTATCATTATTATCATGTTTGAACACATTTTGAGATTATTACTATAACTGGCATTTCCTTTTAAAATGAAGGTGATGATGTAAGAATTGATAGTATACTGGACAGTGTACTAAAAAAAACAACCATCATGTAAAACATACCCCTTTGTTTTTGGAGAGGAAGGCATGGACACTACTCCACATCTCTCTAGATTGGCCACCCCCTACAGCAGATACTCTCTCATAGCCTATGATACTGACAAAGCGGGCTGCATGAC
Source organism: Lytechinus variegatus (assembly GCF_018143015.1). NCBI lineage: Eukaryota > Metazoa > Echinodermata > Echinoidea > Temnopleuroida > Toxopneustidae > Lytechinus > Lytechinus variegatus. The sequence continues at coordinate 26,428,906 of NC_054741.1, read as the reverse complement.
GGGCTGAGTCGAGGAGACGTCCCCCACGCATTGGCTTCACGAAGGCACACACCGGTCTGTTCACACCATTCTCATCCTGATTACAGAAAAGAAATAAAGTAAAAGGATTAGGCTTGATCAAATACTGGATTGCTCTGCATGAGGATGTAAACCCTCCAAAACCAATATTATCATTATTGTCTTCACCTAGTCTGCAGGCACAGACCCTGAGTGAAATTTTGATGAACAAGTGGGTCCTCACACAAGACAAGACTAGCACATGTAAAACTTGTGAGAGGGGTTTATTTCAGATTCTACTAATGCCAATTTGTCCAACTGTCAACTCGTCTTCTATCATTTGGTCTACCATCAGTTCGTCCACTATCCACAAGATCTAATTGCCAAGTCGTCCACTCACCATTTCTTCTAATAACCAGTTGGTCCAATAGCCATTTAGTCCATATACAATTTGGTCTAATTGGACAAAGTGTTAACTGTTGCATGAATGAAAATGGAATGGTTGAGATGAAATGGTCACAGACGAAATGGTGATTAGATGAAGTGATGATTGGACCAAATGGTTGTTAGACGAAATGTTGATGGTCGGAATGGCATTAGACTAAATGAAATTAAACCATGTGGTGAGTGGACGAGTAGGCAGTAGACGAATTGGCAAATTACCGTGAGAGAGAGAGGGGGCCTTCAGTATAAAAGTCACAGTAGGCTTCATAGTCAGACCACCTAATTCAAGTGAAGTGTTTGCACAGCAGCCTTCACCACCATGATCCCCATCATCAACTCACAACAAAATTATTATAACGATCATACAAATAATGCTAACAATTGAGTTCATTATACCATCTATACAAACTCGAGCTCTTTTCAAACTACTGCACAAAATCTTGGGGCAAGTGCCATGGATTAAACAGAGCCTCAACTAGAGCAGATAGAGCTGTCATGAACGAAGGCTGACGTGCATCATTTGCTTTATGCAATGGTGATTCAAGATCCTGTTCTTTGGTAAAATAGAACAAATAAAAATTGATACTAACCTGAGCAAATATTTTGACTAGTCTGTTCTGATGAGTAGGTCTGATTTGTAAGAACTCTCTCCACCACTGCTTGGCATATACCAAGAACAGTCGCTCTCGCTCAGCGATTCGGTTTCTCTCCAACGATATCTGAAATTTGAGATTCTTTTATTTACATGACTTGATATGATTAGCTTGATAGATCCTCACAAGCAGTGGTTAATTTGATCTAAAATGCATACTTACAATACAAGCTCACAATAATGAAATATAAATTGCTTATACTGAAGAAGCATACACATACAAAATAATGTGTCTGATGATATGATTTATTGGTAAGAAAAAACATTCTCAATTATCTATGGATTTTGTTTCTCACATTACCAATGGGGAGCTGCTTGCATATGACATCACAAAACCCCAACATAAACATCTATAACACAATAAACACAGTGGCCCATATTCTGAAGTTGGGTTTAACTTAAACTCAGGTTTAAAGTTGTGGTTTAAGCATGGATAGCCAATTGTTACATATATCACTAACAGTGCAGATATTATATTTCAGCTCATTTGGCTCTCAAATCATTCATAATTGTCTAGGAAGTATAAATAGATGATTTTCTTCACCATCGATGAATCAGGAAAGAGCACAGTAAACATAAGAAACATACAACTTAATCAAAATTTTGACACTTTTGTCTTCTCATAATTTTAGCAGAGTTAGACCATGATCTAAGTTAAACCTGACTTCAGAATACGGCCAGTGAATCTTCCCCAACATTGTTTTCTTTTTTTTGCTTATTATTAAAACCAACTTCATACAAGGGTGAACTTCCCCTTTACGCGTGGCTGGTGACCCTTTCTTAGGTGCTATTTCAGAATCTAATAATATCTAAGCAAAAAATGAAATTGATCATTATTTAGATTAAAAGTTGCATGGTTCACAAGGATCTGAATGGACAACTCCATATTTCTCAAAATTTGACTAGCTTCCAGGAAATGCACTCCCCTTGTGCTATGATCAGATTGAAAATTTTGGGCATATGATTTAGCACAAAAAGGAGTTGTAAAAACCAGTTGTAAAGACATATATAAACTTACAAACAGCTTTACGAAACAATTCCCAGGAACCCGTAACACAAAGGTTAGCAATTAATCGCTAAATGAAATGGCCTATCAAGATCATCTTTGCATGTGCATTTTGCTCAATAGACTGACTGGGAACCAATGAAAATTGCTCTTTCAAATTAGAGATTAATCACTGACCTTTGTGTTACTTGGCCCAAGGTCTTATACACCCAAAGCCTCATCCTGATCCTTAGGCAATGGTTTATATCTTACCTGAGTAGCAACAACTTCGTCAGTCAGGAGTTGGTCCATTTTAGGCAGCAATTCTAACTTGACTTCGAGAATACCCACTGGAACCTTAGACTCAGAACCTGGATAAAAATGGAGAACATACAACAGGTTATGTAAACGACAAGTAGTGTTAAAATCTGGTGATGGCAGAACTGACACCAACACCGTACTTGAAAATGAGGCTGGTGTTCAATTGGCATTGGGAATGCGGCATATTTCTGGCAGTCAGTGTTGAGGGCTGCTGTTGAATGCCATCAGGTGAACCTGGACCTGAACCATATAGTATTGGCTTGAAAATTTCATGAACATTAATCCCAATGATCCAGAAACAAGCTGCTCCCATGAAATATTTCCTTATTATGTCGACCTCCAAAACTCACCTGAAACTAATACCAGCCTGTAGTTCTTAAGTAATCATGAAAGCAAGATGCCGGATCACCCCTGTCAACTTACCTACACCTAAAAGTTCGACAGGAATGTTCTGACTGCCAGTAGGGGTGCTAAGAACAGTTCTCCACTCAAGAAAGTGTGATGACAAGAGAGACGTCTCTCCCGAAGGATCCGTCTTGACGAGTACCATGTGGATGGGTTCAGCAAGTGAAAGGAGGGTTCCAGCATCGGCCATTCTTGCAGCATCTCCTGTGAAGATGATTATTGCATTTGAACTGTATTACTCCTTGGGCTGAAACATTCATATCAATTATACCTGGATTAGAATTTAGAGGGGCATTTGTGTGGTTCAAGGAGATTCTGAGTGGTTTTGAACAAATTTTCCACTACAAATTACTTCTGCCGACACATTTTTATAAAACAAATAATTCCCAGGTTTGAATTTGTGATGCAAGCTTGTCACAATGCACAACGTTACGCAAATGTTAATGGCAAAAGCCTCATGATTGTCGGACATTGTAAGTGACGACAGGTGAGCTGTATCAGCACTATACCCATCTCACAGCTTTACATAATTTGTGTATTATCAGACATGTACTGCAGGTACATCTACATCCAGTAGGATTGTCTAAACAGTATCATTTGAAGCAGTGGAGAATGACGTAGGAAAGAAGTAAACACTACAAACCAAGTTTCTTCACAATATAGGTGAAGAAACATTCAGAATAGCAACATGTCATGAGTTGAAGATATGACAGGAAAATTCAACCAGAGGAAGATTATCAGAGTCTCTTTCTTACCTCCACTCCACCTGTGCACCTCGAGTACGAAACCCTCCTGAAAGTCTGGTTCGCAGGCACAAGGGACCGGTCTTGATTTGAACCTCTGACCCCTGAAGTGAATGTGGATTGAGAAGTTTGACGTGGTTTGACCGGGCAAGGCCTCTGGTTCCTGCAAGTGCTCCAGGAATGCCTTGCCACCATGGATCTGGAGGTACAATTGGCGTCGAGTCGGGTCTATGTTGGCTGTAGGAAATGAAGGCATATATACAAAATTATTGAGTAATTGAACACATCCATTCTATGTGACCAAGTAATCTAATTTGGACATGCCTGAAACAGTTACCTCGCTTTCAGTATGCTCGGTCTTGTTTCAAAGCAATCAAGTATGAATAGTCTTTTACCAAACTTTAGAGTATTAAAAGTCTGCCATAAGATTTCATGGGAGCAGATTACAATCTGCTGACACCAAACTTTTTAAAAATGAATAGAAATCTGTTATATAGCTGCATCTACATCGGCTCAGCCAATAGCAGGGTATATATCACCAAATCCATAATTTTTTTTTCCTCGATTCTAGAAAAGTCAGATCATAAGTCTTGGCCTAGTGGGATAGTTACTTTACCATATGAGCCAATGTGAATCCAAGCAGTGAAATTATTTTTCAGGGGGATGATATATAATTCCCCACTTGCATAGTGTGACGTCACGGATTTACACCAGTGGATCATAGATGTTCGCCTGGTGAGATAGTTACCATTATACAAGCAAATGTGAAGAATATATGCCCAGTTGCGTGTCCAGACAGGTCGTGTATCCGGACAGTCAATTTTAAACAGCCATTTAAAAAAAATTTGCATACAAATTTTCTATAATTTTAGTACAAATTATTAGGCATTATAATATGTATTAAAAAACAATAACATTTTTCAATTCATAGTTTTTGTTAAATCAAAATAAAAAAAGGGAGGTCTCAATAATCATTATGGCCCGAATTCACAAAAGTGGTTTTGAAAACCCACGGTTGAATCCATGGTTTATGCAGATTCCCTGTATAAATTACGCTTAATTTAGCGCGTATCGGGCGCGTGTATAAAACATGTCCAATGCTGATGTGCGCTTTTGTCAGAGCGCCAAATTGACGCCTGTTACCATGGTAAGATGCGCAATTTTATTCATGAGTCCACTGTGTGAAGAGTGGACTCATGAATAAAAACAGTGGACTAATGAATAAAATATCGTGGATAACCACGGCAACAGGCGTCAATTTGGCGCACTGAGACAAAAGCACGCATCAGCACTGGACATTTTTTATTATACGCAGTAAAATAAGCGTGATTTATACAGGAAATCTGCATAAACCATGGACTCAACAGCGGGTTTTCAAAACCACCTTTGTGAATTCGGGCCTAAGTGTCCAGACGCCCAACCCCCCATTCTACATGAATGATCATATATCTCTACAGTATTGCACATTGAGCACACAGAAAAATCAACAGCAGACAATCACACGTGGGACTATGTAATATAATTTCTCCACACTATTACATCAGAATCAAGTGACACATACTTATTTGTATTTCAATACATAATTGGCCATTTTATTCGATTCAAACTCATTCAAGTTTACAAGCACTCAAAAACAAACTCTTCTTCATCATCTTTTTAAAGGGGAATGAAACCTTTGGAATAAGTAGGCTTGTGTCGAAACAGAAAATTCAAAGAATAAGAACAAAGAAAGTTTGAGTAAAATCGGACAAATAATGAGAAAGTAGTGAGCATTTGAATATTGCAATCACTAATACTATGGAGATCCTTCCTTTGGCAACGCGACAAGGATGTGTGATGTCACATGTGAACAACTTTCCCTTTGATGGACTATAAAATACCCTCAAAATGTCTCTTTTGCTTTTCCTTATTGTGATACAATCTCTTTATCCATAATGTATTCTTTAAAAATCAGTATTAAATGCCCTCCTGTAGAAAGAACACATGATCTACTGATAGATGTGATAAAAAAGGCAATTTAAGTAAAATATATACTAAAGTAATGGGGAGAGTTGTTCACAAGTGACATCACACGTCTTTGTTGCATTGCCAATTCGAGGATCTCCAGAGCATTAGTAATTGCAATATTCAAATGCTCATAACTTTCTCATTATTTGTCCGATTTTTCTCAAACTTTCATTGATCTGTTTCTTTGATTTTTCTGTTTTCACACAAGCTATCTTGTTCCAAAGGTTTCATTCCCCTTTAAGATAATGAACCAAACTTGAAAATAAGTCTGTGTCTACAGACATTCTTCAAATTTTCAGACACAACTGAAGCATACAAACCTTTCTTCAGGGGAACTGAAGTCAATGGGCCCTCCTTATCAAGAAAGTGAGTAGCTGGCTTCTTGACTTGACCCCTAGAAGGCTGACCCACGACCTTTGCCCCAATACTGCTCCTTCCTTCTCCACCGATTTCCAGACTTGCCATGATCTCCTCGACCAAGCCTCGTTGGCGGACCGCATCCAGGAGCTCTGTCTCTCCAAACCCAGTCCCTTCTCCATCATCTTGTAGGGATTCGGATAGAATGTCTCGGATGCGCGTCTGGACATCCATCTATAGATATCAAAGGACAATTGAAGGAAAACGATTACGGATTTTGGGGAAATAAGTTAGGTTGAGACTGCAGCTTCTGTCTTTGCCTTTACGAGTCTGTACGATGCTGCTATGCAGAACGTCAGCACTACGTCTGATGCAGAAGACTATATACATTCAGGTCTCACATTAATTCTTGATTTTTATTGACTACGATTCCCTGTGCAGGCATGATATCCCCCTCTGAAAATAAAATCTGAAATAGCCGAGGGTCACTACGTCACCACCGAATTCCGAGGCGGGGTTACAAGCTGTTGCATGGTAAAGAAATCGAAAGTGATTTTTCAAAGTGGGTCTGCATGATAATTTTATCATTTGACTTAAAAAAGCAGTACAAAATGGCTGAGAATGTTCTTGGGCAAAGGATTTCACGTAAAAAAAATAAAATTTGATTTAAAAAAATAAAAAGGGAGAATATCATACTTGCCTGTCGTTTTTTCAACAAAATTTTTTTTAAATGCCATTCAAAACAGTTTTTATTCAAAGACTTACGAAACTGCGTACCCAGGCATGGCAAATTTGGTCTCAAAAGATGCGCAAGACTTAAAAGTAGTAGCGACGAAATATAACCAGTTTGATAAGGGTTAATACTGCATTAGGGGCCTACAATAGGCCTAAAATGCACACTCAGACCTATTCTGAGAAACAAAACAAGCACGGTATACTATACATGTTTAGAAGAGTGTGAAATACTGTATACATTTTTTTTCTCATATTCTAATGTTTTTTATTCATAAAATACCTTAGGGTAGTTGGAACATGTTCTAACTAGCCCCTTCAATTTTGTTCTTACTAACCCCAGAGGCTCACTTGACATAAGCTTACAACACAAAAAAGGGACTTCACCATGTAATGGCATATAACAATATTTTGTAGTTTGGTACAAGTGTCCATTATAGCGTGTCCTTGTAGCTTGGTACAAGTGTCCATTATACCCCCCAACAGGCAAACTTGATCTATAAACTTCTAAGATAATAAAAAATTTCTGAAAGAGAAAAAAAATTACTCAGAAGTAGGCCTGGGACTTTCGGGTTTTTTTCTTTTCGGGTACCCGTGGTAATTTTCGGGCGGGTACCCGGGTACCCGAAAATCATGTCGCTCGAAATATGACTGGTGGAAAAACCCCATAGGTGACGTCATCATCAAGCCAATGCGATGCAAGCCAATTTATGAATGAAAATATAGTAAGCATGCGCATTGCAAGCCTCAGCCCCACGCAGTATTCCGTCAAAACGAGTCTGCAATACTCTGTCACCTCGTACCAAAATCGACCAAGAAATCCACTTTTCTATATTTTAAATGAATTATAAAAGGTATTCTCAGAGGATCTGTTTCCCCACCGATACCGCACTGGTAAGCAAATTTTTATTACTCCTTGCTTTTCCGTCAAAATCTTACGAAGTAGCGTCGATATTACATGTACATCGTGTTCGTGAGTTTGTAGAATCTATCGCTACGTGAACAAAGTCAATTGATTTCCGGGTTTCGGAGCGTCAAATGCGCCAGCCAATCACGATCGTGTTACCATTTTCGGTTTATGATGAACTGAAAATGGTATCAAGAACGTGATTGGCTGGCGCCTCGTATGCTCCGAAACCCGGAAATCAATTGACTTTGTTCACGTAGCGATAGATTCTACAAACTCACAAGCACGATGCAACATTGACGCTACCTCGTAAGATTTTGACGGAAAAGCAAGAAGTAATAAAATTTCCTTACTTGCGTGGTATCGGTGAGAAAACAGATCCTCTGAGAATACCTTTCATAATTCATATGAAATAACGGAAAGTGGAATTCTAGGTTGATTTTGGTACGAGGTGACAGAGTATTGCAGACTTGTTTTGACGGAATACTGCGTGGGGCTGAGGCTTGCAATGCGCATGCTTACTATATTTTCATTCATAAATTGGCTTGCGTCGCAGTGGCTGGATGACGTCATTGCGCTGCAAAAGAAACGTGGCGACGATTGAACGATCTCAGTCACATCATCACCACTTTAAAAACTAGTATATTTAAGGATATTTCGAGGGTAATTGGTGAGATTCAAAATGAGACTTGTGTACTTTTGTGATGAGTTTACAATCATGTCTTACACTACGCAATACAAATCAAATGTACGTTATACTGGTGAGCAATTTTCGGGTATCGGGTATTGTTTTTTCTACCCGGGTACCCGACGCTTCCGGGCGGGACCCGGGTACCCGGGTTTTAGTCCCAGCCCTACTCAGAAGGTGAAAAAAACTAAATTTCTTTCTAACTTCACCAGGCTTGTATGTAATAATTATACGGTGGATGGCTTTTGAGAATAACAATTAATTGAGGGCAGTATTGCATAAATTTATTTAAAGGCGTTAAAGAAAATTACAATGTTTCAACTTACCCAGCGTTCCAACCAACCCCGATCTCCCCTACTTGTTACATGTATCTTAGCCAGGGTTGTCATTGATTGAATTGGATTCTAGATACAAACCCATTTTGAAATCGCATCGGGCCCAGTTTAACAGAAAAGGAAACAAAAGTTTACATCTGACATTTGAAGTTAACTTTACTGCCTGACTGTGGCATCCCTAGGCTTAGACCAAAGCTTTACTGTAGTATGTACAGTGCATTGTATACCGTATAGCCCCTATGGATAAATTACATTTTCTTTTATTTGATAAGATATATTTCACAAATATCCGTAAAACCCGAAGTAGAGGAATGAAAGCAATATAGCTTTATGAAGCTGCTTGCTATTGTTGACCTCTTACCATCTAATATCCCAGAACCCCAGGATGATCAAACCTACTTCATGGCTGAAAAGAGGCTACAAAATTACCTTTTAACTCTACAAATAATGGTTTAAAAGTACTAATCATAGGAAAAAAAAATTGTCTGCCCCCCAAAACATATGAATAGACACCATAACTAGAGAAATTGACCACCAAATAAAAAAGTTGTGGACAAAACTGTGATTTTGGGGGTTTTGGCGGCCATATTGGATTTTCTTGGCCCAGCACTTTTTTCTCGGACCCGAAACAAAAAATATTGTCATTTCATGTTGAGATAAAGTAAAAGGAACACAAAAAACTGTTCCCACAGTAAAACAAAAAATCACCCATTTATAGCCCACTCCTAATAAAAGGGGAAAAAATAAATTACATGCACTTACCTCGATTATATGGATGAAGGTTTTCATGACAAATTAATCCTGACACTGACATCGAGGCACAAACTGGACCCTCAAAAAAGGGAAAAGTTGGTCTATGTTGCATTCGTATTGTTATCACACTGCCATTTTGTTTTTAATTTTGACAGAAGAACGAACGAGACAGAACTTTTCCTCTTAAGTGGGTCCAGTTTGTGCCTCGATGACATGATTAGTGAGTCACAATAGACCTTCATCCATATAGTCGAGGTAAGTGCATAATTTATTTTCCCCCTTTTATTTGGAGTGCTATTGCGACACCATTCTACCCCATTTTGGAGAGTATACCCAGTTGTTGTGTGTCCGGACAGGTTGTGTGTCAGGACGATCAATTTTAGAAAGTCGTTTGGAAAAAATTACAAGCAAAGTTTCATCAATTTTTAGTAGAAAATGTTAAGAAATATTATAAAGAACAAAATAGAAGATGATTACAAGAATTGAATCCATATTTTTAGTGTAATCCAAAGACAAAGAAGAAGGCTTCAAAAAGATAAACTGTCCGGACATCCGACCCCCCATCGTATATCTATTGTATGTTTGACTATGTTACACTGACGAGTCCTGGGCTCCGGCCTGCGAAGCTGGCAGGAGCTCCCTGGGTTATCGAACAACCAAATAGAAAATATAGACAGAAGCTTTTAATCTATTAGTACTGTGTCGCTTACTTTTCAAAACCTTCCAACCATGACTTCCATAGAAAGATTGCCGATATTAAGAGATAAGTGATGAGGTGCGTGTGTCTGAAGTTCGTCCCCATGATTTACTTGGACAACGTTAAGGTTAAGGGCCCAACTTTTCATTCCTAAATCTCTTTTTGATTACTTGATTATTTGATAAACATTCTTTTTTTCCACTTTTAGCAATTTAGTGGAGGTGTAGAAAAATTCAATGCATGAGCCATGACATTTTGAATCCTGAAATAGGTTTAACATTCAAGTTATTCATCTAGATCTACCTCAGTATGGCCAATTGAGTTGTGTGTCCGGACAGGTTGTGTGTTCGGACAATCAATATTATATCAAATTATAATATAATATAAGAAAGTCATTTGGAAAAAAATACAATCAAAGTTTCATCAATTCTTAGTACAAAATGTTAGGAAATATTATAGAGAACAAATTAGAATACAATTACAAATATTAAATTCATATTTTTAGTGTAATCCAAGGAAAAAAAAGGCTTAAAAAATAGTGTCCAAACTGTAACCAAACACCCGACCCCCATCCTACCTGATAACCCAGGGAACTCATAACAAAAATGGCCGATCGAGACGGGGGTAGGAGAGAACTTTTCTTTTTTTGAGGTTCCAGTCTGTGACTGTGCCCAGACGTCAGAAAAACTGCCACTCGTTAGACCATCATCCATATAATCCTGGTAAGTGCTTGATTATTCGGAGAATTATTTTGACCATACTTCACGCTTGTCAGGTGAGTATGCCAAATTGCACGTAGGATGGGGGGTCGGGTGTCCGGACACTTTATATTTTTAAAGCCTTCTTAAGTTCTTTTTTTGTCTTTGGATTACAATAAAAATATGAATTCAATAGTTGCAATCATCTTCTATATTGTTCTCTATATATTTGTTAACATTTTGCACTAAAAATTGATGAAACTTTGCTTGTATTTTTTGACCAAATGACTGTCTAAAATTGATCGTCTGGACACACAACCTGTCCGGACATACAACAACTGGGTATACGATCCTGGGCTCCCGCCCGCGTATAGCGGGCGAGAGTTCCCTAGGCTGGGGCTGGGTTACCTACCTGATTGAGCTGGTTATGAATAATCTGCTTCAGTTCGGTCAGTTTTTCAGGTGATAGTGCTCCAGCCATGGTTTAATCGAATTTCCTGACCCCAGGTGAGAGTGTCGATCCAGAGAGCTGTCCCAAACAATAATCTCAATCAATTCAGTCAAATCCTCGTCGATAAAGGGGTCAGCGCAGCATCTTGCATGTCGTCGAGTCGCCGGCTGAAAGTACGGGAGTGTCGAGTACAGAACTCAGAAGCTCTATATCGGGACTCTGCTGCCATTGGTCCTGGCCAGCAGTGCCGGCGCCCAGGCGAAGCACAAACCCGGCGAGCTGGACAGTACCGTAGATTACATTTGGCGCGGCAGCTGGCGCAGCCGCTGTTTGAGGAAGCCCTCTACGATAAGATTTCTCGATAATTAAACCCGGTAATACCACAGCTCTAGACCGTGATTAAATTATCTTAACATTTTTAAAATAATTTGTTCATTTAAATATTCGTTATCATAATCAACATTGAAAACTTTCCAATTTGCCTGGATACAAATCACTAACTCTGAAAATATCCAGCGTACAGATGAGGGACTTGCCTCCCCATAAAATGTTTAAAATTGAGGGGGGAAAGAGAAGAGAAGAAAAGCAAAGAAAATAAAAAAGAAAGCGGTAAAATATGAAATCATTTTCTTGATGTGTTATAAACTGTCGCAAATAATAATGATTTTGCCAGAAACATACAGATTTTCATTTACTTTAAAAACTTTGAGCTGCAAGCAAGTCCATCCCATTTTCACATGGTCTACGAAATCGGTTCAAAATCTTAAAACCTGAAAAAATGCAAAAGTGAATCTTAATTTTGCTCCATATGCTGACATGTGTTATATGAATCTCCCCAAGACATTAATCAAATGATTTTTCTGTCACAGATATCTTGAATTAAACTGCACAACTTTTAATTTTTTTTTTATTCATAGGCCTAATATGAAATACAACACATATTAAAGTTCAGGATTTTTTTTAAAGATGTTAACCAATGTCTTGAAGTACTAAATTAATGTTTTACACTATCATTTTATGCATGATACAGATTAAAAAGCATAGCTTTAACCAGAATTAGGCCTATCACCAGCTTGGAACCGTGACTGCCAGAAAGGTGTGGGGGGGGGGGGGTGGGTTCAGCAGACCTGTCTCAGATTTTATATATATTTAATTTTACTTTGAGTACACTGATTCACTGTAGCATAACTCTAAATTAGACTGAAGTAATTATTGAGAAAAAGGGTTCCGTTTTATAAAAACCTGTTTTGATAACAAATGGACAATTTCTGTATACAAGTTCACTACTAGAAAATCAAAATAAATGATTTCAGTAGCTTTAGACTTTTCATATAACAAGCTTTATGACAGAGGCCCTGGGGAGCATTTCATCAACATGTTTGACAAGTTGTCAGATCGGACATCTTTCCTTGATTTTGATTGGCCGAGAGGTGCTTTTCCTATGGCAACTGTCAGATAAACACGACTCGCCGAATAAAATGTCCAAGTCCTTTCATGAAACGCTGTCTGATCATCTGACATCTGAACAGGTCGGGGGATTCAACCTTGTTCCCAATCCCCCCCCCCTCCATCTCTCTTTCACACACACCCATGCACACAATCTGCATGTTGTGCTTGCCTTTCTCCTTACTTATATTCATATTGCATTATCATTTTGAGCCCTGATTTGAGCATTGTTTTATTCTGAAATAGGGTTTATGGGTTAGAATGTACAATAATTATTAAGACCATACTGTTTGGTATGTATGTATTAATTTTCATGGCTCAGCATGAAGTTCTCAGGCTAAGCCACATAATGTGGTTCCTTCTATCGTTCCCAAATGATGATGGTTCAAGTACCTCCTAGACCGAAAATTTTGGTCTGTTTTATTGGTTGCTCCACCCACCAATTACAGAGACCGAAGTTCTAACTTGATCTATACAGGGACTCAATGGCCATACATTTATGTATTAAGTTCAGATAAACCAGAGAAGTGGGAGCTGTGCGACAGCCAAAGTCACTGTTTTTTTTTTTTTCTTTTTGGTTAATATTTTCCTGTTTTGGTGCATTTAAGGCCAAAACGGAATATAAATCTTTATTTTGGTCCAGTTCTTTTTATGAGTTTTTATGAAATAGAGACAAAAATTGAAGAGCCCCTTTGTTTTGTTTTTTTATTGTTAACCCCCTAATGGCGCCTGCACGATCGCGAGCATCTGTATACAAGGAGTAGGAATTTTAAAATGTTTTTTAAAAAACTCCTTGAAACAGATGGCTGGCACCTGTCTAGTACCTCCATGCTTAAATCAAACATTTCTTTGTATTCACTAAAGCAAACCATGGTTTCAAAAGAAAGGAATTGACACACTCAAGTCAGATAATAAATTATTTCCACGTTTTAATCATTTTCAAAATCTTGATACCACCAATTCCACATAAATTGGATTCATCGCGGAACTGCTAAGAAAATAGTACATCATTTCTGGTCAATAATAAACATACATATGTGAATACCACATAAATCAGCTGTCAACCGTCTTTTATTAAACAGTCTCATAGAGATGAAATATCTATGAAAAGAAAGTAATATTAAAAGAACTATATAAAACCTATTCAACAGTTGAATAGAAGGTAATTCTGGTTAGTCAACTTTTTATGGTTATAATCCTGTTTAATTGAATTTTGTGTAATTATTCAAATAGACCTTGGTACTTATTTTATTGCTTACATAATTTTCCCTATAAAAGTATGGTATTTCATATGGTACATCTCTGGAATGTAAGCAAAGATAGTATAATGCTATTATTTCATATAAATGAAGCAACTTTCATGGAGATCATCAATGAAATAAACAGAAAATAAATCTATGCAACTGTGTGTCATATAACTTGATATCTGGTATTAAATACAATTACAGAGAGAACCTTTTCCTTTTGATGAAGAATTACAGAGAGAAGAACCTCCTCCAGGAATACAAATCTGATGATGAAGAAACCAAAAAAGTTATGTTTTTCTAATGACATCTTTGATATCAGAAGTTATCTTAAATTCACACTAGAGAGAGTTGTTAGACAAACTCACATCGTGTTCATATGAATACTGTAATCACAACTACGATAGAAAATTCAATTTCGGCAACAGTGCCACAGACATTAACTAAAATTCTAATAAGGAGGACGAAGATTGATTGAATAATTGCAGATATCATGATCTAATCATCTTCCCATTCATCCCGCTGAGGAACCCCTCTCCGAACGCAGGATTTTGTGCAATGTAAATGCAACCCACCGCGCGCCTCGGATGAAAGAAATGGAGCATGTGAATGCACGCTGGGTCTAGTATCGGTAATGATCGGGTTTGAATGGTCCAGTTTTCTTCAGTCCCAGGTATGAGGATTGATCGTCGGTGAGATGGGTCAGTTTGACATCAAGGTGGTCCAGATGAAGACGGGCAACCTCCTCATCAAGCTGCAAGGGAAAAGACAAAGACAATAGAGATGATAACATACACCCTCAAAGTATAACAAGATAAAGACAATAGAGATGATAACATACACCCTCAAAGTATAACAAGATAAAGTGTGTGAAAGTACTTCATATATGTCAAATTTTGAGGCAACAATAGTAGCCCCTGTGTGTATATGTCAATCTGATACTACAACAACGTTGAAGGTTATATTTTATGTTTGGCACAAGATGCAGATTTTCTATTGGAGCAACTGTCGCCAGAGGAAATGTCATGGAACCGAAAGAATGAACTTACCGTCTTGGGCAGCATAACAACTCCAACCTTGTACTTCTCTGAATTTGTCCAGAGCTCAAGCTGGGCCAAGACCTGGTTAGTGAAAGAGTTGGACATGACGAAGCTGGGATGACCCATGGCGCAGCCAAGGTTGACAAGACGACCCTCGGCCAAGACAATGATGTGCTTCCCACTGGGCATGGTGTAACGGTCAACCTTGGATGGGAAAAGAACAAATTCACAAAAATTCATAAAAAAAATTGACCAATTCATGTTTCATGAAATCCTGACACACGATATCCTCTGTTTGGCCATGATGATCATGAACAGCTTTGTCAACGAGTCAAAGCTATCAGAAGTTGATGAAGTAGATTCCAACTTTTGAGTTTCATATATACAATATGAATGTCTGAGGCACATCTTTTCTTTTTCAAGAGAACAGTTTAATGAATTCATCTTTAGTGGGTCCTCACCAAACACCAGAATTTTGAACCCTTTCAAAATTTTTTTTTTCATTGCATCATACACTGTGCACAAACTGGTCGTCATAGAAATTTATTGTTTATGCTCGCATGTAAGCTTAGAATCGCCAGTTCCCTGATTGGATATTTGATGAGCCACTCGTATTAAAGCCAAAACACTGCTTTCCTATGCCTCTAACGATCAAGCGCAAAATGAATTTTGTTTTGATTTGCAATTCAAAGCACATTTCCACGTATTATCCACCTGTACCACATACCCCTCCCCAAGCCTAATAACTTTTAACCACTCTGTCCAGTTTCACAAAAATTTTTATCACTTCAAATGCTGGAATTAAAATGGCAAATCTGCTCTGAGCCAATCCAATGCTATATTTCCACTAGTTTGTTTAGAATAGCCTTTTTCTTACCATTGATAATTAGCTTAATGTATTAGGGCTGTGCCTATTAAAGATAAAGCAACAAACCTGTGGTTTGATGGTGTCCTTTTTGGCATTCTTGTTGAGCCAATCAAGATCGATCTCACAGTCAAAATGACCGATGTTGCAGACGATAGAGTCGTTCTTCATCTGCAGGAAGTGACGCTCCTCGATGATTCCACTGCAGCCACTGGCGGTAACAAAGATGTGAGCCTTTGAGCATGCCTCGTCCATGGTCGTCACTTCATAACCTGACCAAAAAAAAAAAGAGGTAATGGTTAATTTTGGATTGGTAAAGAATTTCAAACAATGAAATGCCTATTAAATTGGGTCTTGGTCTCATCTTGAATAGTCCTATCTCTGTTCTGATCTAGGAATTGACATGCCTCTCTGTCTCGGCTGAGCTATTATCAGATATTACAAGTACAACACTACTTTTCACTCAGTATTCTTATATTCCCTTGTTTTCTTCTTACCTAGCAACATGAGATGATGGTTTGTTAACACAATGACACCTCTCTATTCACTGGGGAGATTCCATGCTAGAAAAATCAGCCATTTTCACAACATTTTTCAACTTGCTGTCCAAACGAACGAAGAACTTCAATTTACTTTGTGCTAATATTAGAGTACTACTGGGTAGACATGCAAAAAACCGAAAACCAACAAAAATAAGTTGTCCATAGGTGAATTAGAGCTTAAAATGTTGCGTGTCGTACAGGACATTTCCGTGTCCCATAAGACACACTACATTTTCGCCTATAATTTACCCATAATTATTATTTTTTGTGTTGGTTATTAGTTTTTCACTTGACTACCCACTATAACTTTATCATTGACAAAAAAAGAATATACTATTGCTCAAGCATTTAGCTAGGAAACTAGAAATTATGGTCAAAACGTCCCGTACGACACGTATGGAATTGCCCACTGGTAAAAGTAGGGAGTGATTTCCGTTTACCCATGAATCAAAATGAAAAATCTGTTTGGCCATACATTTGCAAAATTGAATTCATGTTTTAGTTGTGTGAACTTTCTATGAGGAAACAGAATTACCATTTCAGAACATGTTTGAAATGGAATAGCAGATTTCCAGAAATGGAAAAAGGCCATTTTTCTAAACGGAAAATCACTGTCCCTACACAGATTGAAAATTACATTGTTTTTTTTTTTTATCAATAGCAAGATTAAGGTTATAACCAGCAATGTGAACAGGGTGACTCTGAGACAAGTGCAATGGATGATGCAGTATCTCTTGCTTGCTTTCCTGTTCTATGCGGAGTTTTATCTCGCAGATGTGAACACACCCAGGCTGAATGAGAAGAAAACTCAGACTGCGAGTGTGACCTGCATTGCATTTGGTTACTGGTAGTTGATTTTTGAATTCCATGGACTGTTTAATCTCAAATTTTCATTTAAGGTCAAGTCCACCCTAGAAAATTGTTTATTTGAATCGATAGAGAAAAATCAAACAAGCATAACGCTGCAAATTTCATTTTAAATGCACAACTCAGCGATATGCAAATGAGAGAGTTGATGATGTCCATCACTCACTATTTCTTATGTTTTCTATTGTTTGAATAATACAATATTTGACAAAAAGGACCAACTTAACTTAACCATAAACTTTTAAAATAATGGTAATTCCAAATGTTCAGGGAGAAATAAAAATTTGTTTCACTTGTTTCATTTAATAAAATACAAAAGAAATAGTGAGTGGGTAACGTCGTCAGTCTACCAATTTGCATACCGACCAGGATGTGCATATAACTGTTTTGTGAAATGAAGCGAAACTTTAAAATGTCATAACTTTCTTATTTTACATCTGATTTTGATGAAATTTTCATTGTTTTGCTTGTTGGATTTTTTTTCCTTTTTTTCACATCAACTTTTTGCTGGGGTCAACTTGTCCTTTAAAAAAAAAAATTTGACTTTCAACCAAAAAATGCTAAGGATTTTCTTTTCATCGTATTCAAAGTGGGCAAAGAATGCTGAAGCAACTTTCTTTCATTTGAAAACACATTTAGAATAAATTTTTAAACCTGGCCTATTTTTGCCCTATTATAGGTTATTATTTACCTTAATCAGGGGAAGGGGTAAATGCCACAGTATTACTGTTTGACCTTGGTCTTGCTAATTACTAGTCAAGAGTCCTAAGAAAATGTATTAATTTGTTTGAGGTCTCACCAAAGCTAGAATTGATGTTTAATCATAGAAGTTCAAGACCCCTCCTGAACAAAATTTACATATCCTTATTTCTTTTAAGTGTTTTGTGCTTAGAAAAACTTAAAACTTCAATCTTAAAATAAAAGCTTCAAACTGAATCTCACCTTCCATGGATGCCTGGAGAGCATTGATTGGATCGACCTCTGTGATGATCACACGGGCACCGAAAGCTCTCAAAGACTGTGCGCTTCCCTTGCCCACATCACCGTAACCGGCAACGACACAGGTCTTTCCAGCCAACATGACGTCCGTCGCCCGCTTTATGCCATCGACGAGTGACTCACGGCAGCCGTAAAGGTTGTCAAATTTGCTCTGTAATAAATCAGATGTATGCATGTTTATCATTGTGGTGTTATTTGTATCCGATTCACAGATTTCATAAAACATTTCAAAGTGCCCCTGCGAGGCTAATACTATATAAAGCATTTCATTAATAACAAGCTCACAAAAGAGAATGAGAAATTGGCACTTAGGCTAATTGGCAAAGGCATAAGCCGAGGATGAAAAACATGATGTAATACTTGCAGTGCATGATGGGAAATGTTGGCTAGTCTGCAGGGGCAAACCCATGACACTTCAAAAAGTGGGTTTTGAGACATGGCTAGTACAAGATGCAGTTTGCTCCAAATAATTTCCCATTCATAATTACAAATGAACTTTTTTTGCTATTTGCTTTCAAAATTCTTGTTCAATTTCTTTTAGATTTTTCAGTAAGCACAAATGTAATAAATAAGACTCTTAAAGAGAATTTTCTTATTGATGTTGATCATCTCACCTTAGTTACAGAATCATTGACATTGATTGCTGGGATCTTGAGCTCTCCCTTCTCCATCATCTTGTATAGATTATGGACTCCAGTGGTAGTCTCCTCAGACAGCCCCTTGATACCTGCAATTATATACATGGTTTATGACATGGAAATAAAAGATAATAAACAGATGTCTATTTACTTAGTAGTCTACGCCTCATTTGGATGTAAGTCTGTGACTAAATAATTCAAATTAGGAATTGAACAGGAAATAAACTTGAAATTCCATATGACACTCAACAACTTAACATAAATTAATGTAATATGTCTAAATATAATTTGAACATAAAGCCTCCATTCTATGATTTATTGGGCTGTTGCACTTGTTTTTCAATCAGACAGATGGTTTGTCAAAAGGACCAGTATGCTTTAACACAATTATTTCTTTCCTCTTCCACGGAATGGTTAACTTACTGCAAATAAGGACCTTCATAATTTGTTATTTTCAATAATCCTGTGGGGTTTTTTATGTTTGTTAGTGCCTTAGAAACAATGAATGAAAGATTATGTAAAGAAATGAATAAAGCTAAGACAAAGTATTTAAAATATCTATTGCTAGGCAAGAAATGTACTGAGGTGCATGGCAAGGACAAAATACTGTTCAAAATTGAGCAAAAAATAAGATGAAAAAAAGCAACGACTTGCTCTTGTCAAAGAACATTAGATAAGACTGTGTTCAGTGTCAATGTTCTTTAGGACGAATAATCATCCAAGTTGAAGCATTTATTTCAGAATAGCATATCCGCCTGCTATTTACACCTTCTAGGTCAAATTTTGCCACAAAGTCTAACAAATTTCTATGTTCTATGAACGATTAAACTTAGGCAGATTCCTTGTTGGGTAATTGAATATTATACAGATTGTTTTCTCTAGACTAGTAATCTAGTCTATGCACTTAAAGATAAGCAAAGAAAGCAAAATAATCTAGATAAGAAACAGATGGCTAATAGCAGCATTAGTCTAATCAGAAGTATATAGAATTACCTGGAAGGAATTGTGGGTATTTGGTGTGTACAAGGTTGGTCAGATCACCGCCATCATCAAGAATCAAATTAAGTGGTTGACCGTCGGGGAAGACAATGGTCTGCTCAACGCACCAGATGTATTCCTCATCGGTCTCACCCTTCCAGGCATACACTGGCACCCCCGTCTTGGCAATGGCGGCGGCTGCATGATCCTGGGTGGAGAATATGTTGCAGCTGGACCATGTGACCTATCCATTATGGAAGGGGGTGGAGGAAAGAAACTATTAGTGGCAATGAAATGAATATTATTAATTGCAACCTGCATATTCACAGAATATGGGAACTATTGGCACCAGATTTCATGAGGCTGGTGGCGGAATGGAATATAGAGCAGGAATATTCAACTTCTGGAAGTTCAAATTATTCCTCTTTACCAGTAGATCTTCATGTGAGCTGAAGCAATGAAAGGGGTAGTTTACCCTGAAGAAAAGTTTATTGTAAAAATAGCAGAAAAGTAATAAAACATATTATCACCCGTATCAGACATCTGAGCTGGTCATTTACAAAACCGTATTGCCCTACATTTTCTGAATATCGGGAAGGGTAGGTATATTGTTTGTATTTTCCTCGGTCTCAGTGCGCGTATTTACTTCGCATGCAGAGACGAAGCAAAATATACCTTTGTATTTTCCCTGGTCTCACATCCGGGAATTTGTGGATGCGTATAAAGAGATACGCTTCATAAGGATCCGCCCACCAACAATATACGTCATAATAAAGACAACGCTGAATCCGAGCGCTTGCAAGTACGTCATAATGGTAAAGTGCAGAGCCTAGACCGATATTAACATGACACAATAGAACTCTATTTTTAAAAGAAATATCCCCATTATCATGATTTTTGCTCTAGATATCTGATTTGGATGATAATAAAAATATTGACTGGCTCTTCTTTCGGGGAACATCAAATATATTGCCCTTAAATGACCCATATTGCCCTCGTCTAAAGACTCGGGCCAATATGATTCATTTGCTGGCAATATATTTGATGTTCCCCTCAAGGCCAGTCAATATTATATAATTATCACCCGTATCAGACATCTGAGCTGGTCATTTACAAAACCGTATTGCCCTAGTTTCATAAATATCGGGAAGGGATAGGTATATTATTTGTATTTTCCTCGGTCTCAATTCGCATATTTACTTTGCATGTAGAGACGACGCAAAATATACAGGTCTTTGTATTTTCCCTAGTCTCACATCCAAGCATTTGAGGATGCGTATAAAGAGATACGCTTCATAAGGAACTGCACGCCAACAATATACGTCATAATAAAGACATCACTGGATCCAAGCGCTTGCAAGTACGTCATAATGGTAAAGTGCAGAGCCTAGACCCTGATATTAACAAGACACAATATAACTATTTTAAAAAGAAATATCACCAATATCACTATTTTTGCTCTAGATATCTGATTTGGATGATAATAAAAATATTGACTGGCTCTTCTTTCGGGGAACATCAAATATATTGCCCTTAAAAGACCCATATTGCCCTCGTCTAAAGACTCGGGCCAATATGATTCTTTTGCTGGCAATATATTTGATGTTCCCCTCAAGGCCAGTCAATATTATATAATTATTGAAGGTTTGAGGATAATTAAATAATCAATAAGTTATTAGAATGAATTCTTTTTTAATCTGTCACCTCATATGCGGCAAGCAACTTCCAATGTATACATCATGTGGTAAAAAATCAATAATTTTTTTTTTCTAAAAATTAGAATGGGTTTTCAATTTCATTCTAACTTCAGTAAACCTACTTATTTCACACCAAATCCAAAAAGGAAATAAATTTATATGCATTTTATATGGGGCAAGCTCCGCTCATATATGACATCACAATACTAACTACTTACAATTCTAATAAATTTCTTAATCTTTAAGAGATTTTCTTCAAACGTTCACCAATATTTCATATCATTTTTTTCTAGTGTTGTTAGATCAAAATTTTCTTCAGGGCCTGAAGAAAGCAGGGTGCACTTCCCCTTTTACAACAACCCTTTTGTTTTATTTTTTTAACAAAGTTGACTTATTTGTTTAATGCATGCTGAGCAGTTACCATGGTAACTACTATTATATTAGCAAAAGAAAATTTACATTTTTGATTAAATGGGATTTTATCATGTACACCAAGGTTTAAAAGGCAAGTATTTTCTTGTCTTTCTAAATCAATCTGATCGATCTCTTAAAAATGCTCTGTAATGCTGTTTACAGAAGACCAAATCCAAACAAGCATCGAGTGATGTACAAAGTCCCTTCCTTCCAACTTTAATCTAGGGTTGCAGTGATCTTTAAAACAAACATTCTAGTATTTATAGGTGAGTCGTGGATGCAATGTTTGCTTGAAGGGCATTGCACAAAGGTCTTTGGTAAGGATGAAAACTGCCAGGTCAGCATTTTTTGCTGGTGTTTATAAAACACAAATAGTATGAAGTATCTTCTTGAACCAGGCCCTGTATGAAGCACTATCTGTAAAAATAAGTTATTATTAAAAAAAACACCCTAACCTTAGAGAACATTTTTGTTTTAATTCTATTCAATGTTGATACACATTTGGAACTAGAAAAAAAAATAAGAAAAAGGTTTCAGCATTTTGCTAGCCTGTTGCACGTGATCTTTTGTAAAAGATTGAATATCAGATACCCGTTTTTAAAATACACACTGCTTTGAAAACTTTCGCTTGCCCAAAAGAAAATGTTTCAGCATTTTGCTAGCCTGTTGCAAGTGATGTTTTGTTGATGACTGAATACGAGAAACCTGTTATTAATATACACACTGCTTTGAAAACTTCTGCCGGCCCAAAGAATTTTTGTATAGGCCTATGCCTCAGAAGTCCCAAGCAATCAGATATTATGCATGTTTAATACACACTTAATTAGTATGCATTCCTGTGTAATATGTTTCTTCAACCTCTTATGATTCCTTATTCCCAAGGAATTCCGACAAGATTAGCCGGAGATGGACAATTAACAGAGACAGCAGGTGGATACACTTTCTTTTGGAAAGGAAAGAGTATGGGAGAACCCAGAATCCATGGTGTTGGGTTTGCTATCAAGAATGAGATCATGAGAACCATGGATCAAGTGCCACTAGGCATAAATGAAAGACTAATGACTCTTCAAATGAATCTCAGCAAAGGCAGGAAAGCCACCCTAATATCTGCTTATGCTCCTACGCTGATGGCTGAAGCCGAAGAAAAGGAGTCTTTCTACTCAAGCCTTGATACTCTTCTCACTCAGATCCCACGCAGTCACAAACTCCTGCTACTTGGTGACTTCAATGCCAGAGTGGGAAAGGATAGCACAATTTGGAACGGTGTGATTGGTAAAGAAGGTATTGGTAATGTCAATGACAATGGCCATCGACTACTTACCAAATGTGCTGAGCACAGACTAACCATCACAAATACACTCTTTCGGCAGAAGAATAGACAAAAAACTTCTTGGCGTCACCCTCGATCAGGCCATTGGCATATGATTGACTACATTATCGTCAGACAGGATGACAAGAAAGATGTGAACATCACAAGAGCAATAACTGCATCTGATGCTTGCTGGACCGATCACAGACTGATAAGATCTGTAATAGCAATCTCTTTACAACCCAAGCATCGGAAGACAAAGAAGAAAAACAGAGCAGGATATAATCTAAGGTCACTTGAACAATCCAGTGTGCAAGAAGCCTTCAAAGTGAGCATGGAGAAATCCATTCAAGAGAGGAACCCTAGTATCAATGATGATGTGGAGAAATACTGGAATGACCTAAAAGATGCAATTGTAAAGTCTTGCAAGGAAACTTTAGGAAAGCCAGAAAGGTATCATGAAGATTGGTTTGATGAGAATGATAAGGAAATTACTAAACTCATATCAGACAAACGATCGGCCTTCACTACCTGGCAAAATGACATACGTAATGCCAATAAGAGAGCAGCATATCATTCTCTAAGATCCTTGATCCAATGTAGAGTGAGAGAACTAAAAAATCAGTGGTGGCTGAAGAAAGCTGAAGAACTTCAAAAACTCGCTGATGAAAACAAGAGCAGAGACTTCTTCACTGCCACTAGGAAGGTGTACGGTCCAACTGTCAACGGAGTAAGACCTGTATTAGGGAAGGATGGATCGCTCCTCAAGGACAAGGATAAGATTAGAGAACGATGGAAAGAACACTTTTCTGACCTCCTCAATCAACCTTCTTCAGTGGAAACAACAATAATCGACAATTTTCCCCAGTCAACGACTCTAGATAATTTGTCAGATGCACCAACCATTGATGAAGTGACCAGTGCTGTCAAAGCTATGAAAAATGGTAAGGCAGCTGGACTGGATGGCATCCCAGCTGAAGTCTATAAATCAGCTGGATCTGAACTACTCAGAAAACTACATAATCTCTATAAATTGATCTGGGAGCAGGAAACCGTCCCATCAGAACTGAGAGATGCTCTAATAGTGACAATCTTCAAGAAGGGAGATAAATCTTCATGTGACAATTACCGTGGAATCTCTCTTCTCTCAGTTGCAGGGAAAATACTAGCTAGAATCCTGTCACAACGTCTATCAATTGTCGCCGAGGAAGTCCTACCTGAATCGCAGTGTGGTTTTAGGCCTGGACGAGGAACCATTGATATGATATTCTCAATCCGGCAGATACAGGAGAAATGTAGAGAACATCATCAAGATCTGTACATGGCCTTCATAGATCTCACCAAGGCTTTTGATTCGGTAGATCGTCAGACACTGTGGAAAATACTTACTCATGTCGGATGTCCTGAAAAATTTGTCAAAATCATTAGGTCACTCTACGAAGACATGAATGCCTCGGTGTTAGTTGCTGGTGAAGCATCAGAGAGTTTTGCAGTACAGACAGGAGTAAAGCAGGGATGCGTTATAGCTCCAAGCCTCTTCTCACTCTTTGTCTCTTCAGTGCTGCAGCTCGTTAACCAACGACAACCACCAGGAATAAACTTGAGATATCGCATAGATGGTCAACTATTTAACCTTCGCCGACTGAAAGCCATATCTCGGACCACAGATGTCACAGTGAATGAACTCCAGTATGCAGATGACAATGCTATAGTTGCCTCCTCTGAGGAAGACCTTCAAGCAGCAATGGATGCTTTCAGTTATGCCTACTCTGTATTTGGGCTTAAACTGAACACCAGGAAAACTCAGATCCTGTACCAACCAAAGCCTGGAATCACACATGAACAACAATGCCCACCTTGCATCAAAGTTGATGGACAGCCACTGACCAATGTTGAGAGATTCACATACCTTGGCAGTTGTCTCTCATCAAAAGTAGATATTGATGATGAAATACAGCAGCGGTTGAGTGCATCTAGCTCAGCGTTTGGGCGTCTAAGGACTAGAGTCTTTGACAATAAGAATCTGTTCACAAGAACAAAGGTGAAGGTTTACAAAGCTGTGATCCTACCTACGTTGTTGTATGGATCTGAAACCTGGGTAACCTACAGTCGGCATCTGAAACGCCTTGAAACTTACCATCAGAGATGTCTTCGCCGGATACAAAACATCAAATGGACTGACAAGCGAACCAATAACAGTGTGCTGGAAGAAAGTGAATGCACAAGTATTGAAGCTCTCATTATCCAAAGTAGACTTCGCTGGGCCGGTCATGTTCTCCGCATGGAAAATAACAGATTACCCAAGCAGATAATGTTTGCAGAGCTTCAGAATGGTAAACGCTCTCTAGGAGGTCAAAGAAAACGGTTCAAGGACAATCTCAAACGAAGCCTGAAGCAGTGCCAGATTAACCCTGAATCATGGGAAGACTGTGCTAAGGATAGACTGAAATGGAGATCAGCTGTACGTCATGGTTCAAAAAGGTTTGAAACACACCGAAAGAAACAACGTGATGATATGCGGGCAGCTAGAAAACTCCGTCAACAGGTTAACACTAATGACCTGACAGATGAATTCATCTGTACCACCTGCTTGAGAAAATGTAAATCGAGGATTGGCCTCTACAGCCATTCCAAGACACATTAACTATGCAAGCAGACATCATACTCTATTCAGAGGGATAGCTAAGAGATGATTCCTTATTCCCAAGGATAAATAACAAGCTTCATTTTCAGGAGAACACAAATATATTTCAAATAATTATTTACCTCGGCTCCGAGCTCTGTGAGAGTTTCAATAAGAACAGCCGTCTGAATGGTCATGTGAAGACATCCAGCAATACGAGCCCCTTTAAGTGGCTTACTGGGTCCATGCTTCTTCCTCATCTCCATCAAACCAGGCATCTCATTCTCTGCAAGCTCCATCTCCTTGCGGCCAAACTCGGCCAGGTTGATGTCAGCTGTACAAAAGAAATGCAGTCAATATGGGATCATTTAACTTCCATTTTTTTCCAACAAAATAATTCTGAGCTGTGTAAGGGGAGGGTTGCACGTAACAGGAACATTGTCATGATAATATCATGGCAATGTTTCTAAATCTGATTTGCTGCTTTTGTCAAACAAAAATACCCATCTTTAGACTGTTTTTTATTAATTATTAAAAGTTCATTTACAAACAAATTGCATTACATTAGTCTCTATTTCTATATTGACTCATTTTGATGACTTTTTCATAAGCACCAATGAAATACAATGTTACTAAAAAGAACAAAAAAATTCCTGGAAAAACAGTACACATTCTTCAATACCTTCTCATTAATTCTAATAAATCAATACAGGAATATAAAGTAGACAAATATCATAAATTGCAACTTATAGTCTATATAAATGTATAAAGTATACATTCAAAGACTCCTTGCAATATCAATGTCAGCTAAATTATCACTCATCAACTGTTCAATGGAATAATAACCATGAAATGGATTTATCAATTTTGGCCTAATTTTTTTTCTTGATCTAGAGGATATTAAGACCTAGAAAACTTTGGCACAATCAGTTCCTACAATTTATTAATGTATGCCTTTGTGCCAAATGATGATTTTCTTCCTTAAAGGGGAAATTCTCCCTAAAAAGTTTTTTTGTAATAACAGAAAAAACAATGAAAAATATTGGTGAAAGTTTGAGGAAAATCCATCAAAGAATTTTTTAAAAGTTATTAGAATTTGAATTATTTGATTTCGTAAGTTCATAAGAGCAGATTCGATTCCCCCAACATATCATACAGTACATTAAAAAAATGACATTTTCTCAGAAAATTATGCATTTTATATCACATAACCACTAGCATACCTACGGGGTGGGGGGTGGGCAGTCTGCCCCCCTGACAAGCCACAACCCATGCAAAGGACGTATCCCTGCCCCCCGATGAGCTTGAAAGACCTCCCCCCCTTGACGAGCTTGAAAGACCCCCCCAACAGACCTTTATTTCCCCCCTGACAAGCTTTCAAGACCTTTTTTTTGGTTCGTTTTTTCTTCTTGTCAATTTTCTTTTTCTGGTACGAAATCCTTTATTTGTGATTGAAGACTTTTTTTGCTTGTCAAAGTTTTGGGCGGACAGTTT
Source organism: Lytechinus variegatus (assembly GCF_018143015.1). Lineage (NCBI taxonomy): Eukaryota > Metazoa > Echinodermata > Echinoidea > Temnopleuroida > Toxopneustidae > Lytechinus > Lytechinus variegatus. The sequence continues at coordinate 26,401,578 of NC_054741.1, read as the reverse complement.
TGCCCCCCCCCCCTTGGAAAATCCTAGGTATGCCACAGTACATAATGGGAAGCTGCTGATGACGTCAGGAAAAAAATTCTAATAGTTTCTTAAACTTTGATGGATTTTCCTCATATCTTCATAAATATTTCTTTGTAATTTTTACAATAAATCTTTTCTTGGGGTGAACTTCCACTTATAATTGTTTTTTTTTTTAGAAAAAAAATTAGTGTCTCACAAAAAAATGCTCCAATATTGATAGTACATCCTAGGCCTACCAATTTGGGGGAACAAAATTTAACAGAAATTTAAAAATTAGGAAACGTACAAGACCAGGATATATTATAGGGGTGTAGACCTCTAAAAATTGAGTGACTAGGTTTGACAATGACAGTCAGCGATAATTTACATATGGTACATATCCAAAATACAATAATGTGAATATCAAAATTACTCATTTCCATCGTGATATGAAAAGAAATGAAAACTGGAACACATAACAGTAACAATTGATGTGTTGTGTCACTGTTCCTTTTGTCAAAGTTGGGTAGAATAACATATAGAAACATATAGATGGAAACACAAGATGGCGCTATACCACAAATATAGACGTCGTCGAGCAAAAGATTGCCTGGGAGATTTAAAATAATAAAAAGCCAGTCTTGTTTCATACTTTTCTGATGTTTTATGTCAGCACTGCGAATCATATTGTCATTGAGTTGTTAAAAATGCTCGTATACGTACCAACTTTGTATGGAGGCTTAGCCTTAGAGTTAGACATGATGATTTATGTAGCAGTACAGTTTTGAAGAGGATTAGCACGTGGACGTCCTTGCTCACCGACGGCAGACTGCGAAAGAGGTCGAGCCGTGAAGATCCTCGGCATTTTCATCTTTCTGATTTGCATAAGCCACGCCCATTTTGACACACCTCCAAAAATCACAGCTAGCGCTGGCTCTTTCTCTGAAGGAATAACTCATGTTATAACGCAATTTCGCACTATTGAAGATTCGAAAAGCGCAAGCAATACAAGCTTATTCTAATACATATATTGAATTAAGTGTATGACAATCTTTTAAACTTTACAGCGTAGAATCTACGCGAATAACGAGGGAAAAGCAGTAGACCCGAAACATCAATACTGTCAACTATAATTTAATTGGTTACAGTACATGGAACCTGAGGAAAATTACCCAATCAGCGTGCTTGTTTGATTGAAGATGCATGGATCACATGATAACACTGTTCAGCGTATGATAAATGGTAAAATATGATGTGCTAAATAACAAATGATTAAAATGCAGTGCTGTGGTCATTACTTCTGCTCCCAAGCCCGGGTCCCAAGCAGAGATATCTCTGTATGCAGTATATCATCTTGGACATTGTTATCAATAATTATAACAGAGATATTTCAATATAATTTAAATGAAGTGGATTTTGTTTTTCAACTGACAGTCATAGTTAATTACCTTCCCCCTGAAGCAACATGAGGTATGTGGAAAAATGAAGTATCTTTTTAAATGCGCATATCTAAATAATGTTTGGGAATGGGAAATCCCTGAAAGCAGATCCAGGGGGGCACATCCGCTCCGTACCCCCACCTTTTTGAGAGCATGTAGTAAAAATATTTTATGTAAATATGCCGTATATACACAAGTGTGCCCCCCCCCCTTTGAGATTCACAGGAAATATTTTTAATTAGAAAAAAAATTGGAATGTCGTGACTACAGATACAGACCTTTTTTTTTTGCTTGTCAAATTTTCCTAAAATCATGGATCCACCACTGACTTAAAATATTATATCATCTTAATCTAATAAAATAAAACAAAATGAGAGTTGAAGCTATAGCAGACTCTATGAAATGAAAAAATGGACAGTTTAAGCGACAATAAAGAACAAGATAATGTCTCAACTAGTGAAACATATATTGCGAGCATGTAGTGCGAGCAGAAATAGTAGAGATTTATAGTCCTTAACGGGGAACAGATATATTCAATTTTTATAATCATATAAATTATGGGTACCTTCTGATGTGAATGATGCGACCCAGTAGCGGACCGTGACCCGGAGGAGACAAAGCATTGGGGGGCACTGCATTGTCTGTGAACAATGTTGTGCCCCCCCCCCCCCAATGCTTTGTCTCATCCGGGTCACGGTTCGCCACTGACAGTGCGACCTGAAATATTCCGCGACCTGACAATCTGGACAGTTTAAACATGACTTTGAATAAAGAACAAGCCGTATATCTCAATAAACAACCAAAATTTGAACGCACTGTGAGCGAGCTGATTTTCCTGTTTCATGTAGTCTAGAGGGGAGGGGGCAGGGGCCGCCCTTCCCCCGTTATTTGATTTTTTATTATTATTATTTTGACCAGATACTACAAGGCATTTTGTCATAAGTGAACCATCTTGATTACCTTTCGATAAGCGAAAACAAATTGTCGATATTCAGATCTGAAAACGGGACCCTTCCTATATTATTAGGAATTCATGAAAATGTTATCTTTTTTATTATTAATCTAATAAGCCTATAATGAGAGCGCGAAAAATTGTTGAAAATTTGCTTTAAGCCTTCTGGGTTGCATAGGTTAACTTATTTTACAATTAATGCCGACATTTTTTTTATAAACTGTCATGACAAGGGGATTTTATGGAGGTATATCTCACAAATAAAAATGCGAGCGCGCAGCGCTACAATCACACAATTAAACCTGATGAAGAGAATGAGTAGGCCTATACTTGACAAATCATATAACGTGAGCGCGCAGGGCGAGCAATTAGTAGTAGTGGCGTATAGATTTGGCCTGGGGGCACCGGGGGTCCCTGCTTTTTCAGGGGGCACCATTTTTTGCGGTGTGTGTGTAATTGTGTATGTGTCACAGGGGCGGATCCGACTTTCGTCAATAGGGGACGGGACCTGAAATTATCTTCACCTATATTTTCCACGATCAGATCACTTCTTAGTTTTATCACTTTTTTTTTTACTTTCATGTATTTTGTCCTGAAAATTTAATAATCTGGGCAATGTTATGTGTGATCCTGAACAAGATTCCTATGTAACTAGATGGTTACTGCGAACGCCAAGCGAGAGCAGAAATTTTTAACTGTTCTAGCATTATCGAAAAGGGACCTGTTAGGGACAGCTTACAGTTACCCATGAAGACGGTCGTATATTTCAATAATGCGAACGCTATAGCGCGAGCGATTTTTTTTTACATTCCGACCTAAAATATTGTCATTCTAAGCACTTTTTGTATTAATAAATGGGATAGGTATATCATGGGAGCGCGAAGCGGGAGAGGAAGAAAATTGAGATTTTAGACCTAAAAGCTGCATGGACACTCTATTCATATTTTGTAAATCATAAATAGAATGTAGTAATTTAATAGGGTATCATTAATAATGCGATCGTGAAGCGTGAGCAGACAATTAATGATATTCTGATGTGAAACTGGATGATTTAAGTACACTTTAAATAAAGAGCATGCAGACTATCGTGCATGTTTTAGATTTAGTCCTATAAAATCTGGGCATTCTGAATACATTTGTTTAATGGAACATTTATTTAAGGTATACACGTAACATATATATATATATAGGAACTTGGCAAATCAAACAATGTGACCACGCAGCGTGAGCCTAAAATGCTGATATGTAGACCATTAAACGGACATTTTACAGAGCACTTAAATATTAGTAAATGAAAAAAAAAACTAACTAATGAAAGCTCGATGTTCGAGCTAAATATATTTTGTGTATTGATTTCAAAACTTGTTCCATATCAGCCTATTGAGCAATTAGATATGAGTCTCATTGAACAGGCAATTCTGGCGCGAAGCGCTAGCAAAAAAATTAGATAGTAAGTTAGTAACTTGAATTTTTTTTTTGCAAGTCTTCCCCTCACATTATTTCATTCACTCGTCTTCCTCCTCTTATTTTCCTCTTCTTTTTGTTTCTTCTGTCTTTCTTCTTCTTTTCCTTTTTTCTTTTCTTCTTTCTCCATTTTATTTTTGCTCTGCCAATATTTTTTTCAGGGGGGCACCTGAGGGGGGGCACGTGTCCCCCAGCCCCCCCCCCCCCCCGTAGCTACGCCACTGTTTAGTAGGTTCATGATTAAACGGACATTACAGAGCACTTCTTTAAAATCAATTTGTAAATAGAACAAAATAATGAAAGTTCGATGTCCGAGCTGAAATAATGCTTTGTATATTGGATTCAATACTTGATATTTCATATCAGCCTGTAAATAGTCATGTATCTCATCGAACAGGTAGTGCGAGTGTGAATTAAGCGCGAGCGAAAGTGCACATAAGTCCCCCCCCCCCCCCCAAGTTTTCCTGTCAGCTTCAGGGGCCGCGGAAGCGGGGGGGGGGGGAGCTGGGAGGCTTCAGTCCCTCCACTTTCCCCAAAAACCTTGTACAAGAAACGTTAAAATTATTGTGATTTTTTTGCATGGTCAGTTCCCTCCCCCCCCCCCTATATGAAAACCGTTCCGCGGGACCTTATTGCATTCACTCGTCTTCCTCACCTTGTTTTCCTCTTCTTTTTTTCTCTTTTTATCCCCATTCTTCCCCCTTTTTTTCTCTTCCAGTGGGGGCACCCCTTGCCCCCTGGATCCGCCTATATATATGCAAGAGGGTGCTGTGATGATCCAATAAAAGGTGCGAATTTAAACTTTTTTTAACGTCAGATCTTCTTCACTTCAAATTGTGGCACCTTTTAGGTTGCTAACAATCATTCGTTATATTGTAAATGCAATTTTGCACCTTTTTTCCACCAATAGGGTGCAATTAAGATTACACCCAAAAGGTTGGAAGTCTGCTTTACCAAAATAAGTGCGGAGCACGAGCTGAAGTTGTTTTTTTTTACACATCAGGTGTTTACACTTTTTTGTAATCTCCAAACAAAATCATAAAAAATTCTAATCGCAAGCAGAATCATTTTTGATATTGACTTGAAAACCTCTTGAGGTAAATATCGCGTGAGCAAATTATTAAGTTTTATGTGCTGAAAGTTTTTACACTTTCTGTTTTTTTCTTCGCCGTGTTTCATTCACTAAAATTCCACTTTTATTTCCCCTCTTATCTCCTTTTCTCATCTCTAAATGGAGTGTTGTGGCCCAGTGGAGAGTCTTCGGACTTTGAAATAGAGGGTCGTGGGTTCGACTCCCAGCCATGGCGTAATTTCCTTCAGCAAGAAACTGATTCACAATGTGCTGCACTCAACCCAGGTGAGATGGGTACCGGTAGGAAAAATTCCTTAAAAAGCTGCGTGCGCTATGAACGCCTATATCTTAGCCTGGTAATATAGGAGCGCCTAGCTTGAGCACCTAACAAGGTGGATATGTGCGCAATATAAATATCCTATACTACTATGTTATGTTATTATTATTATTAGTTGTAGTAATTTTGAAATACCTTTTGTTTTTGTTTTTTGTGCACCGTCAATATGGGGGGGGGGCGCCCCGTTGATCCGCCTATGAATATAAATTATTTGTGATTGTATAATTTGGTAAATATTAAATTGATATGAGAAATAAGGCTTCAAAATCTGTAGAAAAAAATCTGAATCAAAATATTTACACTGTATTTGAAAAAAAAAATGGAAATGAAATTGGCTAAATGAGTAGGCTGCAACTATTTTAACGATCTCTAAGATTATTTAACAATATTTCGTCTTATCTTGATTGGTGCTTGATTGCCTCAACCGGTAGGAGCCGCTGAAACCCGTAAAATCGCCTTTCCCCATGCAACGCCCCCCCCCCCCCAGCTCCTCCTCTGATAAATTTGTGTCCCCTTTAAACACTCCTATTCATTAATAACATGACTGGTGATTCACAATCCCGGGGGCCACTTACATTGACGAGTGGATACCATGCGCGACCATAAAAAAAACACGTAAAAAGGATGTCTTTTTCACGATAGGGCACGTTACGTACGTAACGTGATAAGGGTGTCAAAAACACAAAAATAATGAAAAAGGGTATCTATTTCGCTAGGAAAATTACGTGTTTAGGGTCGAATTTGCGGGGATGATAAAACAAAATTAAAATGTTTTATAAAGGATGTCCTTTTTGCCCCAACACTACGTGTTTAGAGTCCGATTTGTGCGAGGTGTAGAAGGTGGGGTCGTACTAAACCAAATAAGGTAAAGCCGACCGAAGGACCCGTAAGGCGGCATTCCTGTACTTGTTTAGGGGTTCATTTCAGGGAATATTTGCCAAGAGTATCGTTTTGTTTCCCACGCCAATACTTGTTAAGGGGTGCATTTTCAGAATACGGAAATTACGTGTTTAGGGGTGCTTTTCGAGACCCCATGGTCGCGCATGGTATCCACTCGTGAATGGAAGTGCCCCCCCCCCCCCCCCCCGGTTTCACAATATACCCAAATTTTAAAGGCATGAGCATTTGTTTGGTGTCGATCACTGCCGATCACTGGCCGAGGGTGAGGAATATAATCCGATGCATCCGCAAACATTTCAGTTGGAGACTGGGCTATGTTATCATACCTCAATCATTTACGATAATCTATCACGAGAAATCAAATCAGTGAGAACATGCTCGTGATGATAAATGATGATTGTCGTAATAGATTGAGTTGTTCCCCGGGGAAGGGGGGGGGGCACTTCCATTCACGAGTGGATACCATGCGCGACCACGGGGTCTCGAAAAGCACCCTAAACACGTAATTTCCATATTCTGAAAATGCACCCCTTAACAAGTATTGGCGTGTGAAACCCTACCCTTAACAATAACAAGTATTGGAAACAAAACGATACTCTTGGCAAATATTCCCTGAAATGAACCCCTAAACAAGTACAGGAATGTTTTATTTTTACGGGTCTTTCTGTCGTCGGCTTTACCTTATTTGGTTTAGTACGACCCCATCTCGCGCAAATCGGACTCTAAACACGAAGTGTTGGGGCAAAAAAGGCTTTATAAAACATTTTAATTTTGTTTTATGATCCCCGCAAATTCGACCCTTAACACGTAATTTTCCTTGCAAAATAGATACCCTTTTTTAATTATTTTGTGTTTTTGACACCCTTATCACGTTACGTACGTAACGTGCCCTATCGTGAAAAAGACATCCTTTTTACGTGTTTTTTTGGTCGCGCATGGTATCCACTCGCCAATGTAAGTGCCCCCCCCCCCGGGGTTGTTCCACTTCAGTTATTTCATATTTAGCACAAAAGGAAAACGCAGGCACATGATATCGATAATAATAAAAGATATCGATCACCATTGCCACCGCAGATCTGCATCTGGGATCGAGAAGAATTAGAGCGTATTTTGACCAAATATTTATCCAAATCTTGAAGAAATGAATGACGCAACGTTCAATATAGATGGCGGGTATCTTGAAGGACTTGTAAGAGGATTCAAGGGTGGAATCCTCAGACAACCAGATTACCTGAATCTTGTGCAGTGTGAAATCTTGGAAGGTATGAAATGCGATCTCATTTGACTGAATTCTGATCTTGCAATCGGCTGCTGTCCAGCTCTGCCTGCATTGACCCGGGCCGGTCGGGCGGGCTTGGAACGGAGGCGCGTTCGGCCTATCGGTTGACTTGACGGACTGGGCAGCATGCAGAGTAAACAGGAATAACCGTCTCTGGGGATTTACTTTACAATTTCTGTCATTTTACCATAATCCCCATTCACCGATGCATATAGTGCGAGCCTTTGTAGGCCTAGGCCTAATCGGGTCAGCAATTCGGATGACAGGTTTTGTCCAGATTATTTTTTTAATTCTATTTCTAAAATAAATGACATTATAATTTATATTAATTTAATAATATAATATTAATTATTATCTTGAATGAAGGCCCACTATTTTTGTTATACTCTAATCTCTCTTTTGATACTTTATAAGTTGGCAGTGTATACAGCCACACGCGTGTGTCTTTACCATCCAGCCACACGCGTGTGGTTATATCCAGAACACCTATCTGTGGATACCGCCACACGCCGCCAGTAATAACAGTAAAACACGTACGGTATGTAGGTCTGACCGTCTATATCACGATCAAAATAACCTCATTTCTTCATTAAATTCTTACATTCTAAACCCCTTTGATATCCTTAGATCGTTTCAATTTCATTCTCACCGTCTTCTCTCCTTGCTTTTCTTGTCTTGTTACAAACGGTCGTCTGTTTAACAGCAAATTCTCTTTTTCTACTTGTGTCGATTCTGGCTTCCTTCGCGGTGGCAGACCCATACAGCGTTAGCGCAGCGCAGTAGTAGACATGTATGTCTACTACTGCACTGCGCTAACGCTGTATGGGTCTGTATGTCTACTAAATTACGTTACCGACAGGGTTGGCACATTTTTAAACGGTGTGTTTTAAACATGTTTTAAAACACACCATGTTTTAAAACGTTTTTTAAAACCCATTTTTTATAACATGTTTTTAAACACTGCATAGACAATGTGTGTTATGAATTTGCATGGATGTGATTTTAGATGATTTTTTTTATACTGTTAAGTTGTGTATTATTTTTTTTTAGGCCTAGGCCTAACTAAAACTCCTTTTCAACACTATTTTTCTCCTCTTTCTCTTTCCCTTTAAATGATCTTTCTTTCTCATTGCTTTGTTATGTTCCTCTTCTCCCTGTTCAATTGTGCACATCAATGATCCAATCCATATTAAGAATATTTTCATTTTAACTAACATATCTGAGTGTTGTGCTCACTTTTTGAGCAGGGAAAGAAACACTATTTAAAATGAGCTCAAATACATGTGGTCGCATTTCATAAGTTGGGTATGCAAAAGGGTGGCGTATGAACAATTTTCCACACTGTGTCATGGATAAATTGTTGCTACATCACAGCATCTTGACCAAATTTATTGAGTAATATCTCATTTTGAAGCTAGAAGTATAGGCTAAACATATTACTATGAATTAGATCAATACAATATCAGGAACAAAAACTATAGCACATTAAGTTTGAAGTAACAGGGGTGGTGGAGCCGGTGGATGCGGTAAATGATAAAATGATAAAATAAATATGGAGCGTTGTGGCCCAGTGGATTAGTCTCCGTACTTTGTAACAGAGGGTCGTGGGTTCAAATCCCAGCCATGGCGTAATTTCCTTCAGCAAGAAATTCATCCACTGTGTGCTGCACTCGACCCAGGTGATGTAAATGGGTACCGGCAGGAAGTAATTCCTCAAAAAGCTGTGTGCGCCTTAATCGGTTGCCTAGCTTAGCCGGGGTAATAATAATAGCAGTGCCTTTTTAAAGCGCCATGAGCACCGAAAGGTGGACCTGCGCGCTATATAAGTAGCCACCATTATTATTATTATTATATTAATTAAACCTAATTAACAACTTACTATAATATGTAATATGACTGTTATCCTCATATTTCTGGGTGTTTTAAAGCAGGGAACAACTAAATGTCATAAAAATTTGACAATTTTGAAAATATGCAGCAATTGAATACATGTGTATGTCAGCTCTGATCTGCAACCTAATCAATTAGTAAACCGGAGAGATTTGGTTAATTATCTAATTTGTAATCTCAATTTTTAGCACAAATGTTGTGTATCATTGCAACAAACATTTCTACCCATGATGTTGTTGTTTTGCCAAGCATATAAATACAGTGACAGGTATTTTGGGGGCAAAATGTGAAATTAAATACTGTTAATTAATTAGTATAATTAATATGCATACAATAATAGATAATTATTCGATTTTTTTGTACAGATTTAATTATTGATGTTTCAAGATTATAACTGCAATTTACTAGGGTGATCCAATGTTGCATTAACTTTTGACACCATTTTATGTGCAGCAGGTCCAATTTGAGAAAAACACATTTCAAAATTCACATTTACATTGATGTCTATGTAATAATTAGCTGTTAATTAGTCATTTTAAGGAGAAATAAAGGTAGTCGAGACTTAAAACTTTTTCATTATTTAGAGAATGGTAATAGCTATAACATATCAAAAAATAAAATTTTTGACCATTTTTACCCTGTTCGCGAAATTGGACCACCTTATGACATGCGACCATGTACGTGTAATAGAAGTACAGTGTACTTGAATGAAATGGAAGTATTGCACAAGCACAATAATATTTTACGAATAGACTGTAAACCTGACATCATACTTTTGAGGTACACAGTACACACAAAAGCAGGTAAAACTTTGTGCTTCGTAAAGATGAAGAAAAGTACTTTAAACAGTATAAGATAATTAGCTAGCAAACCCTAACCGTAACAATTCCAGGATACATTAATGGCCCCCTAAAAATTTCTATGATAAATCCGTAAACACAACAGGGCCACTCCATCTCGTTCGAGACTATTTTTGGTATGCATGCATGGGTACATTTATGCTGTTATGATATACACCACAAGTGCATAATATCAGATCCCAAATTGCTCAAAAACATGATTTCATGTATAAACCCAATGTGAGTTCTCGCCAAGATTTGTATCTGTATCATTATTTTTACTCATTGTTAATGATTGGAAAATTATTGCCAAAAATTTCTATTAGTATTTAGTACTAAAAAAAGTTTTAAAATTCTGTACTTAAGAAATACAAAAAAGTTTAAAAACATTACCGGGAACCTAAATAGACCGGGCTATTACGTTTCCTAAGAAGACTTAGGGGGGCCCCCCTTATGTTGTTGTTGTTGTTGTTCGTTTAGGGCCTGTTTCACGCCCTAGTAGTCTCCTCGGTAGACACTTGGTGTTAGGAACTCAAAGGTAGAAAAAACTGCTAGGTAATTGATCTGGGCCGTCATTTCCTAAGAAGACTGAGGGGCCCCCCCCCTTATGAACTTGGCCGTTGATCGCGGGATCACAACTAAAATTGGCACGCGCATTACCCATGGCATAATCTAAAAAACTAAATCAAATTTTGCAAAATCTCATTGCTAATTTATGCGTAAAATCAAAAGTTTGCTCTAATTAACTAAATAATGCCCATGAAATGCTCATTTTGGTTCACAGACTTTTTATAAGAATCTGATTAAATGTTCTTAAAAACTATCAACATCACATTAATTTTTTTATGTGATATTGTTTTTTCAATGGAATTAGTCATGGACTATATTTTGACCATAATTTGATAAACAAGGTGAAAGTAAATAGTACGGAAGATGTTGATCATCGTGGTAGCTGAATCTGAGTAAAGAATTAATCTGTTGTCTCACGATGCGGCAAACTGAAATTGCGACGTTTCGACTGCTCCTGCTAGTCTTCGTCAGGCAATGAAGTGGACACTCGCTGCGCGCGCCTTTTATACCGTAGGCTACGGGCCGTCGGTGCCGGAACCGCCGTGGTGTGATTGGTCGGCGCAACCGACCAATCAGAAGCCGCGGACGGTGCGATCGCCGTGGGGCTTGCGGACGTCGGGGAAAACCCGTCGGCTGCAGTCGGCGTAGAAAGCGGGCAATTTGCGGACGTCGAGGAGTGAACCGCGGTAGCTGTGCAAAAACTAATGGGGTTGGATGCGGACGTCGGAGGGCGGTCGACCGGTGAGCTACGGGCGGTCGTAGGGGGCGCATGTCGGCGAATGGTCGGAAGCCATTCTTCAGGGATGTCAATGCCGTTATCCCTGTTCACATTATTGGGATGAAGACGAATTTGGATAGCCTCTTTAACACGCCGTGTGTACCAGTGCTTATCCCGCGCTATACAGCTTACCTCGTCCCAATTGGGAGGGTGATCTGCATTCCAAGCATGCTCTGCAACTGCCGAACTATCTATGCGTCGGTGCTTGACATCTCTGCGATGTTCTAGCATTCGCTCGTTAACGGGTCTGCCCGTTTCCCCGATGTAAACCTTGTCACAAGCCCCACATGGTATCTTGTAAACAACGCCATCGAGTCTGCCGGGCAGCGCGGGGTCTTTGGGGCGCACTAACTGTTTACGGATAGTAGTGTCGGACTTGAAAACCGCGCGTATGCTGTACTTCTCTAAGTGCCGGCGTAGTTGGCGGGAAATAGAATCGACAAACGGAAGTACGACGGTAGACTTGCAGCGCACAATGTCTTCTTCGGCGACGTTCTTTCTCTTAGTTACACGGTTGAGAAAGGAGCGCGGGTAACCATTGGAAACGAGTGCAGAAGCAATGCGTTGCTTCTCAGCGGCGGTGCATTGTGGTTTCGATACAATGCGTGATGCTCGGTCATAAAGGCATTTGACTACCCCGCGTTTGACGGACTGGGGGTGATGCGAATCGTACGCTAAATATTGATCTGTATGCGTAGGCTTTCTGTACACTGTGTAGTGGTGAGGCGGCCCTCATCATCCCGGTGTACAAGAGTGTCAAGGAAGGCAATGCGGTTATTGTCTTCTCTCTCCATAGTGAAACGGATAGACGGTTGCTGCGCGTTCACGTAATTCAATAGGCAATCGGTTGTAGACCTGTCGGTAACAATGAAAGTATCATCGACATAGCGCTTCCAAATTCTCGGACTGAATTCGGGTGGGCAAGCGTGAAGCGCATCCTCCTCAAAGGATTCCATGTAAAGGTTAGCAATAACAGCAGAAACAGGGCTACCCATGGCCGCGCCTTCTTGCTGTTCATAGAAGCGTCCATCGTACATGAAATACGTGGACTTCAACACGAAACGAAGAAGTTCAGTGACCTGGGTAGGAGAAAGATCGGTACGGTCGGGTAAGCTAGCGTCGGCCTCCAGGCGCTGGAGGGCGACATCACATGCTGCTTCAACGGGTACATTGGTAAACAAAGATACCACGTCGAAGGAGACCATGACTTCATGCTCAAGTACGGTCTCATTGCGCAAGAAATCCACAAAAGAAGCGGAGTTACGGACGGCGTGTTGATTATTACCAACAAGCGGCGTGAGTATGTCGGCTAGTAATTTAGAAGTGTTGTAAGCGAAAGAGCTTATGCATGAAACAATCGGGCGTAACGGAACATCGGGTTTGTGAATTTTCGGTAAGCCATAAATCCTAGGAGGCTGTTTTTGCGTGGGTCTAAGTACCCTGTAGGTCGCATCGTCGATATCACCATTCTTGTGCAAATCGCACAAGAATGGTTGCAAGCTTGCGAGCAAGATAATCGGTAGGATCCTTTCGTAAGGCGCGGTAAGGACCCGAGCTAATAAGTTCGGAAATCTTATCACGGTAAGTACTGGTATCCATTACCACGCTAGCGCGGCCTTTGTCGGCTGGCAGAATCATAATGGTGCTATCTTCCTTGAGCGCTTTCAAGGCTTTGTGCATGCCGGGTGTAACATTGGATTTCGGTGGTTTGGCGGAGGCGAGGATCGCGTTGACCTCTCTGCAACTGAGCCGATGGTTTCGGCATCACGGCAACGGACGGACGATTCGATCTTAGCGATAATCTCAACAGCCGGTATGCGCTTGGGAGCTATAGCAAAGTTGAGCTAAGTCCGACACTACTATCCGTAAACAGTTAGTGCGCCCCAAAGACCCCGCGCTGCCCGGCAGACTCGATGGCGTTGTTTACAAGATACCATGTGGGGCTTGTGACAAGGTTTACATCGGGGAAACGGGCAGACCCGTTAACGAGCGAATGCTAGAACATCGCAGAGATGTCAAGCACCGACGCATAGATAGTTCAGCAGTTGCAGAGCATGCTTGGAATGCAGATCACCCTCCCAATTGGGACGAGGTAAGCTGTATAGCGCGGGATAAGCACTGGTACACACGGCGTGTTAAAGAGGCTATCCAAATTCGTCTTCATCCCAATAATGTGAACAGGGATAACGGCATTGACATCCCTGAAGAATGGCTTCCGACCATTCGCCGACATGCGCCCCCTACGACCGCCCGTAGCTCACCGGTCGACCGCCCTCCGACGTCCGCATCCAACCCCATTAGTTTTTGCACAGCTACCGCGGTTCACTCCTCGACGTCCGCAAATTGCCCGCTTTCTACGCCGACTGCAGCCGACGGGTTTTCCCCGACGTCCGCAAGCCCCACGGCGATCGCACCGTCCGCGGCTTCTGATTGGTCGGTTGCGCCGACCAATCACACCACGGCGGTTCCGGCACCGACGGCCCGTAGCCTACGGTATAAAAGGCGTGCGCAGCGAGTGTCCACTTCATTGCCTGACGAAGACTAGCAGGAGCAGTCGAAACGTCGCAATTTCAGTTTGCCGCATCGTGAGACAACAGATTAATTCTTTACTCAGAAGGTGAAAGTATTTGATTATAATCGGTAAAAGGAAAACTAATGACACATTTATGAATTTTGGCCAAAAACACTATTTGCATTGGATTTGTACACGAATTGACGTTTTTTAGCAATTTTGGGTCTGCATGCACTTACAAAATGTTGCATAATTTTGGAACCCATACCAGAGGGTTGCAATTTTGGTCTCAAAAGTTTCGTGAGACTCAAAAAAGGAAAGTCTGTGAGTGACACGGTAAAAAAAAATTGCGCAGTGGATTTATCGCGAAAAATGACGAGGGGGGGGCTGAATCAACCCCCTCAGTCTTATTAGGGTTAACAAATAATTCTATACTGATTTTTTTTTTATTCATATACATTTGATCAGAATTCCTGAATTAAAAAAATAAGTAGTTCAAGGGCTTTATAGATTTGAATTGAGTTTGTATTCCATGCACTATAATTGGTATAATTGATTCAAATGAAATAAAGCATATTGATCTACCGGTAATGAAATTAAGCTTTGAAACCCCATTTACGTCAATTTCTTCCATTGTGCTAATTCTTCTCAAACATGAAACATGAAAGGAATTTTCTGGCTCCCACCCCTATCTTTCTCACACACACAGATGGGTAGGGGTCAATTTATTTTTTAAGTCATGACCTTTCCTGATAAGGAAACGCACGTGGCTTCTTCTTTGTTTCCTAAAAAGTTTCATTGGCTATCGAAGGTCCAATCAGCTCAAGTGAGCTAGTTGTGTGTTTACTTTCTGTTTTGAGCAGCAGACAATGACTTATATTGTGTATCGAGGGCAAGGCTGGGTGGGATTTTCGGAGCTCTTTCAGTTCGGTGTTTAACTGTGAATGTGTTACAATCATTGATCATTTTTGACAAATTACCTCGGTAACATAATTTTAAAACCTGTATCAAGTATTAAAAAACCGTTATCATCATTGTTATCTTGTCATTTTGTTATTATTGCTTGGGTATTCAAGGTAACCCAACATCATAATCGGGATCTGCGGAACATTCGATTAGTGTTTAATTTTGCTAATCGATTGCCAATCGGCAAGCCATTCGATCAGTCGAAGTTTTCTCCCAGGCCTAATATAAATGTGTAATTAAGCAAAACTAGCATGTCATAACTCTCTTATTTTCATGAAATTTTCAGTGTTTTGCTTGTTGGATTTTTCTCTTTTTATTCAAATCAACTTTTTGTTGGGGTGGATTTGTCCTTCAAGTACGGATAGCCAACTGTGACACAAATCTCTATCAGTTCATGTTCATGCTATCAGCTCATTTTGCATTGAAATGATTCATAATTCTGGGAATAAACAGTTTTTTTCCCAATGTAAAAGCATTAGGAAAGAACACACTTAACAAATTAATGAAATTTTGATGGGGGTGGGTTCCATGATACATGTACATGTAACACAGCTTTACTTTTAGACTACATGTAATCTTAAGCTGGACTTCAGAATATGGACCTTAGATAACTATTTAAATCAGACTGCAAATACATACAATTTAATTATATAATTGCATGTCATGTGCAGTATCTGTGACTTGCGTGTTTCTTCAAAATGGTTGATTTGGCACATAATGAGCGTGAAATTGAGTGTGTTATAAAAGGCATTGGTCAGATCATGCATAGAGGATGCGCACTACTGTGTATTACCGGTAATCAATAAGATTGCGTGTTGCATATTACATACGTGTCAACATTTAAGTGCAATTTACATGAACTTACATCAAACTTCCTTAATGAAAATTGAAATGAAGAAATCTGCAAGACTTGTAAGTTGTACATGTATAATAGAGAAGAGAATTTCATAAGTAAAGCAAATGAATTTATGGTATGGGCAAAGAGATACATGTAAGTATATAAATTTATGAATAAAGTGAATTTCAAATACCATTTTCAAAATCCCTGGGAAATTTTCTCTGAGTAACTATTTTATGGAGAGAGGAACATATTTTTGATATGTCACAATGTAGTACATTGTATGTACTTTAAGTGCACTTTTATTAGATTTAGGTGACAAAGCACGGATGGGGCAAATTGAAAATAAATGTCTGCCTGTCTGAAGCTTGGAGTCTTTCATGTGAATTTTTTTTGTGTTTGATGTTTTAAAGAAAGAAGTTTTTCATAGGTCATAATGCAAATAGTGGTTGAATTATATGAACATACATGTATCCATTCTCATGCAGGAAATTGAGGAGGAAGCAGGCCAGGTTGTGTTATTAGATCACTCACTGGTTTGGTTCTGACTGTTTTATTATACATGTAAGATCTATGTTTATTGTTTTTGTCAGAGTTTGTATTGGAGGGGGGGTCCTTAAAAATGTAGAATGTACTTTTATATACTGGTAGGTATTTTAATTTTATTTTGATTAAAGTAATATTATACAGATATTGCCTACCTAGAGTTTGAATATAACATTTCCTCTCCCTGATGGAGTTATATGTTTCCCAAGGGATTATATTTTGCCCGAAGCGTGCAGCACTGAGGGAAAATATTATCCCGAGGGAAAAATATAGCTTGAGAGGGGAGTTAAAATGTTATTTATTAAAATGATAGACCAGGCAATGTCTGTTATATAGTATATGTGGATTCGCCATCAGAAATTGCATTCATCATCTGGCTCCAACCCGAAATTCTTGCTACAGCTCTGAGCCATCTACGTCATAATAGATTTTTTTTGTGGAAAATACATCAAACGCGTTGCAATTGACGCGTTAACATTACCTTCAGATGTTGTTTGAAGGTTTGCATGGTGGCATGTACAATTGCTGATGTGGTTTACGGTACACCATGTGGAGTGTTATAGAAGCAGTGGATAGAAGAAGAGAGGAAGTGGATAGGCGAGAAAGTGGAGATTTGAGAATAGAGTAGAGTCAACCTGTCCGAAACGTCGAGTCTCTCTACTACTCATCATCTCTACTCGCCGACGCAAGCCAGCATCTCCTCATCAGCTCTACTACTCAAGCTGTTCTCACTCAACATTCCTTCTGGTTTACAGTCCTTTTCAGGACTATTCTCAAGAAAGAATACTCTATTCTCAAATCTCCACTTTCTCGCCTATCCACTTCCTCTCTTCTTCTATCCACTGCTTCTATAACACTCCACATGGTGTACCGTAAACCACATCAGCAATTAACATTACCTTGTTACGCAACGTGTATGCAGCGAGTGACGTCACCTTAGTGAATATAACGCCGCAATTGACAATACAACGCAGTTTATTCCCTGAGGTGACGTCAAAACCTAGAATATAACAAATGCCATCCTCGCAGTTATGGTCACGTGATGGCGTATTGACCTATCACTGATTCGAATCTACCTATCCTATGTAATATAACATATTTTTTCTTTTTTTTTCTATGTTAGATTTGAAACTACATCTACAGAGTACAGACTATGGTAACTTCCTCCAGAATGAGCCATCACCACTCACAGTATCAGTCATTGATGACAAGCTGAAGGAGAAATTAGTGACCGAGTTCCAGCATATGAGAAATCATGCCGTTGAACCCATGTCAAAGTTCATGGACTTTGTCACGTAAGTAACAGGATAGTGATTGAAAAAAATTAAGATACATTTCTTTTTAAAGTTTGATTACTTTATTCATGTTCCACATTTCTTTTCCACTTAATTCACATTCAAGTCACATTATTCTTTAGTTGTGTATATTTATGTTCATAAAATAATGGCTTGGTCTTCAGAATAACAAAAGTGTGAAAAATGGGTCAGTTTTGACTTTTGACTAAATGTATACTATAATTTTATCCTTTTGTTTATCTTTAATATGAAATAAGATATGGAATTGTTCCTATATTCAAATTAATGTTATATTGTCCTAAATTTACACTGTTAAGTGGTTAATTTACGTATGTCAGACAAAATAAATACCGCAGTTAAAAGAATAAACATTTTTTGTCTCTTACATTTTATAAAATCAATATTATATTGGTCTGTGTTTCATGCAGTTATAGCTACATGATTGACAACATCATCCTGCTGATCACAGGAACACTGCATCATCGTTCCATCTCTGAACTCATTCCAAAATGCCATCCGCTAGGCAGCTTTGAGCAGATGGAAGCAGTCAATGTTGCCCAAACACCAGCTGATCTCTACAATGCCATCATCGTTGATACACCTCTTGGTGAGTACAGTACAGGGTAAAGTGATTAGTGCTGCCATTGGTAAGAAAATTCTCTGTCGATATATCGCCCACATGGCCGTGTGCTGCCTTCTGCGTTAGTTGGTACTTGTTTTTTTTGTCGATACGACTGAGTGGAGTCGAGTGCAGTCACGATGTTTAGATTGTCATGATTATAGCGAAGTGAGATCGTGTATTGTGGCTAGCATTTGTATTTTGTTGAGATTTTGGAGTAATTTCTATTGCTGTTCTGTGCATTTTGGGGAAAAATATGTTTACGATGATTTTCCGTTTTAAACGCCACTTTCAAAAGATGTTTTCAGTGAATCCTGTCCGTTTTCCGCAATTGCGGAAAATCACTCTCATGTCCCTAAATAATAGTGGGTGTCATCGACAATGAGAGAAAGAGTTTGATAACATTTTCTCCTATTTTGAGTACTACTTCATAGCAAGTTTGAATTTGTCTTTGGACAATCCTACATGTACATACATACTGTGTGTTTCTTTCTGTTCACAGCTCCCTTCTTCCAAGATTGTATCTCAGAGCAGGATCTTGATGAGATGAACACAGAGATCATCCGTAATACCCTCTACAAGGCCTACCTTGAGGCCTTCTACAAGCTTTGCAAGGACATTGGAGGGGCCACAGCAGACTCCATGTGTACCATCTTAGGGGTAGGTTTGACCAACAAATGTCAGGATTTATTCATTTTTTTTAAAAAGGCCAAGGCCTTAGCAGCAAAAGTTGGAGGGATGACAGATGTCTAGATGACTATAAAAACAGTTTTAAAATAGTAAAACCTTCTTGGCAGAATGTGTTATCAATAGATTTTTGCACTGGATGTCTTTAGCAATGTTTGGTATATCACATCTTTTGCTTATTGGTAAAATTGCATCACACAACAAGCGTCTCAGATTGAATGATACATCAATGTTAAACATTTCATAATGATCTATAACAATTTATGAAGGTGGGGTTGGGAACAATGTCGGGTAATCCGTGGTGTTTAATCATTTTTTAAACTGGCCCTTTTTTCAGAGGATATTGAATTACCAAACTCCATTTGAAAAATGTACATAAGATTTCAAGCTTTATTTCCCCTTTTCCATTCTTGTCCAGTTTGAAGCTGACCGTAGAGCATTCATCATCACCATCAACTCATTTGGGACAGAGCTGACCCGCGAGGATCGATCCAAGCTATACCCCCGATGTGGTCAGCTTCACCCAGATGGGCTGGCGGCCCTGTCCAAGTGCGATGACTATGATCAGGTCAGAGCAGTTGCAGAAAGTTATCCAGTAAGTAAATTTTGTACTTAACTTATTTCACCTATTTGCAACTCTTAACCCGAATTCTTAATAGGAATGCTATAAAGAATATTTTCACCAAAAATAGCATTCTAGGAGCTTTATGTAGTGAATCAGAGCAAAAAGTATGATTTCATAAATAAATTAGCATAATTAATTCATATGAAATAAAAATAAGTGAATTCAGTAAAATTTAACAATGCAACTGTGTAGATTACGTCATTCTCTACCATCATGCAAATTTTCGTTGTGATCCCACAATCCGCTGCCAAGATCTCAAGGGGGGGGCACAATGCTGAATATTGCTGGTTGAATTTTTTGGGAATGGACTGACCATTCCAATAGACTAAAAAACCTTATGGTGTGGCTTAGCACCACAAACTAACATTCTGTTGATAGCAATGCAACTTATAAAGCACTTGTAACCAGTATGTTGAATGCTCAAGGCACTAATTGTCATTATTACCCTGGCATTTGTCTGGCTGTCATCTAGACACACAAGTGCCAAAACCAATAGACTTTAATGCTTCCACTAGACAGGACATGAGGCAGCTAAAGCAATTTCACCAAACAACGAGGCAAAACTTTTGCCCCTTTGTTTAAAAAAGCTGAGGACCATGAAAATTTTGATGTCATGAATGTAAATGTTTTTAATTTGTGTGAGCAACTACATGTATTCACAAATATATATGTTATTTGAGAGTTGGTGTGTATAATACATATTCATGAATGTAAAGGGGAATGATTTGTCAAGCCGTACAGTAGTGTACACAGTAGATGTCGTGGAAGAGAAAGCAATCTTGACCCCCACCCCTCTAAAAAAAAAAGTAAATCAATATTTCAAGATATTTTTTTTCATCTTGGGAGGGCAGATGTAGGATTCACTTCCCAAGATATGGAAGGGAAACAAATGTTGAATGTGACACACTAGTGATGTGTTTATCAGTTCCAATATATTTGTTTCTATCAGCAGTATGTGATTTAAAACAACACTTCATATCAATGTAGATAGCATATGACTGATCAATTCTTCAATTGTTAATCAACATTTTCTTTTGTTTTCAAGGAGTACAAGATGCTGTTTGAAGGTGCAGGAACCAATCCAGGTGACAAGACTTTAGAGGACAAGTTCTTTGAGCATGAGGTAAATAGAAGCATGTCTATTTTATTTTATGATCAATTGTTCCATTTGTCCATGTAATGAGTATGCTTTGCATTGCAAGGCCCGAAAAGGAGTAGAATGTGTCGCTCATTATGCAATATAGTTATTTTCAAGCATCATGGAGGAATTCCCTCTTATATAGCTTTTTACTCTGTGGGGGAGGGGTTACCTCAGGTGCATTCTGTTGGCAGCGTCCACTTATATAACCTGAATTTACTTCTTGAAGAAACAAATACAAGTTCATCACACATGATGTAGAGCAGTGCTTCTCAAACGGTGGGCTGCGGCCCACTGGTGGGCCGCGAAGTTCTCTCAGGTGGGCCGCGAGAAGCTCCAGAGGAGAGAAAAAAAGGGGGAAAATTATATAGTATATTCAACATGTTATATTTAATGTCCGAAAATGGTAGGTTTGATCGGTCTCTGTGGGTCAAACAAAGCTAAAGGTACGCCTATACAGGTAGCATGTTGTGATATACATACACATTGTATGATGGTTTTGATCTAACTTTGATGTGAACCTCAAGCCTCATGTGCATGCATATTGTGTATGTAGTTAATTATCGCCCATTAACCGGGCCTTTATTTCTCAAACTGATTGCTTCGAATGTGCTTAAGAGCTTTACGTTCAAATTTTAAGAAACATTCATCAAAATGGACCGAAAGGTTGAGGGAAGAAACAAATCTACTGTTGAAAAGTCTCAGAAGGTAACTGTGAGAAATTATGACCCTGAATGAATAAATTAAATTTGGATTTATCATAACTGCGCAGTGATTCAAAACCAAAAGCAATGTGTGTCGAATGTGCTGAAGCTATTGTCAAGTGAGGTGCTTCAACTGTCAGAGCTTCAGAAACATCTAAACACAAAACATCCGAAGAGTGCAGGAAAGCCAAAAGAGTGTTTCGAGAGGAAAAAGTCTGAATGTTATTCACAGCAGAACACTTGCGTACAGATGGGGGGGGCACTTGGTCCCAGATATTTCATGAGCAAGAAAAAAATAAAAAGAGAAAAGGAAATAAAAGAAAAGAAAAGGGATAAGGGTGAAATATGATTGTATCTTTTAAATATTGTGTCAAAATCTATCATAAACTTGGATTTTTGTAATAAAAATTTTGAAATTTTTGCTTGCTCGCCATGCTCGCTCGCAACATTATAATTGTACGCGATACGCCATATCAAACCCCCTTCATTTGTTTGTTTTTTTTGTTGCTCATTACGCCACTGCAGGTGAAGATCATCAAGTTACGCACTAATTATGCTCTTTATAATTGTCGAGACAATCTTTGAGTTGAGACAAGTAGTCATATTTTTTTTTTTAGTTTGGTAGGTGGGCCTCGAAAAAAATCTGAGAGTCAAAGTGGTCCTCCAGTAAGAAAAGGTTGAGAAGCACTGATGTAGAGCGTAATCCTGAGACAGGTTGACTTCTAAAGTCAAACTTACACCTGTGCTGCAACCTGATTCTTTCTGATAAAACAATTATTGATTTGCAGAAAAGGAAGGAGCAAGTATCATCCTTGACCATACTATGTGCCTTTGAGGCAAAAATCTCTCTTCAGCTCTTGCTTTAAGTACATTATCATTAATAAATTTTTTCTTCTCATGACTACAGGTCAGGCTAAACATCAATGCATTCCTCCAGCAATTCCACTTTGGCGTCTTCTACGCTTACGTCAAGCTCAAGGAGCAAGAGTGCAGGAACATTGTATGGATCGCAGAGTGTGTAGCGCAACGACAGCGGGGCAAGATTGACAACTACATTCCCATCATGTAAATAATATCAGAGAGGGAATATGTAATTTATACAGTATGCAGGGTGTTCTGCAAAAACCTACCAAGTCATAGTACCGATTGGACAACAACCCTCTAAATGTGCTAACAAGCTTCTGTTAAATTTCATTGATGAAAAATCATACAGATATCTTCTGACAGAAAATCCTATAAAGCCAATAGCTATTTCATAAAGAGTTACAGCTATGGTAATGTGCCGTTGTGGCAAGTACTATGGTATCAAAGACGAGCAGCAAATCAATATAAATGTTTGCATGGTAGTTAACATAATGGCAAAGTTATCAAAGTTGTAAAGTCTTTTTTATAATGAAATAAAACACAGATTTAGAAGAACCGATAGATGCCCTATTATGTCTGAATGTTGGGTAGTATCCTTTTCATGGTTTAATTCATTTTTAAGCATGGATGCCAAAATGTGAGAACTCTGCATACTGTTATGCTTTTCATATTGTCTGTTGTTCTGATCTATGTTATATCAGAAAACTGTATCACCAAACAACTTTTAGAATTTTGATGATACACTGATCATATAACAGAAGAAAATGAAATAGTGTTGTAAAACATCCTGCATATGGGAATATCCCATATAATTTAGATTTCATAAGTGACTCTTATGTCATGCAAACATTTACCGGTATCAGAAAATGCCATTTTCACTGTCACTCACACGCAATATGATGAAGAGTTTTTGTTATGTTCATTGCATGTCAAAGATATCCATTGTTTATAAAAATAAGCAATCATGTTAGTTTAATAGTGGATAGATTATTAAAAAAGAGAGAAAGATGAAATGATTAAAGTATATGCTATATATTTTATGTTCATTGTATTTCTTGGCATTGAAATGAAGGGTCTTGACCGACAACAAAAACATGTAGAATACTGAAGTAGGCATTTCATGACAGAAGAAATATTCAGTTTTTACATTTATTTGTTTTCCTGTATTTACTATTCAACTGCATTTCAACAATGTATTGGATATTAGTCAATACTTGTGTAATTTCATAGTTGATAAATGTGTCCATAGCCCTAATTATATTAAGGGTGGGGGGGGGGCTCCTTTGACATTTCAGGCAATGTTTCTCAAACACAGAAAGACATCGACAGTGTTTTATTTGTATATTGTTTTAGTCTTGTGCATGTGTGACCATTGGATTTCAGTTCTGAAAGGTAAGCCAGAGAAGTAATATGCATCATTTGCATGTGGGGCTTATTATTGGCCCCAAATGCGATTGTATATACAAATCTTTTACACCTAGTATTTCCAGCCAAATTATTTGGGTGTTATTGTTGAATTGTTCATACTTTTGATGGACCCCCCACACTTTATTCATTGTTATACTCCAAATAATCATATACAATAATATCTAATTGCCTCCTTAGTTCATACAATAGTCAGCTAGTGATCCCATTGTTTCAAACAAAGTTAGGAACTACCTACTGATCCAATTATTTAGATTTTGTTGATTATAATTACATGAATGATTTCACCTCCCATAATGAGTTCATGAATTTGACTGTCCAAAGTGATGAAATATTATTATTGGTTAACTTCAAAGATGATTAGCAGATATTTAATTTGGTTTGATTTTTCAATCTTCATTTTTTAACTCACATGTGCAATTTTATGTAAGATGTAATCCAATATAAATGTTTACGTATATTGTTTGCCAGCTTGTAGGGTGAACAGAATGAAAAAAATGAAATACATTTAAATGTATATTATGATGTGGTACTGTATTTACTATGTTGTGCATTTTCATTTTAGTTTAAGTAAATTCTGTAAACTACATATTCTAAATATTGACATGTGATAGCATCCCCATATTTATTTTCCTTCATTCTCTCTTGTGTAATGATTAATGCAAAAACAATTTTGATTGCCAAGGTCTTTATAAAATTGTGATTGGAAACATATTTGACTTGGTTTCATCTAGATTCACAACTTTTAGAGACACTCGCTGAATCCTTGATAAAAATTATTAAGAATATATATATATATTAGCCTAACTACGACTGGTTATAAAGATCAGTTAGACTTTCTTTTCAATATATGAATCATATTTTGGAAAGAATTATCATTCTAAAATTATTTTCTTTGAAAAAGAAAGGAATTGACTATGAAGTAAATCTAACCTGGGCTCTAGATATTCTACAGCATAATGGATTTTTTCAGAGATTTTGATGGGTAGAATTTCTTTCTTTCTTCAGTAACAGTTTTTCACCTCTGCAATATCAATGACGGTCGTTAAATATATTTCGATCAATATTTTGGTGCTAGCATAGATTAACAAATTTTGCTACACCACATTGTAAGGCTTGTAAATGATTATATTTGGTGAGATTTTCATCCTTTCCTCCTTGTTTATAAACTCTTGTATTATTTGGTTTCATTTTACATGTAATGTAAGTCATTTCAATAGTGACCAAATTGTTATGAAAAAAACATCAAACCAAAAAAGAAAGAAAAAATAGCAAGGCTTGTATTATGTGATATATCTGTTATAGGTTATAGAGAATGGTCAGTACTTGTCAATTAAATTTGTGTTGACATTTGGTACAGTATATGGATATACATTGAAAAAAAGTCAGATGTGTTAGGTAACTATCAGAATTATATTATATATATTAATAAATGAATTATATATGTGATAAAAAAAGTCATGTTTTGTTTGTGTTTAATGCATGATTCATTCGCCTCCCTACTCTTTCTCTGTTCTATTTTTAAGGTTGGGATAAGGCCTTCTTTCCAAGCACAAACATCCGATTCAGTTTCTGCTGTCACTATATGAATAATAAACAGGATTAGTTTTGGCAAATGTGATCCCTCACTGCATTGATAAGTTATAACCTAATACCATTCCTCTATTTCTGATGTAACATTAGACCAAAAGTTTTCAAGGCTTTGACAAACCTTAAAGGCCCGTATTCTCAAAAGAGGTTTCAGAACCATGGACTATGCAGATTCATTTCACTAATGCGCTTCATTTTACGCACACTTTTCCAAAAGCGCGCATTTAATTGGATTTAACTTTTTGTTTTGTGCCATGGTAAAATTGAAATCTTTTGAGAATATGGGCCAAAGATAGTCCTAAAGCAGATATAAGACTTTGGTAGATGTTAAAAATATTGATATATTGGAGTAACATCTTGGTACATTCCAATCTTACAAAATATTTGTGACTGTTAAATCTCTTTTTAATCTGTTGATTTAAAGATAACACTCGAGGGTATTTAGTGTCCTCTTTAACAAAAATTCTTTTAAAAACTGTTCCTTTTAACACTTAGCTTAAAAATTTTATGATTGATTTAATGATATTAGTAAGAATCAAATAGCACTCCTATCTTGAAATTTTCAGCCCATTCAATGCTCGATAACGGGTATTATACCAAGAAGAAGAAACCAATAGCAGTTGTCTGTATTTGGTTGGGATCCTGTCCAAACTAACTTGTATGTGAAACTGTTAAAAAATAATTCACTCTAACATAATATTTCATGTAATCAACATAACAATTTCATAACATACCCATTGTACAATGTAGGAATAAACTGGATAAGGGACCAATACTGAAGGGGATTAACCCAAATTTAACTGAGAGAGGCCGTTACCAAAAGGTTTGAGCAATAATGACTTGGCAACAGATGTTTGTAACATGATACTGAAATTTTTGTGAAAATTTGTTTGATATGAGGCAAAATTGTGTCACTTTTCTAAAGTAGCAAGTGTAATTTGTGGGATTCTCTGACTCAGTCGTGATATGGATGATTTTTTATTCAACATTGAAGTCTTAATAGTACCGTGACAGTGGGTTATGTCATTTTAATAACATATACTAGTAGTGTAGGGTGGTATTTGTAATTAAATTTTGATAAACAGCAGGAGACATAGAAATAGAGAAAACATATCAAACGACTGGAAATTTCATCTGTATCAGATGAAAAATAAAGTTATGGCATTTCATTTTTCATCTATTTATGGTGGGTACTGTACTCACACCATGGAGTGCTCCATTCTATTCTTTCCATCAATTGTAAATTGTGATTAGATTCTCGTTAAAAAATGTAGAATCGTCACCAAGATTCATTACAATACTCTTCTCAAATCTAAAGAAATTAGAAAACAAAGAAATAAAGTGACTAAATGATATTTAATATGATAGTGACATCAGGAGCTGCGGTAATTTCTTATTTGGTGAAAATAGTTTTAAACTTGTTATCACATCCAGTTTTGATGAATTTTCAGCGATATGGGCCGTTTCATAAAGACTTGTTATAAGAACAAATGCACAATTTCTATAATAGATTTACTATGGCCATATCAGATTAAAGGATTTTGTTATTATAACAATATGGTTGTGTTCTTTGAGAGAGGACGGACATATTGCATAGTCTACAACAAACATCTAATATTAAAAATAATATGATGATATGAAATCACTCGTTGACAGCCCCGGCCCCGCCACCCCCCTATCTATAGTTTAATATTACTCGCATTATACTAGTTACAAAGTCAAAATCATACGGTTTATCAAAAAAGGCGGCACACAAAACATGAGTGGAATTTTAGTTGTTGTTGCTTGTTATTTTGAATAGGCAAACTAGTCAGTTTTGACTATTGTTGCCTTATAAATATGCTTTTCTTTTTTTTCAAAATATGATAATTTCTTTGTTCAAATTATGTCAGTTTGAAAAGTAAAAGAAAGAAAGGAAAGAAAAGTTCTCAGGAAATTGTGCAAGACCACCTCTCCTGCCCTGTATTAGTACGTTATCCTGACAAGCCCGCTCGAGGTGCATTTCGAGGGCGTCACAGGAGTACAAAAAAATTGTATTCCCTATGTCTCTCAAACGTAAGCAGGGGGCGCTCTATCCAATACCTCGTAGAACTTGATTTATGTCAAATCGATCGGAACCATATCAACATTATTTTTTTTTAAAAGCGAAAACATGTATAGTAGAGTAAAAGTAGAAGCTTGGCGCCTGTTTAGGAAGACTAGTTTTGTCAACAAGAGAGTGAGACAGAGTGAAGAAGGCAGAAGAATAAAGATCAAAATCTGAAATGGGGAATGGAATGAGTGAGGTATGTATGGATTTTTTTGCATATATTGTGAAAATGTCGAGTGATATGATAGAATTGGCAATGCTGCTTTATTCTGCAGAAATTCGATAAGAGGATGTAAACAAACTCGGCTCTCGCCGAGAAGGTCTGTGTTGAGTTAGGCCTACTACAGTCCCATTAACATCAAATCATGTTTGGAATTTGTGTGCAGAGTAAAGGTGATATCTCCTTGGTATGATGCATTTACTCGCACACATGTGAGGTTAGTATGCTAGGCCAAAATGATTGGGTGACCATAATTTGCGTAAATTTTAAAAATTATCATGAAGTTGATTTTCAATCCAAAATTTCCCTCACTTCACACAAAATTAATCAAAATGCTAATTCCTAAATACCAAACGGAAAGCAAGATTCCAAAAACGCGTTACCGACTGAGCCAACTTGGCTCTCTGTCAGTGCGACGGCCGGAGCAAAAGAAAAATGACTCGATATTCCTCGCCTTCAAAATTCAACGCATTGATGTTCGATCGAATTAAAGCTGTCGAACACCGGTTTTAAAAATAATCGATATGACTCAGGCTTAGTAATATATTTGAGAACATTTTGTGAAAGTTTAATTGAATTTGGTTCATAAAGAGCCAGCAGTTATGAACTTAAATTTTGAGTGTTGTGAGGTGTTTGTGAATCTGACTTGGCCGAACGAGCAGGGTTGTTTTGACCATATACGAACAGCTGTGAGTGACGTCATCCACGCTGCGATGGCTCGAGATTAGTCTGGGTATTCAGACACAATAGGTTTCAGCCATTGTATATTTTTTTGAATTACGATTCAAGCTCTGTTAATTATGACATTTCATTTGTTATTTTGAAAATAATTTTGTAGAATTTGTGCAAAATATTTATTGAGAGCAAAACTGCAAGTAAACTTCAAGAATTTTGTTTGACCTGTGATTTTTTGTGAGAATGCGTCTGAATGTCTACAATATGGTATTAATGGAAGTCATAATTTTGAATGGCACAAAAGCTCCTTTCATGAATTTAATTTAGAAATATGTCTATGTGTATGAGATATGTTTCATGAATTTGATATCTGATTATGGACCTTTGTTATGGTGTTAATTATTATTTTGAAGATATGAAATAATGAGATAAGACAATAATGATGCAAAATGAGACATTAATAATAATGGGACAATAATGATCATTATTATTATAGTTATTATGAAATTTTGTATAATTATAATAACTATAATTATAGGCCTATTGAGACAACAATAATAATATTATAAATTATAATTATATTGAAAACAATCATAATTATAACAATGATAATTGTAATGATTATTTAGACAATAGTTTTAATTAGACAACAATAAGAACTATTGAGACAATATTAATGAGACATCAATGATAATAATAATTATAAAAATAATTATAATTATATGCCTAATAATTATTGAGACAATAATAATAACTATTATAAAATGATCATACTGGTAACAATTATAATGATGATAATTATAATTGTATTAATTATTGAGACAATAATAATAATTATAATAATAATAATAATTATGATTATAATCATAATTTATAATTGGGACAACAATAAAACAATAATGACAATGACACAATGATAATAATGTTCAAGCAAAAGAAATCCATATCAACTTCAAGTCATGTTCACCATGTGCACAAACCTACCACAGGACAATTACTCCCGAAATAGGGTTAGGTGTAGATTTTTGGATGGAGATACAGTGTAGGTGTCTGGGTGGGAGCTGTTAATTGTCAGGGGGGGGTAAAAATCTGGGGTTGTTGCCCTTGAACCAAAGAAATCATGTCTACTATTAAAGCCAATTAGTAGACTTGTTAACTGCAAAAAAGGGGCTTACCGCTGCATTTTTGAGTACAAATGTCCCACTTGGCACAAATGTTCCTTGAGTCAAAAGAAAAAGATTCATCCAAAGAGACACGCTGTATCTATGCAAATAAGCAACTAATTTGCATAAATTTGCATATTATGTCGATATAGTAAAAACAAGTAATTCAGAATAAATATTTCAACAGAACTGCCCTAAAATTTGAAATAAAGACTTAGGAAAAGACTTAGGATAAGACAGGGAAGAAAACTGTCATAAAATAATTGGGATATCCTTGTTTATTATTACCTAATTTACATAAATTATGCAAATTATAATTTAAAACAGAGTATTCTTTCAAGAATCCTGAACTGTTTTTATAAATAACAGCAATTAATACAAAATGTCAACATTCTACATGAAAGAGAATATATTAGCGAAAACATCGATATGCTTCATGACAGTATTAGTGTCTTAATTTGCTTAGAAAGAGGGCAAATATGTCAAAATGTATGACGTGATATTGCGCTAAAACGAGACCAAAACAACCTCTATGTCACAGTCACACTCACGAATCGGACAATAAAGCGATCAATGGTATGTCATTCGAGATAACACAATCTCAACACAATAGATTCCATCGGCTTCTCGTATCGCTTTTGTTGGTGTGTCTGCCACACCGTAATCTGTGATACATACAGGCAAAATGCATTTCGGTATCGGTAAAACACTATTAATTTTGTTTTATTTGTTTCTCTTGGAAAATTTACAGGAGACATTGCTTTGCAGGTTACTGCTTAAATGAAGCTCTGGCACATGAATCATGACGAATGTACCCCACATCAATCCATATTTTAACTTTGTTAAAATATATGTCTTTTGGAGACCCCGAAGTGGCAAAACTGCATTCCCCCGCGGCATTCTCGCTACTTTACAAAACCAGTTCGACTTGTATTATCGACTTGGAAAAGACAGATGTATGAGACATCAGTGAACATGTTTCCTGAAGATAGTTTTTTTTTTATTATTTAAGACTATACGTCCACGGGAGCCCTCCGAATTTACTCCATCCTCTCTCTGTATTTCGACACTAAATAAAAAAAATATCGTGTTTAAAAACCACCGGCAAGGCAAGTTGCGTTTTTGGTATAATAAAGCAACTTATATCTATATTTCATATTTATCTATATTGATAATATTATTAATGTTATGCGTGCGTACATATTATTATTGTTCTGCAGTTTGTAATAATGTTCTAGCACAGTAAAGGCTATAACCCAACAGGAGCATGCCTAGGACACCCTTTTCCCTTTTGGTTTTATGTATTCAAAAATAGTTTATTGTCTTTAGAACCCTTAAAAGATTACTTTTGTTTGTATCAGGGGCGGAAATTTCTCCCAAA
The DNA here is from genome assembly GCF_018143015.1 of Lytechinus variegatus. Classification (NCBI taxonomy): domain Eukaryota; kingdom Metazoa; phylum Echinodermata; class Echinoidea; order Temnopleuroida; family Toxopneustidae; genus Lytechinus; species Lytechinus variegatus. The sequence goes on along the minus strand of NC_054741.1, from coordinate 26,370,721 downwards.
AGGTAGGGGGGACAAGGGTCTGGAAAATTTTACAAGCAAAAAAAAAAACGCTATTACCTAAAATTAAAGGTCATTTTGACGAAAATATATTTGACAAGCAAAAAAAAAAATTAATAAAAAAAAAGGTCATCTCGTCCCAAAACGTACGTTTTATTCCCATTTTGAGTGATATATTTCTTAGCATCACCAAAGACCCAAAAAAGTAGGGGGACATTTGATATTGTGTCCCCCCTACTATTTTGAGTAGGGGGGACACGTCCCCCCTGGGATTTCCGCCCATGGTTTGTATTGATATCTTGGAATAGATTGAGGAGAAAATACTCTACAATTGACATGTAGAAGAGCTGTAGTACATTGAAAAAAAGCCACACGTAAGCTCTAAAATACTCAAACCCCTTTATTGCTTCCACTCTATGTTAAATTTAAATATTTTCAGAGCCCATTCGGGAGAAAGATACATTTCTACTACACACAGTAAAGCCTCTTTACTTTCTCCTCTTGAAAAAAACAAACATAGAAGGCATTGTTTTATATCTCATAAAATAAGTTCGTGTACATGACGGTGGCCTGTCAAAGTTGCCCAACCCTTTATTTTGTTTTGACAATATATATTTAGAATATCGTCTAAATGAAGCCCTCATCTGGAAAAGGGCACTTATTAAAAGCAGCATCTACATTACATAGAGGAGGCCCTGGTACTTGGAAGCGGGGGCTGAAGCACAACGCAAGATTTTCCGGACGAGGGGGGTGCTGCGTGTGTTATTCTCGATAGATAGCACCCCCTGGAATTCCGGCAGATGTGACAAAACGAAAAAAAGAAACGTTACCCCCAAAAATTCATTTTGTAGTGCAATCCTTTTTGTTTATTTCCTGTAAAATTTATTGATGTAAATTTGAAAAACAAAAAAGGTTCAATGTAAAATTTTGGTCCCAAGAAATCAAACAAGCTTCAGCCCCCTCTTCCAAGTGCCAAGGCCTCCTCTATATAATGTAGATGCTGCCTTTAATAAGTGCCCTTTTCCAGATGAGGGCTTCATTTAGACGATATTCTAAATATACATGTATATTGTCAAAACAAAATAAACGGTTTTTGGCAACTTCGACAGGCCACCGTCACGTACACGAACTTATATTATGAGAAATAAAACAATGCCTTCTATGTTTTTTTTTTTTTTCAAGAGGAGAACGCAAAGAGGCTTTACTGTGTGTAGTAGAAACAGTGGCGTAACTACGGGGGGGGGGGGGGGGGGGGGGGGGGCACGTGCCCCCAATCGGCTGCCCCCCCCCAAAAAAAAAAAAGGGGGGAAGGGCGAAAAAGCGGGAGAAAGGAAGAGAAACGTAGTGGGGAAAGAAGAAATTATGTTCATTATAAATGTTATATTATATTATAATTATGTTATATTACATGAAAAAGCATTTTTTCAAACTTTTGAAACATTATTTGCTCACAGGGCCTATGACTTTATTGTTCCTGGTGCTCGCATAGACCGTTTAAAGAGATAATAATCCTGATGTACTAAAACCTTCTGTTTTCAAATCAATACTGTACACCAAATACATTACCTCCCAATTCGAGTCATAATTTTTTCATGTAGTGACATTTGCTCTTTTTTATGACTACTTAAATTGATTGCCCTATTTAAGGTCTAATATAAAACATTTCCTGTCCGTGCTAACGTTTGCATTAGTTGTTTGGTGAGATGTCTACTCTTCAATGAATTTCTAAAATCAGTCCTTAAAATGTCTAGTTTTCTGATCTCAATATCAAAAATTTTCAGCTCGCGCTTCGCGCTCGCATCATTTGGTTAATGAAATACGTACAGTCTTAGTGAATTCCTGCAAACAAACAAGACTTAGAATGCCTCCTTTAGGTCTGAATTTCCGAAATTTTCAGCTCGCGCTTCGCGCTCGCAGTATTTGATTAGTGAGATGCGTATGATAATCATGATTACCATGTCTCCAAAAAATGCTTAATGTGTTTATATGTAATTCTAACAGAATCAGCAAAGGTTGGTACTAGCATTAGATGACTTTGCTGAGATATGTATAATCTTAATGGATTCCTAAAATATATTCCCCATTTTGGGTCAATATATACAAAAATTTCAGCTCACGCTTCGCATTGTATAGCAAGGCAGGTACATATCATGGTTACAAAAAAATGCTTATAATGTCCCTTTTTAGGTCTGAATATCAAAAATTTTCAGCTCGCGCTTCGTGCTCGCATTATTCAATCAGTGAGATACATATCCGTTTTATAGCACTGCATGTCCTTAAAATGTTTCTATTAGGTCAGTATACCTAAAAACTGAGGGCGCTTCGCGCGTTCCCTAAGTGACTCGATTTCTTTGCTGGTGCCCCCCCCCCCCAATGCCGTGGCCCACGGTACGCCGCTGAGTAGAAATGTATCTTTCTTCTGATTGGGCTCTCAAAATATTTAAATTCAACAAAGAGTGGAATCAATAAAGGGCAGTGTGGCTGTTCTTCAATTTACCACAGCTCCTCTACATGTCAGTTGAAGAGTATTTTCTCCTCAATCTATTCCAAGGTATCAATACAAACAAAAGTAATCTTTTAAGAGTTCTAAAGACAATAAACTATTTTTTAATACATAAAACCAAAAAGGGAAAGGGTATCCTAGGCATGCTCCTGTTGGGTTATAGCCATTACTGTGCTAGAGCACTATTACAAACGGCCGAACAATAGCCTTTACTGTTCTAGAGAACTATTACAAACGGCCGAACAATAATAGTAATAATAACAATAATAATATTAATAATAATTATAATAACAATAATAATATTAATTATAATAATATCAATAATGATGAATGTAGATATAAAGATATAGATATAAAAGTTGCTTTATTAGAACAAAAAAAAACGCAATTTGCCTTGCCGATGGCTTTAAAACAAGATATTTTTTGTATTCAAAGTCGAAATACGGAGAAGGGATGGGGTAAATTCGAAAGACTCCCGATGGCTTAAATAAACAAAAATATTTTTTTTTCAGGAATCATGTTGTCTGATGTCTCATACATCTGTGTTTTCCAAGTAGATAATACAAGTCAAACTGGTTTTGTAAAGTAGCGGGAATGCCGGGGAGATGCAGTTTTGCCACTTTGGGGTCTCCAAAAGATATATATTTTAACAAAGTTAAAATAAGGATTGAGGTAGGGTACATTCGTCATGATTCATGTGCCAGAGCTTCATTTAAGCAGTAACCTGCAAAGCAATGTCTCCTGTAAATTTTCCAAGAGAAACAAATAAAACAAAATTAATAGTGTTTTACCGATACCGAAATGCATTTTGCCCGTATGTATCACAGATTACGGTGTGGCAGACACACCAACAAAAGCGATACGAGAAGCCGATGGAATCTATTGTGTTGAGATTGTGTTATCTCGAATGACATACCATTGATCGCTTTATTGTCCGATTCGTGAGTGTGACTGTGACATAGAGGTTGTTTTGGTCTCGTTTTAGCGCAATATCACGTCATACATTTTGACATATTTGCCCTCTTTCTAAGCAAATTAAGACACTAATACTGTTATGAAGCATATCGATGTTTTCGCTAATATATTCTCTTTCATGTAGAATGTTGACATTTCGTATTAATTGCCGTTATTTATAAGACAGTTCAGGATTCTTGAAAAAATACCCTTTTTAAAATTATAATTTGCATAATTTATGTAAATTAGGTAATAATAAACAAGGATAGCCCAATTATTTTATGAGTTTTCTTCCCTGACTTACCCTAAGTCTTTATTTCCAATTTTAGGGCAGTTCTGGTGAAATATCTATTCTGAATTACTTGTTTTTCCTATATCGACATAATATGCAAATTTATGTAAATTACTTGCTTATTTGCATAGATACAGCATGTCTCTTTGGATGAATCTTTTTCTTTTGACTCAAGGAACATTTGTGCCAAGTTGGACATTTGTACTCAAAAATGCAGCGTTCAACCTCTTAACAAGTCTACTAAATATGCCAAATCAATCTGGGTACTTCCGGGCCCCCAATTTTCTTAATTCTCCCATTGAATTAGAAAAAGTACATGATTAAAAGACCATTTCTTAATTATATCTTTTGTCTTCATTCATAATTAATTAGAATTATGATTATTAAGAATCTGTAGACAGTATAACTATGATGAGCAATGACTAGGTAGACCATTAATATGGTGAAATCATTGCACAAAAAGCTTTCAAAAGATTAAATGAAAAGCTTGTACATTTCCCCATATTATGTATTATAAGTTTGCCATGCCCAAAACAAAGAGAATAATAAGATTATGCAATCATCTTTTGTCCACAAAAAACTTGTTTTTGTATCACAAAGATGACAATAACTCGAATTCTAGATGTCAGAATTTGGAAATTCAAACAGTTTTGTGAATCGTAGCTATTGAGCCTCATTGTAGGCATATAAAAGAGCCTTTGCCAATTTTCACCTGAAGTGCCTACTGATCGTTTTTCAAAGCTTTAGAAAATAAATCAAACAGACAAAGGTAAGAATAGATAATTGTGTAGGATGGTTATTTTATCATTTTCCTATTTTGGATATTTATTTTGACTTGTCTTTTCTTCAGCTGTTTTACATTTCTGTTCCGTCTAGACTTGAGTTCATTTGCATTTCTTTTCAGCATTGCCCTTGCAGTCTCATATGAGTTTAATGATATTCAGCTGTCATTCATTCATTCTACTCTGAATGCCTTTTCTCTGATTCGTTTTTGTCATCTTCATTCCTTCTCTATTCTCTCTTCAGGTGTTCCACTCATTCCATCCCTCACCTCACTCCTGAGATTCTACTTCCATTATTACATAATCACCAGACATCTTTGTTATCTTCATCTGATTCCTTATTGGTTTTTTTAGTTTGATCCTTCCATTATATTTCGTCTGATTGGTAGTTATTTCTTATTTAAATAAATTATGTAAATTGTATATCATTCTGAGTTTTACTGAGGCAAAGTAGCCCAGAGATTAAAGCAGAGCACTACCAGACTTCTTCAGGTTCTGTTCAATTCATTTTGCGTCTCTTATTTCCATTTGGTCTCATGATGATCAAGTTTGCTGCTTTCAACTTATATTATTTTATTTTCTGAATTTATTATTTCTCAACCTTGCAAAAATTTCCTGGTTTAGACAACTCATTGCTTTATTTCTGATAGTAAGGGATGTCAATATGTGGCATTCTGCATTCTTTGTGGAACTGCTGAATAAATCTGAAATAAAACCTAGACTGGAATTCTACCACTACCAGACTTCTTCAGGTTCTCAGGTTCTGTTCAATTCATTTTGCGTCTCTTATTTCCATTTGGTCTCATGATGATCAAGTTTGCTGCTTTCAACTTATATTATTTTATTTTCTGAATTTATTATTTCTCAACCTTGCAAAATTGTCCTGGTTTGGACAACTCATTGATTTATTTCTGATAGTAAGGGATGTCAATTTGTGACATTTTGCATTCTTTGTCGAACTGCTGAATTAGTCTGAAGTAAAACCTGGACTGAAATTCTTGCACGTCGTCCTTGTATCTGGAGAATCTGGGGTTCAATTTCCTGAACCTGGTGCTTTCTCCCAGAAAAATATTTTCTGAAAACTCGGGCCTCCATCTGGGATCCCAAACATCCACGTAGTTTCTTTTATCAGCCCGATTTCATTTTAATTGATGCACAGAATCTGTAAAGTGGGTTTGAATTATATTTTAGTTAAGGATGAAAGGCCGTTAGAAATGTGGTCACTTGACATTTTGCATACTTTGTCGAACTGTTGACTTAATCTAACTAAAGTCTTCTTAGCGAGCATGCCTCATCAGCTGACATTTGTTTTCCTATTGTTCGCGTGTCCACAGAAGTCGTCTTTCTCCCTTTTATTTCTTTAAAAAGGGAGCCGTACCTAGACTGAAATTCTGTGACGTCCTTTTATCTGGAGAAATGGGGTTCAATTTCCTTAACCTGGTCTTTTCTCCAAGACAAATATTTTCTGAAAACTTTACCTCCATCTTGGATCCTAAACATCCGCCTGGTTTCCCAGCCCTTCTGATTCTTTTATCAGCCCGATTTCCTTTTAATTGACACACAGAATCTGTAAAGTGAGTTTGAATTATATTTTAGACAAGGATAAAAAGACCGTTGTCAGAAATGTGGTCACTTGACATTTGCATTGTAAGTCAAACTGTTGACTTAATCTAACTAAAAGTCTTCTTCAGCGAGCATGCCTCATCAGCTGATATCTGTTTCCCTATTGCTCTCGTGTCCACAGAAGTCATCTTTCTCTCTTTTTGTTGTTGAAGAAGGAAGCCATGTACCTAGACTTATATTCTCACACATTGTCCTTGTATCTGGAGAATCTGGTGTTCAATTTCCTGAACCTGATCTTTTCTCCAAGACAAATATTTTCTGATTCTTTTATCAGCCTTATTTCCTTTTAATTGATGCACGGAATCTGTAAAGTGGGATTTAATTATATTTTAGAAAAGGATGAAAGGCCGTTAGAAATATGGTCACTTGACATTTTGCATTGTTTGTCGAACTGTTGACTTAATCTAACTTAAGTCTCCTTCAGCGAGCATGCCTCATTAGCTGACATCTGTTTCCCTATTGCTCGTATCTCAACAGAGGTCATCTTTCTTCCCTTTTGTTCTCAAAAAAGGGAGCCATACCTCGACTGAAATTCGGTGACGTCTTCCTTGTATCTGGAGAATCTGGGACTCTGTTTTCTGGACCCGGTCTTTTTTCCTTACAAATATTCTCCGAAAACTTGGCCTCTGGGATCCCAAACATTCGCCTAGTTTCCCAGCCCTTTTGATGTTTTTATAAGCCTTATTTCCTTTTAATTGATGCACGGAATCTGTAAAGTGGGATTGAATTATATTTTAGAAAAGGATGAAAGGCTGTTAGAAATGTGGTCACTTGACATTTTGCATTCTTTGTCGAACTGTTGACTTAATCTAACTTAAGTCTCCTTCAGCGAGCATGCCTCATTAGCTGACATCTGTTTGCCTATTGCTCGTATCTCAACAGAGGTCATCTTTCTTCCCTTTTGTTCTCAAAAAAGGGAGCCATACCTCGACTGAAATTCGGTGACGTCTTCCTTGTATCTGGAGAATCTGGGACTCTGTTTTCTGGACCCGGTCTTTTTTCCTTACAAATATTCTCCGAAAACTTGGCCTCTGGGATCCCAAACATTCGCCTAGTTTCCAAGCCCTACTGATGTTTTTATAAGCCTGATTTTCTTTTAATTGATGCACGGAATCTGTAAAGTGGGATTGAATTATATTTTAGAAAAGGATGAAAGGCTGTTAGAAATGTGGTCACTTGACATTTTGCATTCTTTGTCGAACTGTTGACTTGATCTAACTAATGTCTTCAGGGAGCATGCCTCTGCAGCTGACATCTCCCTATTACTCGTGTGTCCACAGAAGTTATCTTTCTCCCTTTTTTTTCTTGACAAAGGAAGTCGTACCTTGACTGAAAATTCGCATGTTGTCCTTGTATCTGGAGAATCTGGGGTTCAATTTCCTGAACCTGGTCTTTTCTCCCAGTTAATATTTTCGGAAAACTCGGCCTCCATCTAGGATCCTAAACATGATAATAATGATATTTGAAATTTATATAGCGCATAATAGTCTCTATGCTCTTTACAATATTTATGTAATAACTAATACATTAAATCTTATCTGAATTATACAATTAACCTAAACCTTTATCCTAAAATACTTGATACAAATTAGAACAAATTAAATCAATACATAAAGTTGCATCACTAATGAAATAAAAACTTACGATATTTAACATAATGTATTTAACATAAAAATATCCGCCTAGTTTCCTAGCCTGTCTGATTTTTTATCAGCCTGATTTCCTTTTAATTGACGCACAGAATCTGTAAAATGGGTTTGAATTATATTTTAGTCAAGGATGAAAGGCCGTTGTTAGAAATGTGGTCACTTTACATTTTGCATTGTTTGTCAAAGTGTTGATCTAACAAAAGTCTTCTTTGACCAGCGAGCATGCCTCATCAGCTGACATCTGTTTCCCTATTGCTCGCGTGTCCACAGAACTCATCTTTCTCCCCTTTTGTTCTCTAAAAAGGGAGCCATACCTAGACTGAAATTCTGTGACATCGTCTTTATATCTGGAGAATCTGGGGCTCTATTTCCTGGACCTGGTCTTTTCTCCCAGACAAATATTTTCTGAAAATTCGGCCTCCTCTGGAATCCCAAATATCCTCCTAGTTTCCCAGACCATCTGATACTTTTATCAGCCTGATTTCCTTTTAATTGACACACAGAATCTGTAAAGTGGGTTTAAATTATATTTTAGAACAAGGATGAAAGGCCGTTCGAAATGTGGTCACTTTCAATTCAATTATTTTATTGTCATGTTCAATGATTAAAAACACAAAAATTGTCCTCAAACTCTTAACAAAAAGTGCATTGAAACAGAAAATAATTACAAACTATAAATACATCAAAATAATACATGTAATATAAATATATCAATAAAATAAATATACATAAATATACACTGTTTGCATGCTTGAGCACCCATAACACAACACTAACCACTGACCCACTCTATGAACCAAACCTTCACACTTGAAGCCCTCTTATATACAAGTAGTCCCGATATGGCAGGTCTCATGCTGCACATGTATATGTATAAAACCTCAAAGCTCTTTCAGACTTTGTTTAAATTGGCATTCACGAAAAAAGTTTGTTTTTTTTAGCTTGCCAGCATTTTACCCCTTAAATCTATCCATCAAAACACAAATCAACCCAAAATTAATTATTCTGCCTGACCTAAAGAAGTTTCTGGCGTCATACTCTGGGCTATCGACTCTGATAAAACAAAAATATTGGTATTATGCATAATCATTATTTATGGTAGGCTAAGAAAAAAGTATATTCAGAACATTTCTAAATAAATATGTTATCATGTCTAGATCTCAATTGAATACTTATATCATTCATGTTTTCTCAATAAACTAATCAATGCATTTCTTGCTAATTGCAGATTACAAAAATATGCTAAGTACATGTAAGAAAAATTCATGTCTGACTAAAAACTAAATGTTGGTGGCATATAGTACTTTTTCGTCATATGAACTTGGTTCATTGGTAGTTGGAACCAAACTCTGCATTTGAGAATTTCTCCAGTCACTGAGGCTATTTGTCTGGATTTTTGTTGCCTTCTTCAGCCTGTTCCTGCATGATTTCATTTGCAAAAGCGACCACAAATGAGGTGGTTATGAACTTGATCAAGATAAAAGGAATGCAAAAAACATTTTTACCGTCATGCTGATCAGAGGTTCAAACAGTGTATTTTCATGAGCACAATCATGATGATGTGCATTTCTTTTTAACACGATCATGACAATAGGCCTATACAAAATTTGAAGAAAATCAATTATTCATCCAAATTACCCCCACCATGAAGGAACAGATGCATTTTCTGTCCAGTTGATTTTTTTTTAAATCACAGAGGGAGACCATGTCCTAAGATTAGGACATCAGATTGCGCGTCTGTTTCTTCGGGGCGGGGGTAATTTGGATGAAATTTTTTTAACACACAAATATTGCTCAGGGTTAATAACAAAGTACACGCAAAACACAATCATGGACATATTACTAATCTCAACAACTTCAAAAGTGATTAGTTTTCTGTTCTTAGCATAGTATTATAATGTTTTAAAAAGGGCCATACCAACTGGGGGTTTGATGGGCTCAAACTTTTTTTCTTTTTGGTTTTGTTTGTCAAATTTCCATGATCATGACTTTTGGCCTATAAGGTGTTTTCTGCGGGAGCAAAATATGTATGATTAAAAAAAAATATTTTTTATTCATTTATTCAGTTTATTGTATTTTTTTTTTTGGGGGGGGACATTGTCGTAAATCCGTGACGTTATGCTTTTCAAGTTGGGGGGATGGAACAATTTTCCCGTTTAATTAATGATTTAGACAATACTGACAGGTCGACCATTTTTGACTCCACAGACGTTGATGTAGCCTACGACTCTTTTATAACCAAATTAACGTCTTCTTTAGATACCCATGTTCCTGTTATTACCAACCGAAAATCAAATTATAAAAAAATCCCAATACATCCCTGGATTACTAAATCTCTCTTACGATCTATTAACCGTAAAAATAACCTTTATTATAAATATATCTCTAAACCAAGCGAAAATTCTCGTTTCTAAGTACACTTGTTATAAAAACCCTTACCACATTATTACGTATTGCCAAAAGGGAATACTACACTTCTCAATTAAACATCTACAAGAATGATATGAAAAATACATGGAAGATTATCAATAATGTACTGAACAAAAAGAAAAAAAGCTCTACAATCACAAAAATAAAATCAAACAATACTATCACAGACGACACTAACATAATCACGGGAGAGTTCAGTTTGTATTTTTCAAATGTTGGCAACAACTTGGCTAAAAATATACCTCGAGCTAATAAATCATTTTCCGATTTCCTCGATGATCCTAACCCAAATTCTATGTTTTTTAATCCTACTAATTCGATGGAAATAATAAATATAGTTAGCAATCTACAGAATAAGAAAAGCCCGGGGTACGATGGCATACCTAACTTTCTACTAAAAAAAATTATTGCAGCCATCGTTGACCCATTGGTACATATCTTTAACACCTCTCTTAGCACTGGACGGGTCCCCAATAAAATGAAAATCTCCAAAGTCATCCCACTGTTCAAAAAGGGTGATAGCCAACTCGTCTCCAACTATCGTCCGATATCCTTACTAACCTCATTATCTAAAATTCTAGAAAAACTTGTCCATACCAGAACAAGTGCTTTTTTCAAATTACACAACATTTTTTCAAACTCCCAATTTGGATTCCGTGAAAACCATAGTACTTCCCATGCAATTTTGTCATTTATTAATAAAGTCACCACTTCCATCGATAATAGTTGTCATACTGTCGGTATTTTCCTGGACTTCTCCAAGGCCTTCGACACTATAAACCATGAAATTCTTCTTCATAAACTACGTCATTATGGAGTTAGCGGGAAGGCCTTGGAGTGGTTCAGGAGCTACCTCACTGACAGGACCCAATTCGTATCAGTAAATAATAGCATTTCATCTACTCTTCCAATTACGTGCGGTGTCCCCCAGGGTAGCCTACTAGGCCCACTTCTTTTTATTACTTATATCAATGATATTAAAAATACATCAGATTTGCTTTCATTTATACTTTTTGCTGACGACTCCAATATTTTCTTTTCCCATGATGATATTAACCAACTCGTTAGAATCGTAAATTCTGAACTAACAAATGTTACAGATTGGATCAAGGCCAACAAACTTTCACTTAATCACCAGAAGACAAACTACATGCTTTTTAGTAATAAAATCAATACTCTACCAGACAGTATTTTCTTCGATAATTTTGTTCTTAATAATGTTTCCACTACCAGATTCTTGGGTGTCCTTATTGACAACAAATTATCTTGGAAGCCTCATATTGATAGTATATGTAAAACAATTTCTAGAAACATTGGAATTATTAATAAACTCAAATTTTTTCTCCCTTCTCGAACTTTGTTAACATTATACTACACCCTTATTCTACCATATATTAATTACGGAATAATTGCCTGGGGATGTGCAATACAAACACAACTAAATAGAATACTACTTCTCCAGAAAAAAGCTCTAAGAATAATTTTTCAAACACACTTTAGATCACATACTGATATCTTATTTTTTGAAAATAACATTCTCAAAGTAAGTGACATATATCTCTTTGAACTTAGCCAATTTATGTTCAAATTAAGCAAGGACGATCTCCCCACTATTTTCTCAAATATGTTCCATAAAAATGCATCAGTACACTGCTACCCAACACGGCAACGACAATATTATCACCTTCCTTTAACAAGAACTTTATTTGCAAAGAATTCATTTGTCTTCTCCGGGCCTGCCTACTGGAACTCTCTGCCTCAAGATTTTAAAGAATCCCCTAATATACATATTTTTAAACGCAAACTGAAAAAAATGTTAATTTTGCAATACTCGTTGCAAGCAGGTCATGTCGAATAATTATTTTTTTCTTTTTCTTTTTATTCTCGGCGTTTATGTATATGTGTATTATATGCGCTCATATTATATACATAAACACGTACAATTTGTTATTACTTTTTTTTTTAATTTGCAATTAGCCAAAGTACCTGCTCCTGCTGCCCGCTTTCTTTCTACGTCATGCACATTGCACTTCTCTGTCCCCCCCCTTCTTCCCCTAACCTCCCCACTCCCTCCCTAATGCTATAAAACTAAATATTTCTTGCATCATCAACCTGTTACTTTTTTTTCGTAAAGTGCACCAAAATTGTTTGTATTTATTTGTAAACAAAAGTTCTATATATCATTACGACCCAGTGTTTTTTGTGTGTAATGAAACTAAGTTTATTTAGGGTCTTGCCTTTTGTACAAGCTTTGCTTTTTTCGGCAAGACCCTCCGTTTTACTTTAAAACACAAATGTCATATTAGTTTTTTTTTTTGTTGTTGAATTGTGTTCCTTAAGTCTAAGATTAGGTTATATATATTTCATTATGTTTTGCAGTAATTTCGACCTTGTCATGTTATATTTATCATACTTATGTTGTGAAACGGAAATTAATAAAATAAATCAAATCAAATCAAACAATAGATCATCTCCCCCTGAACAATACATGTAGGTGTGACGAAAGGATTTACGCCAGGGGGGATCAGAAGTCCTCTCCAAAAAGAAGAAAAAGTAATCTTGTACGGTTCTGTACATGACGTTATAACTTGTTCGAGCAACCGACTGAACAAATACCAAGAGAAAATCATGTGTGATTAAAACTGTTCAGTTGTTCATTGACGGAACGATGGCCGAATGTCTCTAGGAAGTGTGCCTTTCTCCGTGTGGGATGAGTTGGAGTATTGCTATTGCTCAGAGATGATATCCTTCACAGAGATAAATAGGAATCAACAGAGTTAGGCTGTCATGTTGTTAGTACCTTTATTGTACATTTGATTTTTTTGTTAATTTCAGCCACTTGAGTTTAAACGGTCTTGATGGTTTTGAATCTCTTGTCTAAAGGCAAGCAAAGTGGGAGTTCTCACTATTAGGACTAAATTAAACTATTTAAATTCATAGTATTATAACGACCTATATATAAGATAGACCTATACATTTTCTTCTATAGTGCATATAAGGTTTACATTCTGTAAAATTCCAAGAAAATGATGTATTTATAATGTTAAATTTTTTACACATTTATGTTTAGATCTCTTTATGTGAATGATATAATCATTGGAAAAATTTTCCACTTGAGTGAATATCACTGATATTCTCTTTTGATAGTTCATGGAAAATGACTTCAGCACAACTTGAAAATAGTTAGTGAATAAAAGTAGACGATTTTGAAGAGCGTATAGACTTTAGCTAAGGGGTGATTTGAAGATATATTTTACTTTCTAACTTGTTACCTTGGTCGAAACCAGGGGGGGGGACTCACATATATTGGTGGTATTTCTCTCTTCAGATGAACTTATAATTTCTAAACTTAAAGGTTTAGAAATTATAAGTTCAAGGATAGAAAATAATGTAAGTTCAAGTTGTAGCCCAAATCAATCAATCATCAAACCAAAGGGGCATAATGATTTAATACAGGGGCTACTTTGCCTCAGCTAAACTCAGAATCATAGCTCAAAGTAGAGTCAACCAATCAAAAGAAAATGAATGGAAGGCTCAAACTTAAATGTAAGAACCCATTTCATAAGACAAACCAATTAGGAATGAGATGAAGATAACAAAGATGTCTGAGGGATTATGTAATAATGGAAATGGAAACTAAGGAGTCAGGTGAGGGATGGAATGAGTGGAACACCTGAAGAGAGAATAGAGAAGGAACGAAAATGACAAAAGAGAATCAGAGGAAAGGTGTTCAGAGTAGAATGAATGAATGAATGAATGAATGAATGACAACTGAATATCATTAAACTCATATAACCTATTGGACTGCAAGGGCATGCAGTGCTGAAAAGAAATGCAAATGACCTCAAGTCTAGACAGAACAGAAATGTGAAACAGCTGAAGAAAACACAAGTTAAAAAAAATACACAAAATGGGAAAATGACAAAATCTGACAGTGGCTTCATATCGTTTGGTTAATAGACCAGTTCGTAGTTACTTCATGGACAATTTTGGTCAAATGACCTTTCATTTCTTTCATTGTGATAGGCAGATTTCAAAGCAAAATATTATGTAAGCTTGCCTTACATAGCAGGATGAAGAAATTGAATAGACCAGGTGACTAGAATAGCACACCAATGAACACTTTATGAAGGTATTTGTTGCATTCCTTCTTTGAATGCATATCATAGCATGTTGCACAATGTACTTGGCAAACTGTGAAATACCAGTCGTTCGTGGACGCATTGTTGTTTTTTGTGGATGTAAATGAAAACCACAATTCAAAAGAATATATGAATAATCAAGACATGAAAGTTGGTGCTTATCTCAGAATTAGATTTTAAACCACCATGTCACTTTAGTACAAATGACCTTCCTCTGATCATGCGTAGAATCTTTTGATCATGCGCAGAAAGGAACTACGAACTGGCTTATTAGGAAAAAGTGATGTTATACCAATTTGAAATCCATGGAAGTTTTGCAGGTTTTTGCCTTGTACTTTCCTGTGCACGACACCCGAGTTGGAACCTTGAGTGGGCTACACGCCTATAGTTTTATATTGAATGAGTGGGACTGTACTCGTTCGTATTTGGGGTGCCCTAGCCTAGACCTAAGCATGAATATCACAAAAGATTTGTGATATTCTCTATCTATAGACTCTAATCAACGAACGTAGAGGGCAGCAACACACAAGCGTGTTGCTCTAAGGAAGGTCAACTCGATACGCGCATGCAACTGAGCTGCGCGCATATTTTATTGTTCATGACAACGAAATCAAATGCCGATCAAATACAAAAACAAATTAGTAGTGATCAAGAAACGAATATGAAAGAATATGACTACAACGATATCAAAGATAACATTAAAAAATATGTTGAGGGATATACATAAATATGAAAACATACTTTGATATTTAAAACTTTACAAATGCAAGTTTCAGGAAACTAAAATCATTACCAAATCGGTGATTGTTGTTATCAGCGATTTCACCAGACGGCTGAATTAGGTGATTTGCGCCTAGACGATTTTGTGACCACTCGCAAAGCATTTCGGGATTGAATATGTCCCCTTTATTTTCTCTGGGCTGTTCGCTGAACCCATCATCATTCTATGCTTAAGCTACATTATGCTCCGTCGTCTGCTTAGATTTCAACCCCCTAGTCTAGCACTGGTACTTGTTCTGCTAGGCGTCGATCAGCATTTATCTGCAGTCCATATAGGCCGTGACTCATTTATTTATTTATTAGAGCAGGCAGCAATGCCAATGGGTATTAAAAAAAATAATTCACGTATCTATCCTATCAGTAGTATGTTATCATTTCTTTTCACCATTTCCCCCAAAACTTATAAATTTAGAAATACATTCCAATCAGTAATAAGTGAAGTCTACATCTAACCTAGATCTTGATCATGTTGATCGATAGACCAAAAGCTTCAGTCTCTGTATTTTGGTTGCTCTGCTGAACTGCGCTGGCTCACTCACCGATGGAGATTATAGTAAAATGTCAGAAATTGTTGAATAAATCCCCAGAAACGACGGTTATTCCTGTCTAGTTGATCGATAGACCCAAGTCTAAAGATCTAACTTTATTTGTCTAACTAGACAAATACTCTGACCAGTCTCGATCTGTTTGTTGAAGATGTTGTTCCACACTGGATATCTAAGTAGATCTAGAATATATATAGATCTAGCACGACTTGTTGGTATGAGATAGTCTATGCAACAATAAAAAATACTAAAATAATAATAAACTCAAAACAGATGAATTCCACGTTGTCTTTATAGTATAGGACGCCTAAATCTAGACCATTTGAGGGTTGGTCCATGCAAGCTAAGTTTGGTTCAATTAAGGCCAGCCTGCATGGGCTAGCCGCTAGGAGGTTATGATTTTTTTAGTCCGTTAAATGCCTACAGGGTAAAGTCTAGATCTAGAACTAGAAGATTTAATGGTTGAAAAGTTACCGTTAGGCCTTACCGTTAGGCATGAAATCTTTAAAATTCAGTTAGAAAATGCATAAAAATAAAATCACGACGAGCTCAGTCACTTTGCTCTTTCACTTTCGAAATTTCTCAAAAAAAGTATGCGTTCTGCCAGCCAAGCCCAGGCCATGCAGGCCCAGGAAAATTTACCAATTCTTGCAATATGGCAAACAAATTATGTAAAAGTCTTTGATTGCACAGAATCAATGGTCAAATTAAGATATGGATGCTGTCTATCAAATCTACTTTCTGCCCAAAATCATAAATTAAGATGGTGTAAAATCTATCTAGCTCCCATTTCTTCTAGTCTAGGCCTAGATCTAAGTATACTTTACTTACTTTACTTTAATTCCTCGATGCTGTAGGCTTGTGTTGAGTGCCTGTTATCTCCTCTGGTGGTTGTACAGTATCCATGATATTAAAACAAAATATATATACCGGTATAACTAAGGCTAAGTCTAACGCAAAACGATGATGGCACTCTGCAAACGATGTAACATTGCAATCAATTTCCCAGAATTGGCTGATTTTTCTTAGAAATTATTGAAGAAAACCAGGGAAAATGTGAATAGGTGGCCGTTTATTCAAGCTTTAATTTGGCTTTGGAAGTTTGGTTGCTCAATGATTATCGACCTTCGACGCGACGCAGCGCCTGGCTGTGCAGCTCAGCTGCAGCGCAGCGCGCAGCCAATGCAATGCATCCGATGCATGGGTTTTTTTTCGCCGTCCATAGTCTCGGACTCGAAGTTGAAATTTAGACCCGGATTTCGGGGATTCGGCGCCTTGTATTAAGATTTATAGACTTAAAAGTCAAATGCAATTTAAAATTTGAAATCTGACCTTGAACAATCATCGTTGATAAACATCAGCCCTGAAGCAATTGCACTTCAAATCAGACCAGGCAAATTAGACGTCATTGTGTATGTTGCTAGAAGATCTAAGACGAGTCGACTGAAGCCCCAGCGCATCATCAACGTTACTAGTAGCTACGCGACCGGCCCAGACTCGGCGCACCCAGGCCAGAAAAATGACTCGATTATTACGGTGGTTGTCTATGCATTTATTAGTGGTGCAGCGAAATTCAGCAGAGGAAAATAAGAGATAAGAGGTATCCTCGTCATAGACTTAATATTCCAAAATGAGAAAAAATGTCAAAATCATGATTATTTAAGCTAAATAATTTCTTTAAAAATAAAAGTAATATTTGTAATATTTTTACCTAGAATAACCGACCTAATAATTGTTCATTAAAAATATTTAAAATTAACAAATGAAAAAAAATCAACTCGACAAATTTCCAAAAAGTCCCCCTTATTTTTTAGAGTGGTCACAAAATTCGAGCGGAGTTGACCCACCTTCCTTAGAGCAACACGCTTGTGTGTTGCTGCCCTCTACGTTCGTTGACTCTAATGAAAAAATTAGTAATGTTTAATCGTTACTCACCAGTTTTTTTGTGGTTATATCTGCAATATTCCAACAGATTCGTCCCAACTCTTCTATTCTAAGCACTTTTTGTAATAATAAACATGATGCAAATGCATTCACTGCGAGCTTGAAGCGTGAGCTGAAAATTATCTATATTTAGGCTTGAAATCAGGACGTTTTAACTTTATTGAGAATTAATCCCACTATGTGTATCTAAATAAGCAATCATGATGGAAGCACAAGGGACGAGCTGAAATTTTTTATATACTTTACATGAAAGGAGAAAACTTTAAGGATTATTTGTAGGAATTCATAAAAAGGATACGTATCTCATAGGCATAATGCGAGCGCGAAACGCAAGCTGATTTATAAGAAATATATCCTCACCTAAAAAGGGACATTTTAATGATTGTTGATTGTTTGTAAAAATTATTGAAGAGGTTTTGTATCTCCCTTACCAAATCGGTGCATGATGAAAAGCTTTGACAATTGAACCCCCAAAATGTGTATTTCAGAACTGTTTTTTTTTTTTAGAATTAATGAAATGTATCGTATCAAAATGGGAACCTGCAGCTAGAGTTGAAAAGTTAATGTTATTTGCATTTGAATAAGGAATAAGGACTGTTTGTTGGGATTCTTGAAGAGAATAGTGTAACCAAAGTTGGTACGAATATTCATCCCTGGGTAAAGACATGCAAGATTGATTTTCTGAATGTGTTAGGAACTGCACTACCATGGTAATAGCATAGGACGGGAGTATTTATCACTTTCAGTGGTATTCTTTTTTCCTGTGCCTTTATTCCTTTGCCTTTTCTGTTCATTTTTTGTTTTAATTTCTTTATTATTTGTGCCCCCTTTTTTCTGCCCCCTGAAAGTTGTACCCAGGGCACATGCCCCCTTTGCTGTACCCCATAGATACACCAATGTCTTTCCCATCCCTCCCCACCTGAAAAAAAGATGGAGAAATTTCATTGAACAAGTCATATCACTTATATGAAGTTATATCCCTTACTTAAGATTGTTTTATTGAGAGTGTACACAAGGAGAAAAAGAATAGTTTTACTACGATAAACGTTGGCAGTGAAATAGTTCATTTTCCTTGCTGACATCACGTATAGTCCATTTTTTCCCTAGGAAAAAAGTGAACTATACGTTTTTTCTACCCCTACCTCGCGATACACTAGCTGTTTGGCACGAAGCGAGCAGAGCGTTGCTCAGCCAAACGGTACTTTCCACTAGATGCCATGGGAAACTTTCGGTGAGCTGCACTAACCAGGTGCTCTCGCTGAACAGAAGATCCATATGGCAAGATTTATTATTTTCTCAACGATTGTTCTATATCATTTCACTGTAAAATGGTATGAGTAGAAGGGATATAAAACAAATATACAATGACCCATTCTCAGAACCGGCTGAAACATCAGGAACATCGCATAGTACTATTCTCCAGAATAGTTTTAGCCAGATCCACGATTGTCATTGTATATTTGTATACTAGCCTATCTGATATGCGCTGGGCTATAGTAGGCAAGTTACTGGTCGCGCCTGACTGGTATGCGCCGGACTATAGTGGGCAAGGTTCAGGTTTCAGGTCGCACAAAGCAGACTGACGGGTGAGGGCTGCGCCCTCACCTGAAGTACTCGAGCTTCACTCTCACCCATCAGTAGCCCACTACCCCGACGCATATCGGATAGGCTAATCACATATGGCGTTATCACTTCATAACATCAAATTTGGTCGATGACGTGATTGAGTGTCATTGTTCTCTATGCTGCACATGTATGCTAGACTGTTGAATACGGTCTCATATTCAACAGCAAGTTTTGTACATGAGCCTATAGGATATTCATCAGATTTTGATCCTTATAGGGATACGCTTGGCTCTGGTATTGTAATGGCAATTTATGCAGACCAAAATGCATTTTCTGATGTATCGTTAAAACATAAAATATTGCGTTTGATATGATTGAATTCATGAAAGTGTTTAGTAATAGTATGATCCACTACCACATAGTAGAGGATCTGGTCCAAAAATTGAGAACGTCCCAGAAAACAGGGATATCCCAATGTAAAATTGAGACAAGTGTCTTGATAAATTGGTGTTTTCCTTGTTTATGAGGACAGTTTATTTTTTTCACTTCCCATGCTGGACAGATGGAAATATACAGGGATCGAGAAAATGCGTACACAGAAATCAATATTTTTACTTCATGAGACATGCAACAATATTTTTGTTTGATATTCCATTGCACAGCCCTGATGGAGAAGAACTGAAAACCAAGTTAAATTCAGTACCCTAGTACATGCCTTGGAATTACAGCTTTTCCATACTCTATGTTGATTATATCATGGACTTCTGTATAATCCTATTGGACTCTTTTTCCTACAGGACTACAAAGCATATGCAGTGGAGAAAAATGTATGTAGTTTATTAATTTTAGAAAGAGAAAAAATATAGAAAGAGTGATACCAATAATCAATTTATATTTGATAAGAACAGTTTCAATGAATGATTGTATATTAACCTTGTACCATATTTCTTCCCTGAATTAATTTCATGCATTCCAGGTCTTGAAAGGAATCTATGTTGGCAACTTCAGAGGTAAGCATGATTATCTTAAGATCATTCAAATGAAATGGCATCTTCAGTCTTCACATTTGAATTTGAAGTACATGTGATTTATTTTCTTGAATTTCTTTCAAATTTTTAGTTACATACCAGACTCATTGTTTTTCATCCGGATGTTGATTTGGTTTGGGAATTGACAGTAATTCAGTGTTTATAGTATACTTGGTAATGTGATTCTGTATAGAGTTTTAGAGCTCATTAAAGAAGATGTATTTTACTATTCAATTTGATGATAATGAAAAAAATGTGCAAATCACTGAAATCTGTGTGTATATGTAGATTGACTGAGTATTAAATGAGATAATGTTTATGGTATATGATTAAATATTTGATTTATTAAGAAGAGATTACTTTACTAATACATCTTCCTCTTCTTTTATGTGTAAATCCTTTTTTCAAAATAAGTAGATTCAAAGATATTTCTATCTAAAATAAAAGAAAAGAATATATCAGTCAAATATCTCAGGGTGATTACAATATTTTTGAAAAATTCAATATGTTTCCTTTATGGCTTTTACTGTGCACATTGGGAAGATGATTTAAAGAAATGGAGTGGACTTAACTACAAGTTTGTACCAAAATGAAATATAGAGACACAGGAAATGAATCAATAATTCAATCAGCCTTGAACCAGAAGAAGAGTGTAAGTTCGGATGCTTTTATGATTTAAATTTAAATACCTAATATAGTTACTATTCTCTTAACATATCTTGGTTCATCTGTGAGATGAATTCATATTGTCTTTCAAGAACTATTCTACTTTCTGAGTTAATGCCTGGTGAAAAACAAATGGATTACTGGTAGATTATTTCTTTGTCCTCAATATGTTGTTTTATTACAGATTCAAAAGATGAGACACAGCTGAACAATAATAACATCACACACATCCTATCAATACATGACAATGCCAAGCCTTTAAGACCAGTAAGTTTCAAGCAGTTTACAAAATGCATGTCTATACTATTTAAAATTACATTAATGGTTACATCATTTGTAGCTACACTGAATATGGTTTCATTCAATTGAAAATTACAACCATATGATATTTAAGTATATGAAATTTGTGTTGAAATGTTAGAAAGTAATACTGCACTAATGTGAAAGTTATAAAATCCAATATATTATAAAAAGAAAAGATGTCAAAATTATTGTTAAAGGTCAAGTCCACCCCAGAAAAATGTTGATTTGAATCAATCCAATAAGTGTAATAATTCAGTCAACCTTGAACCAGAAGAATAATGCAAGTTCGGATGCTTCTATGATTTTATACAGGCACTTTTAATAGCATATATATAGCGACTGTAATACTGAAAATTTCATCTAAATTGTGTGTAAAATAAGAAAGATATGACCTTTAAAAGTTTTGCTTATTTTCACAAAATTGTTAAATGCACAATTTACCCACATGCTTATATGAGAGAGTCGATGATGTCCCTCACTCACTATTTCTTTTGTTTTTAATTTTATTGCTTGAATTATACAAAGTTTCGATTTTTACAAATTTTACATTAAGGACTAACTTGACTGAACCATAAAATTTAAAAACTATGGTAATGGAAGATGATAAATTGCACTTCATAAAATTAAGGGGGGGGACTGAAACAACTGGAACTGGAAAAGAATAATAAAGAGAGAGAGAAGCAGATACGTAAAAATTAAAAAAAACAATGGCAAAGATAAGAAAATTATGAATTTTTAGAAGTGCAAAGTTTTAAACCCCTTCTTGAATAGATAAGTGTTAAGTATGCAAGTGAACTTCAGAACAGTAATGTCAATCATTCATGATGTATATATACTTATCAAGGTATCATTCAAATGTCAATAAGTTAAACTTTCAAGTTATATACGGTAATTGTAAATCTCACTGTTATATTTCTGAGTTAATGTCTTATGAAAAATCTCACATTATAGTTCTAGAAAGATTTAAGTATGATTGTTTGATTTCAGTTAATTCTTAACATTCAGTATATTTTCATACATTGAAAATATTACTAATTGCATGTTCTTTTCATGTAACATTCCTTTGACAGGATAAAGAGTACCTCTGTTTTTCTGCAGATGATGCACCGGGACAAAATTTGTGAGTATATGAGTATTCTTGAAATAGTTAGAAGACAGTTTGAACTTGTTTCCTTTCCCATTTAACCTGACATTACCCAAATCAAGGTGGAGTATTGAAGGGTTTCATTTGTAATTACTTCTGACAAACTGCTTTCTGTTTCTGTTTATGGTAACTCCCACAGGAATTCAGCAGGACAGCGTTTTGCTGATAAACGCCAAGCTGGTATATAACCAATTACATAGGAAACATTTTCCATCTAAGTTACTCAAGCATAGTGGCTGACCTTATAGATGACAGATATTACTCTCGGGTCGTGTTATCAAAGCAGAGAGAATGAGAGAATGTCAGAGTTGAACTCACAACCTTGTGATTATGAGTCCTATGCTCTAACCACTGGACCACACGATCTGTGGATGGCGACTAAATCAATACTTGTACTTTTATCAGATTGATATTATTCTTTGAGCTGGTAATAGAGAACATACCCAGCGGGCTGGACTACAAGGTACATGTATATATAGTCTGGTATAGCGGTCTCCCAAGATTCACTGTATGGCGGTCTCCCACATTTCGATTGACGATATTTTTTATTTTTTTAGTTCATATACATGTTTCAACATTTTTTTTATTTCTAAAAATATTTGATATTGAAATGTGGAAATATAATGAAAATCAAATTGTAGTCAAATTAAATCAAATTATGTACAATCAAGTATTATATGAATGTGTTTGCCCAAAGCGCTGCAATTATGTGCATCATAACTTTGTACACACTGATTCAGACACACATTCGTGGTTTGGACAGCTGTCTCATTGGTGTTAAAACTGTTAAAGAAAATCAGGACAGTTTTTTTTTTCATGCAATGGTTGGTATTGTGTACTGATGGAGCACTCTAGGCTTGAAGGAATTTTCCTAATGATTGTGAGCTATCTTCAAGGAATGAGAATAAATTTTGATGTCTAACTGGACTGTGCATGTATCTATTAAAATAATTAATCTGTTGAACACATGCATAAAGTACAGTAAGAAATCAAACATTTCTTTTACATTTAGAATTTATTCATGAAATGTGCTGATAAGTGTTACTTTTTTTTTCCTTTCCAGAATACAATTTTTTGGAGAGAGTAATAACTTTATCCATAAATGCAGACTAGAAGGCGGCAATGTTCTTATACATTGGTAAGAGAGTATTCCAATTTCATGGTAAATTTTCTTGTTTCTTGCAAAAATCTGAGAGAGAAACCTTTGCATGCTTTTTTTTGTAGATTGATATGAAAATGAAATGCTGTTGCATTATATCAAGAAACATTTGTTATGATATTTGAAAATTGAATTATTAAACCTTGGACCTCTTCTATCAAAGTTATCCATTGATCTGCCAAACTTATTGTTACTTTTAATGTTGTAATGTTTTATCTGATTTCATCTTTTCTCTACCCCATCTCATCTTGGGTGTGATGTGTTTAAATTCTGCATTAAGAAAGTTGTTTCATGATCACAAAATGTCATAGATTTGCTTTACTGCAGTTTCACTTGTTCATTTCTTGTTTTGTGGTGTCTTGGTCTCCTTAGCCTCGCTGGTGTATCTCGAAGTGTCACCCTTACTGTGGCGTATATGATGACCGTTACTGATTATAAATGGGAGGACTGTCTGCGGGCGGTGAAGACATGCAGAACAGTGGCACATCCTAACTTTGGTTTCCAGAGACAACTACAAGAATATGAATATTCAAAGTTAACAGAAGTAAGTATGCTAAGGGGGCTTCACATAGAGTTTTTACTACTGTGACTTTGATAAAGTCATGCTTACATGCCAACGTGCAGATGATATTTTAACGTAATCAATGACTAATTGACTACGCAGTAGTTCGTGCCAACTGAGCACGAGTATGACTGACCAATTTTTTTTGTGAAGTACTCCCTAGGTTTATCTGATATGTAATAATTCCCCACCCTACTCTACCCCCTCTTTCCTGATATTTTAATGTAGACTTACTGTAAGTTTTATGCTGATGATGATTGTTGGTAATTTTGTAGCCAGAAAGAAAAATTGAACCATATCCTCACAACTTTTGAAAATATTATATTGACTGTGGAAGCTTTATGCACACGAGTTGAATGTGAATTCCCTCCTGTTTTATCTATTTTTTTGGGGGGGTGGTTCTAATTCATGTTATCCCAAAATTAGAATTGAGTGTTCAAAATCAGACATGAAAATCTACTCTAATGATATCATCAGAAGTTCAAGTGTCGTGACTTAATAGTTTATTATTCTTATTCTTGCCTCGATGAATGGAAATTTTCATTTAATTTAACTTTTCCTGTTTTTCTACCGATTCAGTTCAAGCAGGACATCAGGCTTCGGTTCCCTGAATATTCAGCGGATGAAGACATCAAGAAGATGCAGGCCCTTCTGGAGAAATACCACCAAGAAAGTAAGGATGCCAACCAGGGCCGAGACCCTCATGAGGGTTTCATCTACCCCCTCCCAAGAAACGCCTACAATATTAGACTCAAGAAGGAGAAGGAGGCGAGGGAAAGAGCAGCAGAGTCTCAGGGATCAGCAACGGGAATGACTGAATCAACGACAGCATCAGCAACCTTGGAGGAATCATCGAAGAACATGGAAATGGCCTTTGCAGATCAACAAGATTGATACGTAGTATACTTTAGATGTTTTGTAATCATATACATATATATATATATAGAGAGAGAGAGAGAGAGAGAGAGAATGTAATCATCTTTCCATTCAATTGAAAAAAAAGATAATGGTCAATTAGATGGTGATTCTCATCTGTGCAGGTAACAGAGTGAAGATTAAATACATTTTGGCACTGTCTGCAAAGTCCTTCATGCTGTATGCAGGTTTGTCACGGGATATTTGGAAGTTGATATTGTTAAAACCTAGTTTACAGTGCAGAATGTCCCCACAGTGCTGAGTGACCACCTTATTGCTACATACCACTATGATCAGTAAATATTAACTGTGATGTTAAAGTCTCCTTTTTGTCTCGCCCACCAGAGGTGAAGGCAAGACTTAGGGATCCAAATGTCGTCCGTCCGTCGTCTGTCGTAAGTCGCTTATCAACCAAACTTGGATGGTAGATGGACTTGGGGGACCTGCATGTTATGCTGCAGTTGGAGGTCACATGGTAAGGTCAAAGGTCATTTTCAGGTCAACGTTAAAGTTTACATGCAAGACTCTCTTATGACACCTAACTCCGCAACCGTAAGTCGCTTTTCAACCGAACTTGGATGGTAGATGGACTTTGGGGACCTGCATGATATGCTGCAGTCGGAGGTCACATCGTAAGGGGGACCTGCATGTTAGGCTGCAGTCGGAAGTCATATGGTAAGGTCAAAGGTCATTTTCTGGTCAACGTTAAAGTTTACATGCAAGACTCTCTTATGACACCTAACTCTGCAACCGTTAGTCACTTTTCAACCATACTTGGTTGGTAGATGGACTTGGGGGACCTGCATGTTATACCTACCTATGGATACCTATGGATGCTTCTGAACGCAGTCTAAGACTCTATATTCAGTTCCAAATTCTGTCTCCTTTTTAGGTTGGCCGGGTCATGTCCTGGTGGGTCAGCATCAAACTTGAACTTCACAGGTTCACATCTCCAATACTTATCCAATCCATTCTCGAAGCTGTGGACACTGGGTGCATTTACTAATTCATTACTTAGGCTATTCCAAGGTTTCCTCATTCTTATGTAAAAGGAATTCTTACATTTCTCAGTTACTGACCTCAGAATAAACAATTTTTTATCATGACCTCTGGTAGGCCCCTGCACCTGTCCCAAATCTGGCACTACTTCCTGGTCATACCTGTGAAATAACTTGTATGTTTCGATCATGTCTCCTCGCGCACGGCGATAAGCTAATGTAGGAAGTTTTAGTTGAATCAATCTTTGTTCATATGGGAGGTTCTTAACCTCAGGTACCAACTTAGTGGCCCTTCTTTGTACATTTTCTATTGCTTGAATATGTTTTTTTAAGTATGGACTCCATACTGCATGAGCATACTCCAAATGAGGTCTAATCAATGCTTTGTATAGGAGCAAGAAGTTCTCCTTGTGAAGATAAACAAATGTTCTCCTAATAAGATTCATTAGCCTATTGGCTTTATTTATCTTTGACTGAAAGTGCTGCAATCGGAGGTCACATGATAATGTCAGAGGTCATTTTCAGGTCAACATTAAAATTTACGTGCAAGGCTCTTAAGGCAAGTGTTATTCCATCCCAGTCATATTACAATGAAGTTTCGATACAATTCTGTTGCATGCCCTCGCGAATCCCGATATTTCTGGTTATTTTCATACGTGGGCGAGACACAAAGTCGCTTTTGCCTTGTTTTTCTTGTGTGTCCATCGTAAGCAAAAATCACAAAATCAAGCCAAGTTGCAAGACCAGTATTGTGTATCCATGAATGCATGGTTCGACCTGCACTTTAAGTCTCTGTTCTGCCAACCATCTGTTATTTGGAAGCTCTGGTGGTCTATGTTTAGATGGTATGGGCAGCTGATAATGTCCATCTTCCATGTCCTTTCCATTTGCCCGTATCTCAGGTTACCTTTTCTGTCATTCACCTACAGGCCCCTTTCATCAGTTGTGTCTGCTTTCAATTTCCAGAATCTTTCAAGCTGTGTCTCCAGATGAGAGTCACCATCAATAAAGCTACTTGAAGCATTGACATTTCCATGATTGGCCTTTCCAGATATCGGACCGTGTAAGGACCGTCCAAGAATTGTACAAATAGCATATAGTCCTGTCTCTGCCTTTCTCATGTCCAGAGAAAAGGAGGGCCTTGGGTGCATCTTGACCAATCAACATACCAATCTCCTGCCCTCTTGCAATTGGCAAATTAATATCCTGTAAATGAGACCAACCTGTAATCTCTCCATGTGATCACTCCTGATGTGTATCCTGTCCTTATTGAACACATGTTCCATCCTAAACAGCCATCTGGCCAATGTCGACCACCAGATCCACCACTTTGGTTTCCAACATCTATTTATTGTTGATGGTGGTCAACTATAGCCTCGGTGTCTGACCTTTGGATTTTAACTTCTCTGTCAGGCTCTTGGTACCGAACGAGTTTGTGGATCCCGTATCCAGCAAGGCATATGTTCTCAAAGCTTTACCACCAGTTGCTGCTTGGACTTGAACAGGGACAATGGAAGAACACATCTTTTACCGGCCCGTGGCATTACCAAAGGTGCTGTGCTGTTAGCAGTTTCAAAAAACCCATTCTGAGATGATGATGCTGTAGTCCCATCGGTCTCATTGGAACTGGATGACTGCTTTCCTGTATCCTTCAAAACATCTGTCCTCTGTAATCCATCCTTTTAAGATGCAGAAATCTACTATGTTTCCTACTACATCCTTTCACAGAGCATTTTCTATTTAGGAAACATTCACTTGAACTGTGTCCTGGCTTAAATCATAAATGCTTGTCCTTGACCATTTGAAGACATTCTTCAGGTGTCATGTCCGTAAACAGGTTGCAGAAAAAGATGCCATGGGCATTGTCACAAAGAGCACAGTCCACTTCCTTTTTCTGATCTGGTAAAATTTATACCAGCCATTTAATACGACTTTCTCTCAAGTGACTGTTTTGATCCTTAAAGGCCACCGAACACCTTACGACCCGACTGGTCGGTGACTGCCTTGTGACTGAGTGAGGGAGATGAATCGCAAGGCAGTTATAAGCCTCGACACCGCACACCTTGCAATCCGATCTGCGACTCACGCATGCGCTTTTTGGCGTAGCATCTGGGAAATTGCGCTTACTACTGCGTATGCGTGTTGTTTATCATTATACGCGTTTTGCAACTCTGCTGTGTGATTAGCTGGAGGTTGGATTGAGCTTGCGATCCAGTCATAAGGATTCGACATGTCAAATCCTTCCGATTTTCCTTGCGACTTGTCTATGACCGATCTGCGACAAGCTGACAAGAGCTGTGATGTCACATCTCCCCTCGCTCAGTCGCAAGCCAGTCGCCGACCAGTCGGGTCGTAATGTGTGCGGTGGCTTTAAGGCTGCTTCTTATCTCCACACTGCTCTCCGTAGACTGGATCATTAATTTCGCAGACTGCGTCAGTCACAAAACGTACCACGTCTGTCAGTTTGGGAGATCTACCTTGCTGGCAGACGTCTTTGACAACCTTGAGCCACCTGACTCGCAGATAGTAAGGTAGTCTCTCAACAATCTTGACAAGTTGTGAACTCATCACCTCAGCCACCATGTCCACTGCCTTTAGGGTCTCACAACAAATCTGCAGCACATCTTTGAATTTCTGCAATCGTTTTCTGTCACTTGGCTGTGGTGACTTTCTTTGTCTAAGTATCTTGGATCTTAAACTTTAAAAAAACATCTTCAGCCATGCCTAAGGATACAGAATGTATGCATCTCTAGCTTGTAACCTTTGACCAACTTTCAGTCATACCACTTTTGCATGTCCATTGTTAACTAGTTATCACTAACAAACCACTTCATGTAATTATGTACCATTTACTTTTTCACATGTGATGTAAATGAAATTGTAAACAAACTAGCCCAAGTCATCACACGTGAGTGCCGCATTCATGTTTTGCGTACTACACATACTATACTTATACATTTACATAGAGTAGACACGCCCAAAATGAGTTTCACAGACATAATTAGTCAGCTATTCTCTATCATTAAACATCAACCTTTGAATAGCTTACATTTGGCTTGGCCTGAAAGCAGAAATAATGAGGACAACAAATTAGTTTTTTTCCAAGAAGAAAGTGTAAACAAAGGGAAAAATACAATGCCAACTATTGACTGGCAACAAAATCTACGCTTCAGACGTCACCTAAAGTTGACCTGTAAATTATAAGTAAATTTTATATTATTGTTTTATTAGAAAAAAATTGCATCTTGGTGCACTCTACAGCATCTTAAAATGATATAAATTTATTGGTCAATATTCTTGTAATATATCATCATTTTTATTAGGCCTCTAATTTGATTCCCAGTATAAACATTGCCCTCAGTTCTCCTCCATATGTGAAAGATAAGTGTGGCAAAGTTCTAACGCTCAGCGCAGCTATAGCAAAATGTCTCCACTGCAAAATTGTGGAAATCAAGGCACACAGGTTCACTCTGATCAAGCGTATGGTGTACTCTGCACAAGTGGGACAGGCAAGCACGTGTCACTGGTACATCGGCCTCGCATCATGCAGTTGTCAAGTTCCAAATATTCTGCTGTACAGCAATGAAATCAAATTAAATGATTATCAGTGTGCTGAAGTTTATTCTTATAAGAAATATATACCATGTAAGAAATACAGGTGTACATACCTTAACAGAAATATATATGTACATTGGTAAAGTGGTCACTGCTGTGGGTCATCAGATATAGTCAGAAGACAAATTGCAAATTATGCTGCTTTCGCCAAAGATATCGATTCATTTACTCGTCTGTAAGTTTTTGGTCCTTTAATCAAATGGGTAGTAACAACTTTGTTAACTGTTATTTGATATAAATTATGCCTCCACCATTGTAAGATCTGAAATATATTACACTTGTGAAATGATCTAAGACAATTGTCACTCCTATACACATGAATCAAGGTCAATTCTGATTTTCCATTTGATCTGCAGGATATTGTGACATTGAGTGATAACCTTCAAGGTCTTTGACCTTCTGTCCAAAAAAAATATATTGAATTATATAGCAAATCTTTTAAATGCCCTTACTCTTTTTTATGTCAGGTTTTGTGATAATATTCAGTATTATATTCCCTTTTTTATTATGAATGCCCTTACATTTTATAAATTCATTAAAAGCTAAATATTCAGAAATTTGCCTGATTTGGACTTATTAGTGTGAATTAGTATAAATTCACCATTATTCTGAGTTTGAAATTTAGAGATTTAGAAATTAAGATTAAAGCTTTCTTCATATTTTAATATGAGTGCCATGACAACTCATAACTTAGAAATGTATGTAACTTTCATGTCTTATTATTATAGCAACCTTCATATTCTTAAAGCATTGTAAAACATGGTTTACATATTTAGAGGTGTAGGCAACACCCCTAATCTTCCACGTGGTGAAATTTTTACCAAGAAAACCATGTTCCTTTTTACAAATCTTGGCCATAATATTTTTCATGACTGAACAATCCTTTTACATTAATGTATTCCCCTTTGTAAAACATTTTGTTGATGATGCAAATGTACATTCATATTGATTCAGAAGAGGTCTTGTTAACAGAAAACTATTCATGTTTCACCAACTGCTATTATCTTTATATCATGAGGTGAAACCATTGTTGTAGAAGGCAAACCCCGATTACGAACCATGGAAAACCTCAATCAACCCGAGCCAGTTATTAAGTATATAAACATGTGTTTCTTGACCTCGATGGATCGGAAAAAACTAAACGGCAATTACATACGCAGCGTGACGATTCCATCAAACTCTGCGGCCCAACATCGCATGCAGTACTTTTTATTCTCTTTAACAATTTCCTTTTTTTCGGGGATGATTTTCTTCATTCGAAATTGAAAACAAATTAACATTGAATTTCAAAATACAATATGCCTTTGAAAACTTGATTAAATATCAAAGACAATAATTTAATTCCAAAAGGCTTGCTACACGCAGAGGTGCTCTTACATAATATCACAGCTGCTGTTTATGGTCTAACCCTCGGGCTTGCACCCGCAGAGCAGAAACGTTACATAAGAGGGATTATCGGGCTATTCAGGGTTGATGGTGCTTGGGAATGAATTATCTTGGTTCCTCCAACGAGGAAATTGTTATCGGGGTAAAGGACCGTAGCAAAGCCATGAGCTGGTGTGGTGAATTTCGCGATGAGGGATAAATGTAATATTTGTAGTTTTCTTGAATATTCATTATAAGAATTTGTGCTTGGCCTTTAACATGATTCAGACTTGTACCTCAAGACCTAATTTATTACAGTAGTTTTACAGAGTTTAGCAAATGTCTTCACTTTATTTCCTGCCAATATGTCACAGATTTCTTGTTGAATTTGATGACGAGTATTTCATGTAGTAAATATAGCACAATGGTCTTTGATTTGTATAAGGATTGTAGGACTTGGGAGTCTATGTACTAGATAACGTTGATGATATGGTGAGGATAAATTGTAGTTATGATAATGAAGATGGCAGTATTTCAAAGCTCTAACATAATTGATACATATTACTACCTGATACTTTATAATTTTTTTTTAATGAAGATGATTCTCAGGTTTTCCTCAGGAGATATGAGATTTTATTCAGTCAATTCACAGGCATTTAGAGCTATTCAGCCAATACTATCAACCACAACAATGCATGTGAACAAACAAATATCAACTGGAACTGCACATGATATATGAACATAAATAATCACCTGTGTAGAGTAAATGTACTTGAATATCATATTTATATTATTGTGAATGTCGTATGTGTATACTATTGAAATAAAAACAATATACGTTTATTTCTCAAAGATGTTACACTCAGTGAAAATGAGTTGCAGGTATATTTGGCTAGAATTAGATTTAGACTGAATTATGGTTTTATTCTTTTTGAAATTCATATTGCAGCCTAAGAGTGAGTTAATTTTAAGTGGCAGCCCAGGGCCCTATCTTACAAAGAGCTATGATTGATCCAATCAACCTCAACTGTATAGAAATCCATCAATGTCATAATTTTATTCTACAGGAACCATGCACAACGTCCTTTGTAAACGAAGAGAAGCACACAAAATTTTCAAGAAAACAATGAATGTAAGAATATTCAGCATATCTAGAAAATGATTTAAAGAAAACATGCAATTTTAGATGTTGTCATTGCTGGCTTTCCATAGTTGTGGTTGATCAGATCAATCGTAACACGGGCCCAAATCTTTTATTCACTAAGGTGGTTTTATATAATATAATATAATATGGTTTATGCATATCTTTTTTTTTTTAAACATGCTTTGTGTTTTCAGCTGAATTCTTATGAGGAAGGTGCATAAGGGTGCTAAATTCATGCTTTGTTGATACAGCTTGAGTCCACTCTTTATGTACATGTAAATACATGTAATGTATGAAAAAAAATCATTAAAAACTTAAGGGATATTAACTTTCAAACCATAGAAATCATGAATTTAGCCCCCTGTGACAAAAGTATGAATATATTATTGGACCTTTTCCCCTTGGGTCAAAATTTTGAGGGAATATCATGTCAATGTCAAATCAAACGATATGTTTGCCAGGTTTTTTCTTCTTTTTTTGTATCAAGAAGTACAGGTAGATGAATCTTTATGTACTGCAGTACTCGTGAATAACTACTACACAACCTATAAATATGATATTGGTAATCCAAAGTTTTTTAAGACATTCATAATTTCCTACTTGTAGACACCAGAAAATACTGGGGGTTTTTTCAGTTAGGTTCACACACATTGTTAATAATTTTCAAATAATGAGTGAGATCCTGGGACTTTTCATATGACTTTACCTACAAAAGAAAAATGTAGAGCTACATGGGATATTTTTTTCTCTGCTCAGGTTGTTCAAAGAGTGTGAATGTATATTTTGAAAACTATTTTTTGTTTCTTTTGGGAGAGTCCAGCTTGGAAAAACATGACTTTATCAACGTAATATGTAAGTCTATGATTATAAATACTCTAATAACAACTTTTAAAAAAATCAGGAAACACTCATTGCATCTCACTTACTCCAGTAGTTTCATAGCCATGCAAACTTTTACACAAGCTGTTATTTGTAGTATTTTTATCTGGATAGGATCCAGATTGTAAGCCTGTGCCATAGCTATTGTCAGTCTACTTGTCATCAGATTTCATTGGTTGTCTGTAACGATGTTTTTTTTTTTTATTCTATAGAGTAGATTGCAATACTGAATGATATGATGTGCTGCTTGGATGGATACTTTATAATTATATATAAGCATGTATGAAAACTGCTCTCTAAATCGTTATCTAAGAGGGACAGAGACCTAAACAGATTTCACACCTAGAAGTTGTGACAAGGGCATGCTGACATACTGTACATGTAGCCAACTGTGTTCTCCCTTAATCCCATTGCTTGGTATCGAATATTTCATTCATTCTTATTATCAAGAATTGCATTATGTTAGCAGCACAAAATATCAAGGCCTATTCTGAAGTCGGGTTTAACAGTTGTGGTTTAAGTATGGATAGCCAATTGTTACATAAATCACTAACGGTAGAAATATGTTTCAGCTCATTTGGCTCTCATCAAATCATTCATAATTGTCTTCACCATCGATGAAGCAGAAAAAAACAGTAAACATAAGAAACATACAACTTAATAAAAGTTTGACACTTTTGGCTTCCCATAATTTTAGCACAGAGTCAGACCATGGTCCAAGTTAAACCTGACTTCAGAATACTATGATGAATCATTTGTGTTGTCAAGAAAAGGATGTTCTTGATAACAAGAAATGGGGAATGGGATTAAGAAAACATATAGGGCTGCCAAGTATTAAGAAAGAGTTGTATTTTTTTATGATTTTCATGCCAAAATTTGAATTATGCTTTTGAGGTACATGTACATTGCGCAGTTGTAAGATTTATTTGCCTGACTAGGCAAGCCAGTACTTCACAAAGTAATGTACATGTAGCACCCTAGATGAATATACCCGACAACCATCATGTACGGTTGGCAAACTGGTGGCACAACAATTGCTCCGGGCTTTAATACGTCTAAGATATAGGGTTAGAGTTGCAATAGGGTTTTATGTTAGGTTTAGCCTTAGGTGTGGGTTGATTAGTGTTACATCCAGGGTTGAAGTTGGTCATTCCATTAGTTTGTGGAGTTTACAGAGGAACAATTGTCGCTGGAACAATCGTCATGGAACCAGCAAATTTGGCTTTTATGAGCTTTGTGAATGTATACCTCTTCTAAGATATTTATAGTGCTGCATAGCACGTATCAAATTATGTCTTTTATCTAAAAATTATGACTTTTGAGCTGCTGGATTACTACTTTTTACTTTAAAAGATTGGGAGCTCTGTTAACATATGTCGGCTAACACATTCGGAGGGGGGGTAATTAACTATGATTTCAGTGTGACTTGTTTTGTGTTGACGCGCACATATTTCACGTGCAATCTTATTTTCATACTGAGTAGCGCTCGTCCTCTGAACACATTTTGACCAATGCAGTGATGCCTTTTATTCGGCATTCAACTTAAATGCGTCTCTTAAGTCATTCTTAACTCCTTTCACAAAGATTTAAGTTTGACTTTGAGTCGCATTTAAATACCAAGTTGCATACGGTATGAAAGGCTTGACCGCATTGGTCAGATCGTGGCATTGAGGACGCGCACTACTGCGTATCTATCAATGAGATCTCGTGTATGTACGCGTCGGGTTTTAAGTGCGACTTAAACACCCCTATGCTGTTGCTAGGCTATGTAAATAATATTTTTTCCTTTGTTTTATCTCAAGATCATTTGCAATCAAGTGCTATATGTTCACTTACCTTTAATCTCACACAATATCAAGTAGAGAAACTTTTAATTGATGCATGTAGAAACTGTAATAGACTTTTTATATGTAATAAACTATTTTTGCTATTGGATGTGATCAGATTTTGGCATTAAAAAATGCATTGTATAAAAACTATATATGCAGTTGTTGAATTTGCAATATCTGTTTCATTTATTAAATCAGATATATTGTACATCTCCAGTTCTCAACTGTTCCAATAAAAGCAATACTCATATTACACATTACATCAATGATATACTAGTATACACCCATAAACAAAGTATAAATATCTTTAAGGTTATTATACATACCGGTAAACAGTATTACTGTTTGAATTTCCATAGAATTTTACTTAGAATCTGTTCTTAAGTTATGCACAACTTTACACATGACTGGTCACCTTTTCATGGGCAAAATAATATGTCCGTAAATTCTTTGTGAACAGGCAGGGGGAATTTTCTAGAACCATATTCAAATTTTTACAAATATAAATTTGTGTTCAAGTGGGTGTTTCATAAAGAGCTGTTCGTAAGGTTACACACGACTTTATGAATGACTGGAACATAATCCTAGGTGCAAAGTCGGCTACATAGGGATATAACATTTAACCAAGAAAGGGCACCAGTCGTGAGTAAAGTCACTCGTAACTTAAGAACAGCTTTACAAAACACCCACCAGAGGCTTTCAAACAAACCGTTTGGTATTCACCTTTAGCTATTTATGGAAATCAAATATGATTGATAATGTGATTTGGAACTAGGAAAATGGCTCAATAACACAAGGTTTGCAATCAATCGCCAAATGGTAGAAGCCAATGAACATCCTTAATGCATGAGTTATTTGTTCAAAACCAGGGCCCCATTTAATAAAAAGTTGCTATGACGATAGCAACTCTTGCTGGAATATCAACTTTTTGTTGGAAGAGCAAATCAAAAAGCCTTATTTTCACTGCTATGGTATTTAAAAAAATAATGTTTGCTTGTCAAATTTTATGTAGACGAAATGACCTTCAATTTTGGGTGTTTGGTGGAAACTTAATTTTCTTTTGCTTGTCTAATTTTCCACAGGAAAATGTGCCCCCCCCCCCCCTTTGGATAACGCCTGTCAGGAATATACTTCCATATTTTCCTATATTTGCAACCAATCGCAAATCTTTATGTTACATGAAGTCCTGCAAAATTTACAGGAAATTGACATGAAACATCAATCATCCAGGTAAATTGCACTGACTCATGCAGACCCAACGGAAGGTCAAGTTCTTAGATTCAAATTGACACATGGAATGATTACAGCATTGCCAAATATGAAAGACTCTTAAGCAGATTATATATAAATAAGAAATTCGATAACATTTGACACCCAGATTTTACCTCCTACATTATTAAAAAGTAAAGACAAAATATTGATTTAAAAAAATTCCCTTATATAAATTAAAAATGGTTAGTAATTCATAAGACTTGAAGTGAATTCAAAGATGCATAATTCCTCTCATGTAATATATTTTTATCATGATCTATACAAAAAAAAACATTTGAATGTATATCATTACTTTACGCATGGGCAAGTGTTTGCATGTGACATCATAAAAATAGAACTTGCAATATTCTTAAATCTGTGAATTCTTAATTTTTATCAAAACTTCAAAATTATACCTTTCATATATTTCTGCTTTTATAAAAAAATCATGTTCATGTCAAAGTAGACTACCCATTTGCATAAACTAGCTATATTGAGTTTTTAGGAAGAAAGTTGGCACATTTTTATAAACATTGACTTGTGCTGTGCCTACAGTCAATATCAGTTTGTTCCTATGGAAACACAGTCTGGATTGGGTAGTCAATAAGCATGTGATGTGCTTAAGAGAGAATCAGATCTCTGAACATGGGGTTCCTAATACCCCTTTCATAAACCCAATTATGCGGCTAATAGCAGCATAATTTGGTCGTAAAATTGAAGGAGGACAAGAGTTATCCGCATTATTTTGATGCTGCTATTATCCGCATAATAGCAGCATCGAGACAAGATTTGGAGTTTATGAACGCATTTCCAAATAATGCGGATAATTGCCATGGTGCGGTCACAATGTCACCCTTTTCCAACACAACCGCATTGGAGGGGGCGTGTCCAGTTGTCATGACGATTATCCGCCCTTTTTCAGGACGGGCACTCATAAAAATAATGCGGCTTATTTTCGGAGTTTGTGAACGCAATTTTTATTGAATTATCCGCATTACTCTTAGGCGGCTAATAGGAGGATGGGTTTATGAAAAGGGTATAAAGCTTCGATACTCTGAATGGGATTCTACACCTTGGTCCTTATGACATGTGAGTAGATTATATAAAATATTCAGTTGGGACACCCAAGCCAGATTATCAGTCACAGAAATAGTGTGAAATCAGTCCATGGTCCATCTTAATTTGGCATCATCTCTATTGCCATGGGTTGATAATAAGAGCGATGATGACCATGAACGCTGATGACATTGGCAACAATCTGGGAATGGAATACAGTCCTTCTTACAACACGGTTCCACATCTTGACTTGGCGTCTTATTTACCTGGGAATCGCCCCAGATCATTGTACCCTCAAACTGTGTTTTGATCTCATTAATCTTGACCAGAATGTCACGATACTCCCTTGGAGGAAGGCTGTATTTCTCACCAGGGTCAACGTTAAGGTCGTAGAGCAGTGGGGGACTATGTCTCGTAGGGTACCGTGAGGGCCGACAATCCTTGTCATGGTTGTTATTTGACTGGGGAGCACCCTGGGTGTAGTAGTGTGCCTTGTATTGATTGTATCGGACAGCGTAGATTCCAATCTTCTGAAAGGGGTAAAAGTAGTAGTAGAAGAATGTATCCCTTGTACCCTGTGAATACAAAACGATTAGTTTAAAGGTAAATGCCAGTTGTAACGATATCAAAATGAGTTTGTACAGAATCCACTGAAATGACCACCAAAGTGTCTGTTTGTATAAATGAAAAATATGTGCTGAAGGATTCCTGAAGAAATTGTGTAAATGCTATGAAATTAGCAAATAAGCACAGGATTCGGGTCAAGCGTGGGGCCAACATTCAAAGCAATAATAATACACTGTCCCATGTGCACTTATCTGTGTTGGTGATCTTCAGTGTGAACATTTTTCAAGATTTCACAAAGTTCAGTTTATGTAACTGTACCAGATCTAGATCCTTGATGATATACTGACAATTAAGCCTGGTTTTACAGACTGCCTCAGGAAATCAGTGTTTACTGCAACTACTGCAACTTCTCTTTAAGCATGCTACAAAATATATAGCATATGAATCACAGGTAATAAACTTATTAAAATTTTCACACAAGCATAATTTGGAACATATTTCTCAATATACTCTACAAAAACTGAAGATTATTGCAACATGGCATAGACATAGATCAGGTTTCATGAAGACTGGTTATAATAACAAATTAATGCACAACTTCTGTAACAAAGTTATTATCAGCCAATCAGAATGATTGATAATGCAACTTTCTCATCATAAGGAGTTCATGGTCGGTGATAACAAAGAACAAGTGGGATGCCTCTGGCAGCCACGCCTGCATTTTGCAGTTCAACATAGCAGCAACAGAAGGTGTATAATAATTCACAAAAAACACCATACATGACCTTTGAATTTGTCAATTATGTGTGGACTGACACTCGTGTGGAATGATCAATGAAATTTGATTACCAAGTTTAATGAACTAGGTCTATATATTTCTAAATTATAATGATAATTGACAAACTTAACCTTGGTTAACTTAAAGTTAACATGTCGATACCTAAAACGTGGTCAAAGTTCACTGACCCTAAATGTCCAAATTTAATGAAATAGGTCCATACAGTTTCTAAATTATGATGACATTTCAAAAACTCAACCTTGGTTAAGACTTCAATGTTGCTGACGTCGCCGTCAAAAATGTGCCTATAGTCTTGCTCTGCTATGTACATGAGAAAAAAATGGGTATTTCAAATTATGCAAAAGGAATTGGCTTTGAGGATGAATCACCTTCTTGCCCTCAAAGAGAATAGGTGCCATGTCTACTCCATCTAGAGTTACTGAAGGCAGATCTGCACCAACAAGATTGGCAATGGTAGGTAGAAAGTCCAAATTGCTAGCCAGTGCAGTAGTGCGACCTGGAGCGATGTGTTGGGGCCAGTAAGCGATAGCTGGTACCCTCTGTCCACCCTCGTACGTGGTGCCCTTCCCGCACTTGAGGAGTCCAGCATCCCCGCCTCTCTTCTCACTTTGCAAGCTGGGTCTGTAATAAAGTGCACGTATCAATGATAATTGAATTTGAATTCTAGTGGTGTTTATTTCTGTTTTAAAGTGGGTTAGAAGCAAAGAATGTAGTTGAAATTTATGACAAGTGGAATGCCTCTGGCCGTCTCACCTGCATCGTGCGATTCAACATAGCAGCATTGCTGACTTTGAAAACTAATACATGTAACTCGCACAAGATGTTCAGTGATACTTGGTTATTCTTATTTCCACGTTTAATGAACTAGACCAATACACTTACAGAGATAGTATGGTAATTCAACAAATACCCCCAATGCGGCCAAAGTTCATTGATCTCACATGACCTTTGACCTTGATCATGTGACCTGAAACTTGCACAGGATATTCAGTGATACTTGATTACTCTTATGTCCAAGTTTCAAAAGTCATATCAATAAACTTGCAAAGTTATGATGGTAATTCAACAGATACCCCCATTATGGCCAAAGTTCATTGACCTTTGACCTTGGTCATGTGACCTAATATGCGCACAGGATGTTCAGTGATACTTGATTACACTTATGTCCAAGTTTTATGAACTAGACCAACATACCTTCACAGTTATGATGGTAATTCAACAAATACCCCCAATTCGGCCAAAGTTCATTGACCCTAAATGACCTTTGACCTTGATCATGTGACCTGAAACTTGCACAGGATGTTCAGTGATACTTGATTACTATTATGTCTAAGTTTCATGAATCAGATCCAAAAACTTTTCAAGTTTTGATTGTAATTCAACAGATACCCCCAAAATCGGCCAAAGTTCAATGACCCTAAATGACCTTCGACCTTGGTCATGTGACATTACATTCATGCAGGACGTTTGGTGATACATGATTGACCTTGGGCCCGTTGCATAAAACTTTTTACCTGAGAAAACTGTGGTTAAAAGTGAAAACTATGGTTAGTCTGATTTCTGCCATTGACTTAAACACAGGGCAAAAAATCAGGTAAAAACAACCTGAGTTTTCTCAGGTAAAAAGATTTATGCGACGGGCCCCTTATGTGCAAGTTTAATGAACTAGGTCCATATATTTTCTAAGTTATGATGACATTTCAAAAACTTAACCTCAGGTTAAGATTTTGATGTTGATTCCCCCAACATGGTCTAAGTTCATTGACCCTAAATGACCTTTGACCTTGGTCATGCGACATGAAACTCTAATAGGATGTTCAGGAATACTTGATTAACCTTATGGCCAAGTTTCATGAACTAGGCCCATATATATATATACTTTCTAAGTTATGATGTCATTTCAAAAACTTAACCTCAGGTTAAGATTTGATGTTGATGCCGCCGTCGGAAAAGCGGCACCTATAGTCTCACTCTGCTATGCAGGTGAGACAAAAATGCAGCAGAACTATAGTTCAATTGATTTGATTTTGATATTATAAATGGATATATGCTCAAAGCAATCCTTAAACTCCCATTCATCTATGTCGCTGACCTCTAGTATGTCTCTAAATGACCAATGGCAACACCATGGTCCCTGCTGGGATGTATGCAATGTACCAGTATGGCCCAAGTAATTCACACCATCAAATGGATGAATCCTGCAGAGCAATGTCATTTTAATAGTCCTACAAGGTTGTATTTTTAGGTTATTAGCTGCTATACACAGTAACTGTCAAAGCCTTTGAATCTCTGAGTTTATTTCTTTATTTCAATTGGTCTACAGATCTGCATGAAATCACACAGGTGACCAACAGCAGCAGCAGTAGACCGGTTGGCTTGACTAAGCCCTAAAATTACTATAAATCAAATTCAACATGAAGGGCCATAGCTACTACTTGGCTTTCAATGGATGTGGGATGTTTCATTTCTTTATCTTTTTCTATGAAAACATTTTGTTTGATGTCCTAAAAAAGAAATGATCAAAACCATTGAAACTGCAAATTCTATGGATTATTAATAAAGTGTCTGTACATCTTTCATTGATAATTGAAATTAAATAGAAATTCAGCAAACTGGCTGATTGCCAATATCCCATTCCATGTATCTAGTTCTCCACTTCATACTACATACCCATTATCAGATGTAAAGAGGACAAGAGTGTTATCAAGGACTCCACTCAACTTGAGTTGTTCCATCACTTGACCAACACACCAATCCAGCTCTGCAAGTGAGTCTCCATAAGTTCCTCTGGCCGTTGCATTGCGGAACTTCTTACTTGCAAACTGTGGAGTGTGAGTATGCTGGAATGCATAGTACAGGAAAAATGGAGTGCCTGCTCGGGCGTTTCTCTTGATGACCGTTTTAGCTTGTTGGACATACTTTGCATCCAAGGTTGTCAGATCGACAGGTTGCTCCAGAATGTCAGAGTTTAGGAACAAAGGACAGTAGGTGAAGTTTAAGTCACAGGTGCTCCAACATGGATCATTTGGGTAGAAGCAGTTGTAGCAAGGGCACATGTCATGTGAGTAAGGCACTCCAAGATATTCATCAAAACCTTGGTTGGTTGGTAGATAAATACCATTCTCCCCAACACCTAGATGCCACTTTCCGATCATGGATGTGCTGTAGCCTTTGGTCTTGACGATCTCAGCGATGGTTGTTTCATCATGGGGTAGGCCACCAGTACTGACTGGGTATAGAACTCCAGGGTAGATTCCTGAACGTACTGCATAACGACCAGTCAACAAAGCTGCCCTGAAATACATAAAGAAATGGTTAGGATTGAACGAAATCAGCTCATAGTGTAGTGTGAGTCATAACCATAATATCAGATCTTTGAGCAGTGTCAATTTTTAATCATCCAATGTTACAAACCAAATAAAGAGCGGTCCAAAAAATCAATATTGTTGCATACTGTCAAAGGTCAATGGTCAAAGCGATTTTGCATGTAAAATGACGAGCAATGTCTGTGGATTTCAAGGCATGCTGACAAGCTTTCTATCTTGAAACAGTTGTTATACTCATCTTGTGACTTAATTGCTTTTTAGCCTAAGGGATTAATACAAAAGAGACAGCAGTTGTAAATGCTTTCCCAGTCTGCTCTCCCTTTGAAATTCAGGAATTCCAAGTTTGCTCTAGATGTCTGATTCATCAATATATTTGGACCATCCTTTCTTGGGAGGCACAGCATTATTGCCCAAATAGGGTTGTATTGTCCCCAGTCTTATGGGGGGGGGGTGTTGCAAGAAAATATTTGCAATCAATTGCAATTAAATTTCAGATGCAAATTTACAAGTGATAGATCAATTTTAACTAAAGCAAATAAATTTGTACTCGTTGATGCAAGAAGCATCAATCAATTTCAAATTTGCAATTAAATGTACATGTATGATTTTCAATTAATTTTACAACGTAAAATTTACTTACAACATCCCATTAGCCTAGAGGTGATAAACACTTTCTCAGGTCAATAAATAGTGTGCCTCACTCAAGGCTGTATAGTCCATGGTTATTTCAAACATTTCTGAGGCACTAGACAATTAAGAGCCAAGAATTTGTTGTAACCTCATCCATAATGTTACATGGTTTGTTCATAGAATACAAACTACATATTGCTCCATACTCCACTCTTTCAATCACTTTAAAGGGCATGTCAACCCCAAACAAAAAGTCGATTTGAATGAAAGTAGAAAAACCAAACAAACATAATCCTGAATGCTTCATTAAAATCAAATGTGAAATAAGCAATGTAGGGGTATTTTGAAGTTATACTTAAATTTCACAAGACAGCACAATTAATTGGTTGGTATGTAAATGACAGAACTACTGATGTCCCCATTACCATTTCTTTTTTATTTTATTAATGAAATATGAAATACCCATTCTGTGATTCCTCCTTGAATGTATGGGAAGGGCAGTTGTTGCAACCTATTGTGATTCAATGGAGATGCCTCTATTGTCAATATGTAAAAAATCTACATTATATATGAATGCATGGTATCACCAACTTTGCAGACCCACACTGTGAATATAACAGTTTTGTGAAAATAGGGGAAACTGCAAAATTTCATAACTTTAATATTTTCATCCAATTTTATGAAAGTTTCAGCTTTATATTTGATTGGGTTTTTTCCTCCATTAATGCACTTTTTGCGGGGATGGGCTTATCCTT
Organism: Lytechinus variegatus; assembly: GCF_018143015.1. Taxonomy (NCBI): domain Eukaryota; kingdom Metazoa; phylum Echinodermata; class Echinoidea; order Temnopleuroida; family Toxopneustidae; genus Lytechinus; species Lytechinus variegatus. The sequence continues at coordinate 26,327,523 of NC_054741.1, read as the reverse complement.
TAATCAATACTTTCAATATTCAATATCCAAGTCCTTTGGAATCGCATAGAGACATTATTCATAATTATGATATGCGCTATACAAGAACTGTGTATTATTATTTCATGTTCTCAATTTTTGTTACATTTTTCTTTTGTGAAAACTCAGTTATATCATTCCAATTTAACAATGTCAAAAGAATTTTACCTGCACCATATACAGTGGTATATACCATAGTGTACAGATCTCTGAAGTCAGTGGAGTATGGAAAACAAAGGAAGATTTTCAGGGATAATCCAAGATTAGTAAAATCCTTTTTTTTTTAGAAAAGAAAATTAACCTTTCCATTCCACTGTGCATCCTTAGGAATGATATCATAGAGCATTACAAAACTGTTTCAAGGAGAGGCAAACTATGTACATGTACATGTAAGTTACATCTTTTTTGCTTTCATTTTACACAAAAGGCCACATGCATTCATTTGCGTGGACTGACACTCGTGCCTCCAGGGCATGCATTTAGATTCATCATTTTACCTCTAGTGGGTAAAAAAAATATTTAGATAACATTGGCACTGAATTTAATTCAAAACACTCATTTGCCTTTGGGCAAGCATCATGCTTTATGCTGATGCTGGAAAATTCAATTTAATTCAATTCAATTATAATAGGAAACAGATCCATGCCGGCAATCCACAGAAATTCAGAAGATTCAATCAATTTTACACAACAAATCCAGACCATACTTTTGCCAATATCTTTTATAAAGCATATAATGTACAGGTATATATATTCATGTTATAGTGGCATTGCATGCTTAGCCCCCCCCCCCACTTCTTTCCAAACCCCAAACTGTCCACAAAAACATTATCATGGTCAACGCCCCCCCCCCCCTCCCCTCCCTATATTCACACCATTCCACATCCCCTGAAATTTTCAGACTTTAGATCCATAGGCACACATTTTTGCACATCTACCAGTCAGAAATACACCTTCAACATTTTAATGACAATTTATAAAGGTAAAGGTGTAAAGATATTTTCAGTATACCAGCCCTGGATAAAAACATAAATGAAGTACCTGGAAGGGCTACAGACAGGAGCACCTGCATAGAATTGGGTAAAGACAAGCCCTCCTTCTGCTAGTCTGTTGAGGTTTGGAGTTGACGACGTCGGATGACCGTAGACTTCTAGGTCTCCATATCCAAGGTCATCAGCAAAGAGAATGACTATGTTGGGCAGAGATGCCTTGTCCACCCCATGACAAGCCACAAAGGTGCAGAGAAAAACTGATATTTCTAACAATAGAGAATTCATCCTTTAGATAGTCCATTCATATAGTCTGTACTTGCTCTAGCTGTTCAGGTCATTTCCTGAAGGAAAATGAAAACAATAATATGAGAGCAAAAGAGTTGGAATTTGGACTTCTGACGATTCCAAACTGATAGATTATGACGATTCCAAAATGATAGAGCAGTAGTTTAGATCGTCCACCAAAAAAACAATCAAGAGTTCAGAACAATTTGAAATGAGGCAGATTCTAAACTTGACGTGAAATGAAACTTTGTGTTACAGAAAACTTTTATCAGTTGGGGAGGATCAAATATACTTAAGCTTCTACCAACCTGAAAATATGTAAAAGATTTCATTCAATCTTGTGTACAATGCTGTCCGAGGTCGGTGTCTCTTAATCATTGGACCAAAGAAGGGAGACAATAGATATATCCAGAGTATAAGTCTTGGGTTAAATCTTTGTATCCAGTGACCCACAGAACTCAAAGAATCCTCAGGAGTGTATGAAAGCTGATCAAAAATATTGCTATGGTTGAATGAAGCTAATACAATGACTTTGTGTTGATGATCACACAGCCATAACAGAAAGGCGCATCTGGTTTAAGCGATTAAAAAAAAAACAGGAGGAAAATTATTTACAATTGACACTTATGTAGTATATTTCTGGCTTGCACCCAGTATGAAGAAGATTGCATATTGGATCTGAAAAAAATAAGAATATGCAATCTAATTTATAGGGTGAAAGTCAGAAGTCTTTATATTAACTTTCTTTGTGTTAATCATCAAACAACCATTCGCACTCGTATGGGAGGTGAATCATAATGTGATCCTCCATATAATCAACCGAAAGTTATAGTCAGTGTTGTTTTTAACTTTCCTTTTTTTAATAGGATAAAAAGTACAGATTCTTACCTTCAAATGTCTTGAAGAAGAAAAATGCCATGAATTAACACCAAGGATGTAGGGACAGACAACCAAGGAATACTTTCCAGACAAGATGCATTCAAAAAGGACTCATTCCCAAAGAATATTGATCAACAGGTACAATTGTGTACAAGAAGATGAAAGAGAGTGCACATTTAAGTCAATAATCTCCTTGCTAGCAGCAAAAGTAAATGGTTTTTATCTGAGCTCACTTTATGTTTTGGGTAACAAAAGGTGAGACCATGCAAGCATGCCTTCTCCTAATCACAAAGGGAGGAATGGAAATTGATAGAGGGGAGGATCATATAAGAATTCTTGGATGATCTCACGCATGAATGTTATGCAATGCAAACAATTTGAGTCCATTTCGGTCACAGCAAACATCTTTTTTTCATTAATTTCCAAACATTTTTCTGTCCTTAGCATTCATCTAGAGCCGTATCCCAAGCATTTCAGGAGCTGTTACAGCTAGTTCAGAAAAAAAAAGTACATAGTTTCTGCACTATGTAAGTCACTATACAGTGCGTATCAAAAAAAAGTTTACACTTAGAAAAAATCCTGTAAAATTATACATTTGCAATATCCTGAAGATTGTTTAGCACATTTTAACATTGGTACAGATACATTTAAGCAAATGACGATTTAACTGATGAAAAATATTTCCGCTTGAGTGAGCACCACTTACTTTTGAAAAGTTAGTGAAAAATGATTTGCGCAGAACTTTGAAATAGTTGTGCGAATAAAAATAGACCTTACTCATGAAGAACACGTTGAATTTAGCTAGCAAAAATGATTTGAAGATATCTTTTATCTTTTTAACTTGTTTCATTGCCCAACTTGAAGAGTGCATTGCACCCCACCCCATTCCCCCACACGCCGAGGCCATCGTGACGATATTTGCTTTACACTGAGCTGATGTGATTTACATAAAATGGCCTAGGCTTGATTTTCATTTTATTAATCATTGTCAAGCTTGGAAAAGGTGTGGAGAGACAATCATTTAATAAAAAATGAAATGCAAACCCACTTTAAATGATAAAAACTTAGTGAAAAGTGCTGGAGATGTCTGATATAAACTTTTTTTCAGATTTAGTTATGTCCTCAGATCCAGCTGGCACAGAAAGGATAAACATTGGGCTTACATGTGTTGAAATTTCAATTTAGGTGGCAAAATTATTGTTACAAAATGCTTGAATGTATCTGTTTTATTTCAATTGACTAAAAGTGCAAGGGAAATGTATGAGAAATGTTTTGCCAGGTAAATTTGATTCGCCCTTTCCCCTTGACACAGCGTGAAAACGAGCATTTTTGCGCAAACAGATTTCTGCGAGCTTTACTAAAATGGACAGTGCTCATTCAAGTGTAACATTCTGTCAAAACATTTACCTTCATTGGATAGATGAGACCCAAACCTAATATTACATGTTAAAAATTACCCACATGCTGTATAATTTTTAATTCCTGGGGCTTTTTCAAAGTGTAGACTTTTTTGATATGCACTGTATAAATATACATCATTTATTTTCTTTTGCTACCAATCTGGAAGCTTTCATCAAACATCCTCTCATAAAGTGTATATATCAATAACATACCATCAAAAAAATCTGTTAAGATATAGTATAATTTACAGATTATATAAGCAGTACTGATCTCAGATTTATTAGAAAAATATATGTTTTTCAATACAAACACATATTACTTTCCGTATACATAAAGTTACAAATAGTGACTTTGATGTAAACAATGACTTCTTATGTATTACATAATGAAACAATGAAATCTACTTTTCCTCCTCTTGTTCTTTCTCCTAAATCATGGCAATAAAGGCATAATTTATCCTTTGCATAATTTCATGAAAATACATACACAAAAATCATATACATATAGTCTACAAATTTATGTTTAACAGGAAAATTCCCTTTGACATAAAATTAGTTTTAAGAAAACCAAAAAATGATTCAAACATTGATGAACATTTGATGAAAATCCATAGAAAAATGAAATTATGATTTTTTTTACTGTATTACATCCTAGATGTACACAGTTATCCCATCAATCATGCTCGATTAATAACATAAATTCACATTTTATAATGTTTCATAATAACAGAAAATATTTTATACTCCATTGAGTGTGCACAAAATGATGTAACTGATATTATATTGAATGCAAATGTTTTTTTTTCAGTTCCCTGAGAATAATTTTTTAATGGAGCTGCTTAGATGTGAACTCACAAAATTAACACTTTTTTAAAATCAAACTCGTTTTCTTGATGGAGTATAGCCAAACCTTAATTTCTCTCTCTTTTTTACTTCAAATTAAAACAAAACTGCAAGCTAGGACTAAGGCAGAACTTCCCTGACAATGTTACGTACACCAATATATTTCATTAAAATGTCACTTATGGTAAAAAGAAAAGAGAGGGAAACCACTGAACCAGTGAATCAGGGTTTAGTAGTTGATTTTCTCTTGTCGCATCCAGGGTTTGATCTGAAATACAATAGGAGAGGAATTTGTGCACTTCATAATAAACCCCTCAAAAAAAGTTCCGCAACTCAAGTTTGAGTGCTAATAAATTTCTTAGTGTGCCATCATCATATGTAAAAGTGGTATCATTGGAAAGTATGATTATTCCTCTTTACGATCATGTGTCATTTGTAATGCTAGTGTTATCATGAAATACACAGACATGATAAATATGCAGCAATGTAAAAAAATGAAATGTTGCAAAATTCGTTGCCATGTCATGTTTGAGTTCAGCAACTCAAACTGCTAGTTTGAGTGCTAATAAATTTCTTAATGTGCCATCATCATGTGTAAAAGTGATATCTTTAGAAAGCATGATTATTCTTCTTTACAATCATGTGTCATTTGTAATGCTAGTGTTATCATGAAATACACAGACATGATAATACGCAGCAATGTTAGACATGAAATGTTGCAAAATGCGTCGTTTGCAATAGCGAATTTCCAATTGTTTCGAGGATGGACCGAGTGCATTCACTGTCACCTGCATGGTGGAAATTCCATAGAAATGGAGACTCTTGTTGGAAATCAATGCATTTTGCAACATTTCACTTCTGACTTTTCTCGATGTTCAGGGTGATTGCATATTCCATGATTACATAATCACAGCAAATGGCATGTCATTGTAAAGAAGAATAATTCAGATTTCCAATGATACCAATTTCATCTTTTATACTTCATTAACCAAAAAGATATCATCCCCCAAAACTGAGTTGCAAAACTTTTTGAGGGGTTTATATGCGCACAAGTTGTGCCCTTACTACAAACTGGTTTACCACAATCATGGCGTGAATACATAAAGATGGTTTTGAAAACAATCGGTTGAACCCATGGTTTATGCAGATTTCCTGTATAAATTATGAAGCTAATTAGATGCGCATATTAAAAAAATGTCCAATACTGATGCACGCTATTTTATTCATGAGTCCACTCTTCAAAAAGTGAACTCATGAATAAAATAGCGCACTTAAACATGACAACAGGCATCAATTTGGCACACTGTGACAAAAGCCCACATCAGTATTGGACATTTTTTAATATACGCAGTAAATAAGTGTAATTTATACAGGAAATCTGCACAAACTATGGTTTTTAAAACCACCTTTGTGAATTTGGGCCAATGTTCTCAATACCATGCATTCATCAAGAGTGATTAAATGCAACTAAAAACCTCACTACAGTATTCACGGCATCTCAGGTTTAGTTTTACGGATGAAGCCTTATTTCTTCCCTGAATTTGGGAATCACTGTTCAATCAAATGTTTCTGTAATTTTTCAAAGCAAACTTGCAGCCTGTGCTCCCTTGTATGTTTCCACAAAAAATGGCCAACCCTCAACTAAGCCTCTCATTAGTACACAAATTTGTTTTTAAAAAAAATTCACTGTTACAATGTGTTGGCAAAATTGACACCAACTCTGGAATGATACGCTTTATAGCGAGTGAAGAACAACAGATTCATACTTCATGCAAATAACATGATGTAAACCTGACACTCAATTCACAGTGAAATGTCAGTACAAACCTCCAGTTTTAACACCTTTATGGCATCTTTTGGAGGATTCCTACCAAATACCAAGTACAAAAAAAGAGTGATATGTACTGGCAAATAGGAAAAGAAATTCTTACGTCAAATATGAACCATATATGTAATTCCAAGGGCCCGTTTTACAAAGACTTGCGATTGATCTGGTCAATCGCAACTATGGAAAGCCAGCAAAGTCAACATATAGTAAAATGCATGTTAGCTCAAACTTTTTTCTAGATATGAATGTATAGCCATAAATTCATTGATTCTTTGTCAGTTTGGTGTGTTCTCCTTTGTTTACAAAAGACATTTTGCACATTTCCTGTAGAAAAAAATACGACATTGATGGATTTCCATAGAGTTATGACTGATTGGATCAACTGTAACTATTTGTAAGACAGGGCCCAAATGTCCTGTAAAGGCAGATGAATAAAGGCAAACTACACAAAGATCCCTGTAGTATTAGACATATGGTACCTCAACCATCTCTGCTAACTACAGTGGGTGATTTCAAGTTCAGTGGTGACCTATTGGTGTTGGTGTTAGGTCAATTATTACACGAGTATTAACACCAAACATACAATAAGGATGGTCCTGAAAAGTCACTCACTAGTTTTTGAGATGTCAATAATGTGATCTGGATCAGTTTTACAAACTCAGAATAGACTTTGGAGCAAGGGGAAGCAATCCAAATTCCAACACCAACACCGGACTGGAAATCACCCAATGGTGTACGTACAGCGCTAGCATCATCACTTTTACAGAATTTACCATTGATGGCAAAACTATAATCAATGTTAATTCTTATGCAACAGGGTCCACATTGCAAAATAAATATCAGTATGATAAGCACATCCAAATCAATAACATTTGTTTCCAATATGCATATGATCTAAAAACCATTGCACTGAATATGTATTTTGGATTATACAGAACTCATATTTTGCAATATATTGTAATGATGTCAATGACATCACCTTTATAAATGTGGAAATATACTTTTTATCATGAAATTTTGTAATTATTTTAATCACTTTAACTCAATGATTAGTACTAATTCTGTACTTGCTACAAACTTCGTACATGTCCATTGACTGCTCGGCTACAGGGGTTTCACAAGAAAGTGTGTTTCACAAGGAGTTTAGCGTGAGTTAAAGAGATGGTCCAGGCTGAAAATATTTATATATTGATACAAAGAGTAGAATTCACTGAGCAAAATGCAAAAAAAATCATCAAAATCAGATAACAAATAATTAAGTTATTGAACTTTAAAGTTAAGCAATATTTTGTGAAAACAGTCGTCATGAATATTCATTACATGTAGGTGGGCTGATGATGTCACATCTCCACTTGTTCTTTTGTATTTTATTATATGAAATTAGGTTTATTCAAATTTGTTCGTACTTTTGTGAATAATATGTCTCCCTTATAATGAAATGAGTTGCAGCAATAAATATCTAATGCACTAAATCAGTTGTCAATCCAATATTTCTAGTTCTTGGAGGGAAAATTTGAATAAACCTAATTTCATATATTAAAATACAAAAGAACAAGTAGAAATGTGACATCATCAGCCCACCTAATGAATATTCATGACGACTGTTTTCACAAAATATTGTTAAACTTTTAAATTCAATAACTTTGTTATTTGTTTCCGATTTTGATGAAATTTTCAGCATTTTGCTCAGTGAATTTTACTCTATTTATTAAGCTATAAATACTTTCAGCCTGGACCATCCCTTTATGCTTATTGCCAACATGCTAACGTGTAAACCTCAGTATTCCCTATGCATGATCCAACCAATAGCATCACAAACCACACACAACTGATTAAGTGCCACTATTGGTCAGACTTTGTGAAACATCCCTCCTTCCCTTCCAGGTTACTTTGCAAAGTATTCAATGGCAATGAATTGTATATTTCCATGGTTACTACCATAATAAAATGGCTCAGCAGCCAATCAAAATCAAAGTTTCCACGGAGGATACATGTACAATAAACGCTAAAGTTAATCATATTGAAAGTATCCTTTGTGAAACAGTACCCTAGACTCTGTAAGACAGAGTTACTGCAATTAATATCTCATAATGGCATTGACCAATGAAGATTATTGATGCATACACATATTGCTCAAAACATACTCTCTCAACCAATCAAAATTATTGTTTTAAGTGGCAATTCACAAAGGTGTGGAGCTATGAATATAACACAAGCAATATGAACCTTAGGCCCAGTAGTAATAAATGCATTTGCAGGAAACCAAAACCAAATTGCACTGATCATCTACATCTCTTAAAAGCACAATATTGCCATACATATGGCAAATGAGATAACAAAAAAAATGATAAAAATGATAAATCCATAATTTATAGTTCGAAATAGACATGAAATGAAATACTCTGAAAATTTGCTTTGCCCAATCGATCATGGGCCCGGCAGCCGTTGTGCAGCGCCAGATCGACGAGGTTCTATCCCTTTAATCATTGAACAACAAACAGGGTAGCAGCAACTCTTTTAACGTCTTTTGGTCTGACGCGGCTGGGGTTTGAACCCCTGACCTCCCGGTTGTGAGACGGACGCTCTACCAACTGAGCCAACACACATTAATATGAAAGACAGAAATAATGTCAAGTATATATATTAGATCCATGTTTACAAGACTAAATCATACGAACTAAAACTGTCTGCTTTATGATGTATTCAAAGGACAAGTCCATCCCAACAAATATTCCAACATGCATAACACTGACATTTCAGCAAAATCGGATGTAAAATAAGAAAGTTATGACATTTTTAAATTTTGCTTATCATCTCTGTCAGTATGTGAATGAGGGGGCTTATGTCGTCACTCACTGCCCACTTCTTTTTTTTCAATATATGAAATAATTTTCTCCTCATTGTCATGTGAAACAACATTTCATTCCTCCCTGAACATGAGGAACTACCAATGCCATTTGTGGTTGAGTCACGTTGATCACCATTTTCAAATCTTTAAAAATGAAATTGTATAATTCAAACAATAAAAAAGAAAAGAAAAGTGAGTGAGGGACATCATCGTCTCTCGAATTTGCATTATCACTGAGTTGTGCATATAATTGTTTTGTGAAAAATAAGCAAACCTTTGAAATGGTTTTTAATGAAAATTTCAGTGTTATGCTTGTTTGATTTTTCTTAATTGATTCAAATCAACATTTTCCTGGGGTTGAAGCTTTGGTATTAGCTGAAGGTAAAGAGTCAAGATGTGGTTTTTCTGCACTGCTTGGCAGGTAACAGACTGATTTTTTTTTCTCTCTTTTTAATCTAGAGTCTCCATTATTCCAATTCATATCTAAATTGAAATTGAAAGAATATTCTATGTATGTTTGGTTTAACGTGAATGCATCGTGGCCAAGTGCAGCACTCCTCAACCTCTTTTTTACCCGAGGACCACTTTGACTGTCAGATTTTTTCAAGCCAACCTACCAAAATTTGAATAAAATTTCTATTTTTGTGAAAAAATGTTACGTGAAATATGAACACAAACCTCTGAAGCACATTTGAAATGCATTCAATGAGTTTCGCATCAAAGTAAGATCGAAACAATCAAAGTTTGCATGCATATTACAACATGCATGATTGAGTTTGCTTTATCTTTGTTTGACCCACATAGACCGATCAGACATCAGGGGCCTGTTGCATCAAAAAATTTTACCTGAGAAAACTCTGGTAAAAACTGAAAACTAAGGTTAGTCTGATTTCTGCCATTGACTTTAACACAGGGCAAAAACTCCGGTAAAAACAACCTGAGTTTTCTCAGGTAAAAAGTTTTATGCAACGGGCCCCAGATGTTCGAACGGGTCTGTAAAATATACTAAAGTTTTTCCCCCATTTTTTTATTTCCCTCAAGGGCTTCTCACTGCCCACCTGAGAGAGCTCCGCCGCCCACCGGATGAGAAGCGCTGGTCTTGTGGTTCCGACTCCTGTCTTTCAATCAGAGGGACATGGGTTTGAATCCCAGCCATGTCGTGTTTTCCTTCAGCAAGAAATTTACCCAAATTTTGCTGCACTCAACCCAGGTGAAGTGAATGGGTACCTGGCAGGATTAATTCCTTGAATGCACCAAGCGCCTTTAGCAGCTGATGCTAAAGCTGATGCTAATATAAATTTATAGCGTGGCATTGAATAGACAACTAGATAATCGGCACCTGATAAATACTTAATATTAACATCATTATCAGCAAATGACAAACTTACTTGCTAGATTTGCATTATGTTTCACAATGATCAAGATTTTCAACCTTCTCAATGTCCAAGGTCAAATGAAAATCGAATCAATGCAAAGTCCATCTAAATTTACCGTCATCTCTATTGCCATAGGTTGATAATTTAAGCAATGATGACCATGATCGCTGATGACATTGGCAGCAATCTGGGAAGGGAATACAGTCCTTCTTGCAGCAAGGTTCAACAGCAGAACTCTTCGGCTTCTGCACCTGGGACTCACCCCAGACCATTGTGCTCTCAAACTGCGTTTTAATCTCCTGAATCTTGGCCAAAATCGGACCGTACTCTTTTGACGAGAGGTTGTAGTTCTCGCTGGGGTCATGGTCGAGGTCGTAGAGCAGGGGAGGATCATGCAGCGTCCGGGTGGCTGAAGGCCGGCAGTCCTCATCATGGTTAAATTCATTGGAGTTGATTTGACCCTGAGTGTAGTAGTGTGCCTTGTATTGATTGTATCGGACTGCATAGATTCCAAACTTAGGATTGGGCTCAGTGAAGTAGTAAAAGAATGTGTCCCTTGCACCCTGATCAGATTAGTAGGACAAAACAGATGAGGATGAACTTTTAGATCAAAGTTTATGAGTGAATTAATTGAATAATTATCTATGAAATGAACATTATGACAGGTTATGGATTAGCATATGAGGTGATTTTACATGCAATGTTCAGTGAACTCTTCATTTCACCTAAAAATTGTCCATGCATTTGAGAAAAACTCTTTCAAAACCAAAACAATAAGAAATTCAATATTACATGCCAGCTTGGAAGTGCACTTTGGAGTATAAAGCCATACAGAAAGGAGTTTAAAATGGAAAATGAATAACAGTTATCAAGAAAATGAAAAACAAAAAATTCAGGAATACCATTGTAATATTTGACCTTTAACCTTCTGACCCTAAAATCTAATCACATTATAATAACTCCTGTTTGAATACATGAAGGAAGTTTGAAGCTGAACCTTCAAACAGTTCCTCAATTATCGTGAGAATGAAACATTATCAGGAACACATTGACACTTGTGACCTTTTACCTCATAACCCCAAAATATGTTCAATATGCACAACAAAAATTATGTTAATACCTCAAAACAGTAATTCAGTTTTTTTTATAACAAATACTTTAAAGTATCAATAACCTCTTTGACCTGAAAGTTTTACCTATTGATCCCCAAAACTAGTAAGAATATTGTCTCTCAAAGATGCATTATTGAACAGTCTGAATTTATCCAAGAAACAGTTCTTTAGTAATAATAACAAGAACTAACACAGGACAGACGGACGGACGGACGGATAACCAAAAAACATAAGTATTATGACAACCACCTACAGTGGGTGGAGGAATAAAAATAAAAGTAGGAGTAGAGGAACAAAAATTTTTGATAGATATATATGCAGATATTTTCAGAACAAAGTGAAGGTGGAATCATACAAAGGCCAGGAGCCCAGGGTTTTGGAACAGCATGATCAATAAACAATAATGATACGTCACTCAGAGAAAGAAATTTAAGATCCACATAAAATAAGAATCATGTCACATTCAATATCTTCCTTTTAAAAATGTAAAATTCTGGTGTGAAACTCACAAGAGCTCTGCATTGACTACAAAAGGCTCTTTCATTTTCCCCTTTATATTTCACTTTCTAATCTGCAAGCTTGTTATCATAACAATGTTCACAATCAACAGCAAGTTATCATTAGTTTTCAGTTACTTTTTTGAATACAGATAAAAAATAACAGCATGGAAATTACCTGCTTTCCCTCAAACAGAATAGGCGCCATGTCTACTCCATCTAGAGTTACTGAAGGCAGATCTGCACCAACAAGATTAGCAATGGTAGGTAAAAAGTCCAAATTGCTAGCCAGTGCAGTAGTGCGACCTGGAGCAATAAGCTCGGGCCAGTAAGCGATAGCTGGTACCCTCTGTCCACCCTCGTACGTGGTGCCCTTCCCGCACTTGAGGAGTCCAGCATTCCCGCCTCTGTTTTCATTTCGCAGGCTGGGTCTGTAATAAAGTGCAAGTATTAAAAGCATTAAAGAATTTGAACAAACAGAAACATAATTCTACAGATGAGACATTTGGATCTCATAAATGTCATTTTTACCAGTGCCTCCCAGGCACAGTCATCGCCAAACAAAAAATAATGATTTCATTTGACTATATATATCCAATATGTCTCAGTGACTGAATAAGGTTGGGTAACTTGGGATTCATATCATAATTGTATCCAAATAAATATAAATTTAATAAATCATTATATAGGTAATGATATTGTACACTATCAGAAGTTTTCAAGATGCAATGGCAAATTCTAAAATTTCTTGTAGTCATCTTCCTGAAGGATCAACAAATTATGTGACTGCACCTTGTAATGTCTGCCAACATGACTTTTGAATATAGTAGAAAAGATTTTGTTCAATAAGAACACTTGCTAAACTCCTTTTCTACTTAAACACCACTAGATGTTACAATGCTACATACCCATTATCAGATGTGAAGAGGACAAGAGTGTTATCAAGGACTCCACTCATCTTGAGTTGCTCCATCACTTGACCAACACACCAATCCAACTCTGCAAGTGAGTCTCCATATGTTCCTCTGGCCGTTGCATTGCGGAACTCCTTGCTTGCGAACTGCGGGTGGTGAGCATGCTGAAATGCATAGTACAAGAAAAATGGCGTACCAGCATTGGCATTTCTCTGAATGACTGATTTAGCTCGTTGGACATATGTAGCATCCAGGGTTGTTAGATTGACCGGTTGCTCCAAGATTTCAGTATTGTTGAACAAAGGACAGTAGGTGTAGTCCGAGTCACAGGTGTTCCAACATGGATCATTGGGGTAGAAGCAGTTGTAGCAAGGGCACATGTCATGTGAGTAAGGCACTCCAAGATACTCATCAAAACCTTGGTTGGTTGGTAGGTAAGTTCCATTCTCCCCAACACCGAGATGCCACTTTCCGATGATGGATGTGCTGTAGCCTTTGGTCTTGACGATTTCAGCAATGGTCGTTTCATTGTGGGGAAGGCCACCAGTACTGGTTGGGACTAGAACTCCTGGGTAGATTCCTGACCGAGTGGGATACCGACCAGTCATCAAAGCTGCTCTGAAATCGATAAAGAAAAGTCCAGCAGTACAGATGAAATAGACTAGTGTTGTTATCATAAATCAACATCCTTCCCATACCTACACAGGCAAATTTTCAGATTTCCAGATCTCAGTTCATCCCATTTCCAGAACTTTCCAGAGATAATCCTTGGGCCCTCTAGAACTCCAGGACATGGCAGTCACATCTGGCAGTCACATCTGGCAGTGGAGCTCTCTGAAGTTACAGTTGATTGCTCACTAACGTTGATATCAAACTTGGATCTCCCATACTGTGACTTACAAGACTGCCCGAACAGGCATTTTTACAAATTGATTTTTTACATTGATGTAAATCATATATCATTTTGTACTTCTGAATGTCAGTATTGTCTCTTTATTTCAGATTCAAGAACGATCTCTGATTCATTGCTTTAGCATTTGCTACATCACCAGTGTACAACTCTCCATGTATTACAGAACACCTCACTATTCATTCATTATTAATAATTGATTTCAGCATGTGATTATTGTAGAGTTTCATTCAATGAGGCTAAAGATCACTGATGAATCCCTGGTAGGAGTTTCATAAAGCAGTTTGTAAGTTACAACTTACAAGCAACAAAACAGTCCTGGTAATCCATTCTTAGGTGCTAAATCAACATTAATGAAAATTTGGTGGGTATCATTTACCACAAGAAAGGATTACCAGTTGCATGTTAAGTCATTTGAGACATACAAACAACTTTATGAAACACCCTCATCAGGACACAAAGCATTGGACCTACCTCGAAGGACTACAGACCGGAGCACCTGCATAGAATTGACTGAACACAAGCCCTCCTTCTGCTAGTCTGTTGAGGTTTGGAGTTGATGATGTTGGATGACCATAAACTTCAAGATCTCCATAGCCAACATCATCAGCAAAAAGAATGACTATGTTCGGAAGAGATGCCATGTCCTTCCCATGACAAACCGCAAGGACCGAGAAAATAATTGGTATTGCTAACAGTATTGAGAGCATCCTTTCAATCATGTTGTCCCAGTACAGATGTCCTCTTGGGGTAAAAAAAAGAAGAAAACAGTGATGTTAGAAATGGAGAATACAATATCCCAGTGTAAGGGAAGGGGGTATGATGATCCTCAGAGATCACATACCACTAGATCTAAATTTTGTTTCAATTAGACCTAGCAAACATAGCAAGAGATTGAAATTACCGACCGGCCTTGTTATTATAATACAGAATGCTGGCATTTAGCCCGTAAACAAAACAAGTGGAATGCCTCTGGCCGTCTCACCTGCATCACGCGATTCAACATAGCAGCAGTGCTGACTTTGAAAACTACTATAACTCGCACAAGATGTTCAGTGATACTTGGTTACTCTTATTCCACGTTTTATGAACTAGACCAACATACTTTCAAAGTTATGATGGTAATTCAACAAATACCCCCAATTTGGCCAAAGTTCATTGACCCTAAATGACCTTTGACCTTGATCATGTGACCTGAAACTTGCGCAGGATGTTCAGTGATACTTGATTACTATTATGTCCAAGTTTCATGAATCAGATCCATGAACTTTCAAAGTTATGATGGTAATTCAACAGATACCCCCAAATCGGCCAAAGTTCATTGACCCTAAATGACCTTTGACCTTGGTCATGTGACATGAAACTCATGCAGGATGTTTGGTGATACTTAATTCACCTTATGTTTAAGTTTCGTGAACTAGGTCCATATATTTTCTAAGTTATGATGACATTTCAAAAACTTAACCTCAGGTTAAGATTTTGATGTTGATTCCCCCAACATGGTCTAAGTTCATTGACCCTAAATGACCTTTGACCTTGGTCATGTGACATGAAACTCAGGTAGGATGTTTAGTAATACTTGAATGACCTTATAGCCAAGTTTCATGAACTAGGTCCATATACTTTCTAAGTTATGATGTCATTTCAAAAACTTTATCTCAGGTTAAGATTTGATGTTGACGCCGCCGCCGTCGGAAAAGCGGCGCCTATAGTCTCACTCTGCTATGCAGGTGAGACAGAAACTGATCTCAGCAAAATAATTTACATCTGGACTATATATTTTTTGTAGGAATGATGGAAGTTTGATGAATTTTATGAAAATATTGCAATAAATATAATTGACTTTATGAAGTGTTTAATGGCACGTCCATGGGATCTAGTCTTGACCTAATACGAGGAGTAGATAGCAAATTGTCACTCGAAGTTAAAAAAAAATTGAAATCGCCGTCGGCGCAGCTACAGCTCGGTGTACGAATGTGCCAGCCAATCCGCTTGCGCATCTGTACACTCAGCTTTAGCTGAGGGTGATTGAGCAATCGAAGAAGAACCTGGCTGATCCTGATCTCTTGGTCATCCAAATTCGCTATTTTTCAGCATATTTTTTTGAAAGGTGATTAGCTGATTGCATTTAATATAAATTTATCTTTATTATTTCTTCCTTTTTCCATCAAAAAGCAAAATTTAGGAGTAATCAAGGAGGGTGCGCCAGTGCACCCTTTTCTCCATAGACGCTGTAGTTAAGTGCCAGCAGCGGTCAAAGCTCCACCATTACGAGCCCAATGGCTGACATCCGTCTGTGTACTATGTGTAGGAGGGAGACAAAAAATCTGAGAATATTGAAAGCTCCTCCACAACAGCAGATTTCACTCTAGGCGCTGGTCAGAAAATTGGGATTGTCCCAGTTTACAGGGACTGTCTCAGTTTTCAAAGATTTCTCCACACAAGAAATCAAGGAAAGTTCATTCACCTGTCAAGTGGTGACATCCATTGAGTGCGCTAAACTTAGCGCTAGTCAATGGAAACATAATAAGGACAATCTCAATTTATCAAGACATGATTTGTCCTGGTTTGGAATTAGATATTCTTGTTTTCTCGGACAATCCCAATTTTGGGACCAGCGCCTCTACTGTAGGCTGATGGAGCCACCCTACTAAAAAAAAGACTTAGGATAGATGGTGGGATCCAAGACGGTTATTCCTTTCTAGCCTTTGCCTAGCAGAGAAAGGGCCGATACAGACCCGGGTACAGACCCAAGGCTCCTGCCCGGGCAGAGCTCCCATTGGCGCGTTGTTAGCCAGAAGACTCTAGGCTCGTATTCTGAACTCAGGTTTAAATTAAACCCTGGTTTAAAGTTGTGGGTTAAGTATGGAGAGCCGATTGGGGCACAAATCCTTAACAGTACACATCCAATTTATTAACTCATTTGACACTCAATTTGTTCATAATTGTCTGTAAATGATAACTAAAGGATTTTTCTTCATTATGGAAGAAAAGGGAAACAAAATAGTACACATAAGAAATATAAAATAAAAACAGAATTGTTTTGGCTCCCCATGATTTTACCAGTGTTAGACCGTGATTTAAGTTAAACCCGACTTCAGAATACAGGACCTAAAGGTTAAAGTCATTCCACTGACGAGCTTAATCTCCATGGAGCCAGGGACGGGCATGCCATTGTACTACATGCACCATCATTTTTCCCATGATTAAAGTTCCTCAAAATCACACATTTTCTTTAGGGTTTTGAGCCCAAACTTATGTAAATGGGCTACAATATCCTTTTAACCCTTTTGGCCCAAAATTGTCTTTTTTTTTAAATTACACGTTAAATAAATGAAAAAATTAAAAGTAGAGGAGCATTCACAGTTGTTATTGTCCCCATCTTGCCGTCTAACTTTGTTATCATAGCCTAGCTACAATACAGGTATAGAGGGCAACAACATCATGAGCTGTGCTAGATAAAAAAAATACTTGCATTGGCCGATAAATATGAATTTCACCTCGATGCTAAAATATCTCGCATGCTTTACCAGTTAAAGCAGGATTTAGCAATGAGGCAAGATTCATATTTATCAACCGATGCAAGTATTTTTTTATCGAGCACTGCTCATGCATGATGTTGTTGCCCTCTATACACTTTTTGTGGCTAGGCTACGATAACAAATGGCAAGATGGCGACAATAACAACTGTGAATGCTCCTCTATTTTATTATATTATTTTCTACGCATTATTTTATTTTTTTAAAGATGATGTTTGGCCTGAAGTAAACTATGAATGGGGATGTGTACTTTGTGTGTTAATGTGATGTGTGATGGTACGAGACAGACGATGGGTGAGTGGTTAATTATGACAAGACGAACGGAATAACAACTTTTAGATAGACAATCACAATAATAAAAGAAACAAATCACAATATCTTGCAGATGTTGAAATGGCCCAATTACTACAGGCCAACTTAGTAAGGGTTAATTGTAGTCCATTTACAATACTTTTGGCTCAAAACCGTGATTTTGAGGAACTTTAATCATGGGAAAATGCCAATGGCATGTCGTCCCTGGCTCTGTGGAGATAAACACGTCAGTGGAATGATCTTAAGGAGCCTCATAGAGCCGATTGCACGAAAGGGTCTTTGCAAGAACCGTCTTTCATGACGCCACTATATTATGATGCGCCATGAGAAACGCATCTTGAATAAATTACCTGCAAACATTCATCCATTATACTAAAATAGTAAACAAAATCTCCCGGGGGGGCCACTTCCATTCACGAGTGGATACCATGCGCGACCATGAGGTCTCGAAAAGCACCCTAAACACGTAATTTCCATATTCTGAAAATGCACCCCTTAACAAGTATTGGCGTGTGAAACCCTACCCTTAACAAGTATTGGAAACAAAACGATACTCTTGGCAAATATTCCCTGAAATGAACCCCTAAACAAGTACAGGAATGTTTTATTGTTACGGGTCCTTCTGTCGTAGGCTTTACCTTATTTGGTTTAGTACGACATTACCTTCTACACCTCGCGCAAATCGGACTCTAAACACGAAGTGTTGGGGCAAAAAAGACATCCTCTTTAAAACATTTTAATTTGTTTTATCATCCCCGCAAATTCGACCCTAAACACGTAATTTTCCTTGCGAAATAGATACCCTTTTTTCACTTTTTTTTGTGTTGTTGACACCCTTTTCACATTACGTACGTAACGTGCCCTATCGTGAAAAAGACATCCTTTTTACATGTTTTTTTTGGTCGCGCATGGTATCCACTCCTCAAATAAAGTGGCCCCCCCCCGGGCAAAATCTTTATCATGTTGTATGATGGGGTGTCCAAACTTCGCGCACTTTTCAAAAATATTCATCAGGCTTAATTTTGTCCACAAATTATTCATAATTTATACAAAACCAATTCAAGAAACAGTAACCACATTGACGGCAAGATCGTAAACTATAAAATCATGGACGAAAATGTAAAGTAGGTCACGGGGTTTCGCCGGTATCGCGATCTCAAAATTCTATTCCGATCGGCGAATGCGGGCTGTGCTGGAAAACCGTTCAGAAAAAATGTGACCTAACTTCGCGCACCAAAGCTTTTGTGGAGATTTAAACAAAGACTCAAGCTCAAAAAGTGAAATATTTATATCAGATTGATGGCAAAATGCTATGGAATCGGTTAGTACCACATTTAACTCACATTTTTTATGATTTCTGCTTGTAAAATGGTGATATCGTGATACTTGTTGGTTTCTTCAAAACGGGCGCTGACGGTGACAAATTTGCCGATCTTTTGCCAATATTTTCATGAATACTGGACTAATCCTAAAGAAACTTTCAGCGAAGGGTAATTTTAGGTCGCTTTTCACATTGATGATGTCAGATTTTAAGGACATTGGCAAGTTTTGGAGATAATGACCGTCCGCGAAGTTTGGACTCACTGCCATATCCCGGTATACATATCATAAAATTGTATACAAATTTATTCAAATGCTAGCTAACGAATTGTATATCATACATTTCAGAAATATATAGCACATCATAAAGATGGGCGACACGGAAGACGGTTCTTGGAAAGACCCATTCGAATTCGTGCAATCGGCCCCTGGCCCTACATACTAACCTCGTACAATGTGTGAGTGCCCCCCGGGGGGGGCACTCAGTATATAATGCATAGTGGGTATGTGCCGCGGAGGGGACCCCCATTTTCACACTCAAATTTCCGTTCCAAGGCATAGCATTTTTGTCTTATTGAGAAAAAGAACAGAGAAAGCCGCTCCAAGGCATAGCATTTTCTTCTTATCGTGAAAAGCGAAGAAAGAAATCCGCTCCAAAGCTTCGCATATTTTCCGTTACGCCGTTCCGGTCGCATTGATCTGCTACAATGAGCCGAAATTTTGGTGAAAGGCGGCCGCTGAGCGAGGTCCGACCATTCCCTCTGTGCTAGCGCACCCGGCGCCCGTGCCGCCGGGCTAGCTGTATGCACGTATGCCCGTTCCATGGGGATGCATATGCGCACTCACAAGCAGGCGACTCGTTCCAAGGACCCCCGTTTTCACAAACATTTGTAGTTCCGAAGCCCGTTCCGAGGACCCTCCTTTTTACAATTAGCCCGCTCCGAGGCCCCCGTTTTTTGTCTCGCCCGCGGCACACCCCCACCACTTTTTTGGTCGAGTGCCCCCCCCGGGGAGTCCCCCTGGCCTGGCTACCCGTGGTCGAGGCCGAACCGAAGCGGAGTAAGCTGGCATAGGCTACGGCTATGCACGGCGGCCACGCCACGACGAGTCGAGCGCGAGCCGAGTGCAAGTCGATTATTTTATACTTTTCTGTCAAAATGGCGAACGCTTAACCATCAATGAATTCTGATTTAAATCAGGGTTTCAATTAACATTTTATAAAAAAGTATCTTTTTAAAAGGGATTTTCAAACCATAGATGACTTACCAAGTCCAAGGCAAGGCAACTCTGTATTTCTTGGACTTTACTGTAGTTCGACAGCTAACAGGTCACATGACATAGAAAAGTCATGTGATTGTATAAGGTGGGCGTGGCTCATGAGAAGAAGGAAAAAAACACTAATACAGCTAGTGTACAACTTTTGTGTCTGCATAAATTTTACTGAAATAAAGGTAAGGCAGAGGAGTCGGGTGGTTTCAGTGCGTTTTAGGGCTCCTCAGTTTTCAGGTCCTATTAAAACAATCTTCGTGAAAACAGAATGGTTTTTTTTTTCTTTTGCTTATTTTTTTTACTGATACATCATTTGCTCCTCAAAATAATGATTTGACAACTTCAGATCAAAATCATACAATATTGTGTACATTATGACTTTTGTATATATATAATAATATTATTATATTATAAAACAAACAAGCAAAATAAAAAAAGTATAAACTGCGTCGATATCATTATCAGCATAAACTGTTAAAATCAGAATGTTCTCAAATCAATGTAATTCATTTTCTATACTAAAAAAAATAACAAGAAATAACTTATATAATCTCTCATGACTTTTTTTTGCTCTCCAATGAAACACT
The DNA here is from genome assembly GCF_018143015.1 of Lytechinus variegatus. Lineage (NCBI taxonomy): Eukaryota > Metazoa > Echinodermata > Echinoidea > Temnopleuroida > Toxopneustidae > Lytechinus > Lytechinus variegatus. Next base: position 26,306,595 of record NC_054741.1, on the reverse strand, counting down.
TTATCAATAATTATGATCATCAAAACAAGTGTAAAAGAGGAAGGTACTCTAGCACCCACGCAAACAAGAGGATACATCCTAAACTGACGGAGGAAACATAAATACGTAGAAATAGAAATATTTTTGTGACGGAAAGGGAAAGAATATGTATTAGGCCCTCTAAAAGGTTTGGATACGTTGTGGAGATTCGGAAAGCTTGGCTTAAAGTCAGCTTCCCCTTACGCCGGAGAAGCTGCCTAAAAATTGCATTAATTGGAAATTATGTAGATATGGCAACACATTTTATTCTAAAGTACACTGTAGAAACTTCGGAATCTATATGTCCACACCAGAGCAGTGTTAAACGACACCCGTTTGGTTTTGGTCTTACACCAGATATAGGTGTTTATATAACACCAGTACCAAAACACAAGGCATCGGTTTGATTCCAACTGAAACTGGTGTTTTTTCAATATTTCTCTGGTGTGGACATCATAGATTCCGGGCTGCATAGTGTTAAATCAACACAGGAGTTTGGGCAGAAGTAAAAACAAATACAGAACTAAATGCTGATTATGTTCATTAATCTCTTTGCTTCTCATCTATTAGATTTGTTTGCTTTCCCTGTATCTCCAATAAAAAAGTATGGGTTTAAGTGTTGTCACATTAGCATGAAAGCTTTGACTAAAAAATACATTTTTGATCGCCTATTCTACCGAATATAAATTGTTGCCTTTGTATGTGTCGCTCACTACAATTAAATACACTCTAAGTGTAACATTCATAATAATAATGAAAACAATAACAATAATACAAATGATGACAATATTATAATAATAATGATAATAATAATAATAATAACAATATTAATAATAATAATGATAATAATAATAACAAGAAGAAGAAGAAGATTTTTTTGGGAGGAGGGTGGGGCCCGGGGGCGCGTTTCCGTTTTACACCCTGGCGAAGGCATTTTCCGGAAAAGTAGCCAAAAAGCGACTAGTGAAGAGTCTACGTCTACGTTTGTTTACATTATCAGCTGGGCGCGCGATCCAAAGTCCGCACCGAAGTTATCCGCAGAACATACCGTACTTGCAAATGCAGCTGAGCTTATACTTTCCAGGTTCAATACGAATGTTTGCCTTGATCATTTGCCTTGCCGATTTGCTGATGTCTGTCTTTCTCTCTATCTGTCTATATATCTATCTCTCAAATTCTATCTCTATCTATCTATCTATGTAACTGCAGTATCTATCTATCTAATAATCTTCTCTGTCTCTCTCATTCTTTATCTAACATCTATCTATCTCAAATTCTCTATCTCTCTCTATCTATCCATCCATCTGTCTGTCTTTCTCTATTTCTCTCTCTCTACCTACCTATGTAACTACAGTATCTATCTGTTAATTTGTCGCTCTTCTCTCTCATTCTTGATCTATCTGACATCTATCTCTCAAATTCTCTATCTCTCTCCTTCTCTAGCATCTGTCTGTCTTTTTTCTCTCTTCCTCTTTGTCCGTCCATATTTCTCTCTCTCTATCTATATCTATCTATCCTTCTCTCTCTCTCTCTCTCCCCCTCTCCCTCTATATATCGACCTCTCCCTCTCTCCCCCTCTCTCTATTTATCTATCTATCCATCCATCTCTCCCTCTCTCTATTTCTATCTATCTATCTATATCTTGTCTCTAACTATTTATCAGTCTTCTATCTATCTTTCGGCAGCTTCTAAGTGTATCAATCCATCAAACTTCAATTTGTCTTTCCATTATAAGTATATGTTTATTTTGATTTTGTCTGTCATTCTATTCATTTAGTTAATAATTTATTTTTAGAAAAAAAAACTATCATAAACAAAGCGACTGCAAAAGCATGTTCGGATTTCACTCCTGACTGCCGCTCTCTCTGTACATGAAGTGCCGAGGAACTCTGTGCTCTGATCAGTAACTGTGCAAATTGCATGCGGTGGTGGACTCGCCTGTGTCGCACGCTGCATGCAACCAGCGACGTGTGTAGACTCTTCACTAGTCGCTTTTTGGCTACTTTTCCGGAAAATGCCTTCGCCAGGGTGTAAAACGGAAACGCGCGGCCCGGGGATGGGGTAGTAGGGTAGGAGTAGGCAAATTGATAGTGATTTTTTTTTTTCTTTTCTCTCCGTTTTCTTTCTTTTTTTCTACCTTTTCTTTTCCTTCTTCCTTCATTTTCCTCTTTTGTCTCTTCTTTTCTGTTCTCATTTTCCGCTCCCCATGACTCTCTTTTTACTTGGTCCCCATGGAAGGTCAGCTGCACATATTATTGGTGCAGCTGAATATGGGTTATCCAACCGTCTCTTGTCTTAAGTTTGATCTTTTAACTTTTTTTAACATGTTTCAATCAATTATTTTTTTTTAAATCTTTTTTAATCAATATTTAGAATTTACTTCATTATGTATGTATATGTTACTCCTTGTATCTCTTGTATATACGGTATATTGTTATGTATTTTTTATGACGGAAATAAAACAAACAAGAAGAAGAAGTAGAAGAAGATGAAGAAGAAACTACTTGATAATGTTGATAAAATTTACTTGCTGCACTTAACTTTGTGAATTTGTTTTCCTTTTTTCGAAAAAATCTTCAATTTGTAATAAGTGTTATCATTCTTTCTTTTTTGTGGGGGAGGGGAGGGGGGTACGTCCCCAGCCACGCCCCTTCCGCGACTATACGAGCACTATATACGATTAACGGGATACTATTATCATTTTGTCAGTAATGATCTGACATGACTTGTGGACAATATTATAGAGGTATTACACTTTTTCGCCAATGCGCCCCAAGGGAAAGACGTCACCGCGGCCAAACTACATAAAATCGGTAATAATAATTAGACGCGGACCGTGACCCGGAGGAGACAGCAATGGAGGGGCACTGTATTGTTTGTGAACAATGCTGTACCCCTCCAATGCTTTGTTTCCTCCGGGCCATGGCCCGCCACTGATTAGATGGTAATTTAATGAACGTGGATTATGAAAAAAAAATAATATAGGCCATATTAGTCCTTGGCATTATACCAGCAGAAGCGAAATCAATAATGCCTCAGGGAAATAATTAGTGACACCTCATTCTAGAATGAATTCATTAAGCAGACGTTAATGAGCGTGGCAAATAGATCTTTAAGACATTGAAGAAGCGACATTGCCTCTCCTGATGAGAGGAGTTTGGTCCTTGAGAATGTGTGATCATAATATCATTATTAACAATGCATGCATGAACACAATCATTGAACTACAAATTGCCGTACTTTGTCAAAAGGAAGCAAGTTACAAAAGTATAATTTGTTGTAAATGAGCAATGTGTGTTCGTCATTTACATACGCGTCAATTCAATTTAACAGCATAATAATTTCTTTTCATAGGCCTATAGAACGATAATTTCTTCCCGAAATTTTGCCTGAACGTGCAACATACAAAGGGTGTTTCAGAAACAACTATAACTCAAATTTTACTAATGTGTCACTTGCTTCCTTTGCCAAAGTTGGGCAGCAATATTTATAATGCAAGAGCTGAAAGAAAGCGAGAAGAGAAAGAAGAAGAAAGAGAAGAAGACTACTATTAACTTCAGAGATTATGCACCAGTGGAACGACCCAGGGCTGCAGAACCGGGGGCTGTGGGCCCACTTTCGGCTCACCCCCCCTTTAATACCGTTCCGCTTCAAGCCCATCTGCCTTAAATCACATTTTATCTGTATTTTTAAATACACAAAACCGTTTTCATTTTTACTACATGTATTATGTTGTGGAAGAGGTTCATCGTGGTGAAGGATTGAGTAGAAGAAATAACCAGTTGTCTCACGATGTAGCAAACGTAGTAGGAAAGCGACGTTTCGTCTGCAAGCTGCTAGACTTCGTCAGGCAATGAGCAAAGACGTTGTTGTTGTTGTTATTTTGAATAGGCAAACTAGTCAGTTTTGACTATTGTTGCCTTATAAATATGCTTTTCTTTTTTTCCAAAAATATGATAATTTCTTTGTTCAAATTATGTCAGTTTGAAAAGTAAAAGAAAGAAAGGAAAGAAAAGTTCCCAGGAAATTGTGCAAGACCACCTCTCCTGCCCTGTATTAGTACGTTATCCTGACAAGCCCGCTCGAGGTGCATTTCGAGGGCGTCTCAGGAGTACAAAAAAATTGTATTCCCTATGTCTCTCAAACGTGAGCAGGGGGCGCTCTATCCAATACCTCGTGGAACTTGATTTAAATTCCGCAGGTGCAAATTTATGTCAAATCGATCGCTGCTGCGCACGGGTTATATAGCGTCGGGAGCTATTGTGCGGCTCCACTCGGGCGTGAGCCGCGCTGTGATTGGCCGGAGCCGCTGGCCAATCAGGGTCCGCGCTGGTGCTTGGTGCCCGCTCGGGCGTGCACCGCGCGCTGTGATTGGCCGATGCAGCCGGCCAATCAGCATCCGCGCTGGTGTCAGGCACCCGCTGGTGCGGGCGCCGCGCGCTGTGAACCGTGGATGCAGTATGCCGTCGGATGGTAGGTAACCATTCTTTCTTCCTTAATACGCGGCGCATTAAGGAAGCGATCCAGATCCGTTTGCACCCGAGCAATATCAACAGGGACAGCGGCATTGAGATCCCTGATGAATGGTTACCTACCATCCGACGGCATACTGCATCCACGGTTCACAGCGCGCGGCGCCCGCACCAGCGGGTGCCTGACCAAAATCACAGCGCGCGGTGCACGCCCGAGCGGGCACCAAGCACCAGCGCGGACCGTGATTGGCCAGCGGCTCCGGCCAATCACAGCGCGGCTCACGCCCGAGTGGAGCCGCACAATAGCTCCCGACGCTATATAACCCGTGCGCAGCAGCATCTTTGCTCATTGCCTGACGAAGTCTAGCAGCTTGCAGACGAAACGTCGCTTTCCTACTACGTTTGCTACATCGTGAGACAACTGGTTATTTCTTCTACTCAATGTATTATGTTGTTTTGTTGTTTTTACCTCAATACTATGCATAATATTTGCCATCACTATGAACATTATGAACACTAATTGCGGTGAAGAATCATAATTAATTTATTGACCGTGCCAGAGTAATCACACACTTGCTTGGTATGAGCAACATATTTTCTAAAAGCATGAACGCAACACAACGTTTTCGCAATTAGTTGATTAGCCCATGTACATTTTCAGCCCATTTTAATAGCTTTCATGCCCCACTTACGTGAATCGGCAGTGTCATGATTACAAAGGTTCTGTGGCAATTGCTCCAACGGCACACACTATAACTATAACTAAAATCGTGCCCAAAACTTCCGCCTTTTCGGATTGAAATATAAAAATTTCATTTCTGTAGCAAAAACCCATACTTTTCATCATTGAATAGAATGTCCCGTTTTCGTTTCTAGAACTCAAAAGAACTCCCTCTTCAATTTGCAATAATCTTTTGTTAGACATAAATATATATTATGTTCTTTATCAAAAACGTCCATTAAACTGTCAATTTTTCATATCGAAATATCAAAACATTTTCAGCTCGCGCTTCGCGATTGCATCTATATTGTTGTTTTAGATACCCATCTTGATAATAATTGGTACCAAAAATGCTTAGAATATCAAGCTTTCAGGTCAGAATATAAAGAAATTTCAGCTCGCTCTCGGCACTTGCATTATCTGTCTAGTGAGATACGATCCTCCTCAGCTACTACAAACAGTCCTAAACATATAATTATATATATATATTTAAGCGCTAGCTGAAAATTTTTGATATTTCGATATAAAAAGTTGAGTTTAATGGACGTTTTTATAAAGAAACAGATATAACTATATCCAACAAAAGATTATATATATATATATATATATATATATATATATATATATATATATATATATATATATATATATACATATATATAAATATATATATATAAACCCCTCAAAAAAAGTTTGGAATTCTGAGTTTGGCCATTAATTTCTCCAAACTCCAAATTTTACACATGCATATTTGACATCATTCAAAAGATCATTTATTTCTCTTTAAAATAATACCATGCTAGTTATGACCATACCATCACGAAAAGAGCAGGATTCAAGTTTTGGATGAGGTCTGAATTGAAAAGCTGCGGCAAAACGAGCAGAAATAGTCATGAAGGGTCAATACAGAGCATGATTCTTTCGTCTGTGTCTACAGAGATGATATCCTTTCAAATAAAGCCCTCACTTCTTCATTTTTTTAATGTTTTGTTGTGGTTTATGTTGTGATGGTTTGTTTATTTGTTATGTGTTTGCTTGTGCAGAGGTGTGTTTGATTCCATGTTAATGTTGATGTTAAAGTGCATGAAAACAATTAAAAGAAACCGCTGAGAAACTCAGTCATCACCACGGAAAAAAGAACAGTGACTTTCAATATTTTGTCATTTTGCAACTTTTGAATTTTTACCTTGCCCCACATTTCAAGGCACTGCACCTCCATGTAAACCATAATAATATCATGTAAGGTAATATTTTAAAGGGAATTAAATGATCTATTCATTGATATTAAATACACATTGATAATTACTAAGACCGAGGAGGGATTATCGATCAAAGCCAAAAGAAGCTGCTGAGAAATTCACTCATCACCACGGAAAAATGAACAGTGACTTTCAATATTGTGTCACTTTGCAACTTTTGAATTTTGAACTTGCCCCACATTACAAGGCACCGCACCTCCATGTGAACCATAATCATAGCATGTATAGGGTATATCATTTTTAAAGAAAATTAAATGACATATTCATTGATATTAATTACACAGTGATATTAAACCGAGGAGGGATTATCGATCAAAGTCAGATTTCGAAATCTTTTTGAGGAGTTATATATATATATATATATATATATATATATATATATATATATATATGTATGTGTGTGTGTGTGTGTGTTTATATACATTCTACTGCAATAGGTCACAAAAATAATACTAGTACTAAAATGCTAAAAAAAAGATGTTTTATTTACAGTACTTAGCATCTTTCCTACCACAATGCGATATGCTATTTATAATTGCCCTTTGAAGTTGAGTACAACTCTACAGAAGTTCCCATTTAAACAAAGTTTTTGGTATACATGATGTAACTCGTAATCGAATTCTCTTATCGAATTCCTTACCTCACCCTCCTCTCTCTTAACCCTTGTTTTAATCTGTTTTTCCTTCACCCCCTCCCCTCTTTTTTGCCATTCTCTGTAAGGAATTAAGAGGACATCATTGTAAATAGAGCATTTACATAATAATGAATCCGAAGGACTATCTACTGAAGATGTGAACACAGCCGATTTTTTTTCATTTTAAGCAATAGGCCTGCGTAAAAGAAAATGAATGTGATGGATTAGACACTTATCAATAAAAATATAGTGAGTCAAATTCTACAATCTAATTTATTTGATCCAAAGATTAGACACTCATCAATAAGATACATGTATAGTGAATCGAATGCTAAAATCTAATTAATTTGATCCAAAGATTAGACACTCATCAATTAGATATAGTGAATCGAATGCTAGAATCTAATTTATTTGATCCAAAGAACATGCGCCGTCATCGAGGATATCTGTCGGCCGCATCAATAAAGAAAATTAGGCCTATTGCTAAATAAAATTGATGAGCATCAGAAGCGAACTGTACCAAATTTACATCACAAAATAGTGAATGACTGCGAATACTAAATAGGTTAAATATTGGGAAATAAAGATGGAATTGTAACAAGAATCAAACGTGCAATAATTTAATAAAACTGTAACGACACGAACGGAAGTATATGGCCATCTATAATAAATTTTCATGCAGAAATGTAGAATTTGTATTGGAGTTATATGGCAAATTTCAAACTGGAGCTTCTTATGGAAGAACTATATTCCGTGATTTCGATTAAACCATCATTGTATGATTTAAAGTTTAAGGGTGCTTTTATTGTATTTTTTAGCTTTTAAGCAAACTCCCATCATTTGTTGTTTTAGAGATAATCATACACACAATGATAAGTGTGTAAAATTGTGCCGTGTAACGTCAGTTACTGTGAAAATGCCCATGTGTATATGTAATATATATATATTATATATTCACACAAAACGAAACCGAGATTTATCGATGAATTATCATACCTTAATCGCAAATACAATTGACAAAGGACCTATTATTGTAAAGCTTAGAGTCTCCTCTTTCATTTGATACATTCATACAAGTTATGAGTGTGCAAAAACATTTTGAAGAAATGAAAACAAAAAGTCACTTGGTGGATGGTATCTGAGTTTTAAAAAGAAAATTATATTTTTAAAAAGAACAATATCTGCTCTTTGATTTGATGCCTCAATTACAGAAAGCGATCAAGAAATAACAAAGTTCTGTTTATTTGAATTCCAACATATTCATAAAATGAAGAGGTTTTACAGGATAACTTTCAGACTGACTCGACACTCCGTTTTGTTGACGATCAGCCATGCATAAAGTATTTTGTTAACTGTGTTTGTTTTATGAAATTATATGGAAACATATAAGAAACGTAACTGTTTTTTCTTGACCAGTGCTACGATTTAGCAATTAAATTACAGAGCAGATGTTGAACTTTTTAGGCGTGTGATTTTCTTTTTGATATTTTGATAACACCCGCCAAATCACTTTTTGTTATCCTTTTTTAAATTGTTTATATTCACTCATGCAACGATGAGAAATTTTGTGTGTTATACCAACTAAAAGAAAAGACTCTAAGCTTTACAATGGTAGGTCATTTGTCTATTGTATCTGTGATTAAGTTATGATAAATCAACCCTAAATATCGGTTTCGTTTTTAGTGGGACGAATGTGTCTGTATACAATGGATATTGCGAAAATAGAGTGAAGTAAAATTGAAATGCAAGAAAACATCTCCAAAGTGAGCCTTGATTTATCTCCGATGATAACAAATCGCATCCGTGTTAAACGACCATGAGCAAATCTGAGAAAAAATAAAATGATGGCAATCTAAAGCAAACCAATATCTCGGCAATAATATCGATTAGCTAAATGCAACAGGGAGTACTGGCTTGGAGTATATTGTTACACGTCGAGAACAGGGAAATGGTCTTAATGGTAGGAGCGTGCACTCATTATCGTCAAACGAATTATATACATGTTATATGCATCACAGCGTCAGAACTGGTGATCAAGCTTGTCGAGCCTTTGCCTCGAAGCGCACGGACTGTAAATTAGGAGATCTCTTTTGAATTTCGTCATAATGGACAACATTGTTTAGACAGGCAATGTAGCGATGAATGAACTGCGATTACCTTGCAGCGAAAAAGGAGAGCGAAATCTTTTATAGAAGGTAGGCGTCTGTATTTGACAAAAATAGCGGCAAACATATTGGCTTTCTCTTTCGAGAACTTGAGACGATATTGAGAAAGATTTCCATCTTGCGATCGATGAGTTTTACTTTTATAATCGTCAAACTACTGAACATATGACCATATAAACGGTTGCATGGTCGGAACTAGGCAGAATGATGCGCGACGACATACCTCATGAAATTGTACCTAGTAAGCAAACTTTAATAGCTGCTGAAACATAAACTTGGAAAGACTGTTTCTTAAAAAATATTTTAATAACGGAAATATACAGACTGCAATACAGTAACAGCAAACAGAATTTGTTTATCATGGTCAGTTTTCATATTCGATAAAAATAATAATAATTGCGAATGGCTTCGAATTCGTCGTTAGCTGATTGCTGCCGTACGCCAACGGCACCCTCGTCATCATGGACGGCGTCGTCCGATTCACCAAATCACCCCTACCAAATCAACGACTTCATCCAGCGGAGCATCGTTGCAGTCTTGCTATCACTTATATCTATCATAGGCCTTGGTGGAAATGCTCTTGTCCTTTTGTCCGTGCTTCTTTCTCGCAAGCTACAGACCCAGACGAACGTCTTCGTGGTCAATCTATGCGTCGCCGATTTCTTGACGTGTCTCTCTTTACCCTTCCAGGCAGCCGCGGCAGTAGTTGATGACAAAAGAAATATGTTCTTGTTTTCTAATGGCTTCTGTGCTCTGGTGACGATGCTTCAAATCAATAGTGTCGGTTGTAGTATTCTGACTTTGACTCTGATAGCTTTCAACCGTTTCTTGCTGATCACCAGATCAAAGGCCACTCGCAGACGAATCTTCTCGCCGAGTGTTCTAGTTATCGCGTTGTCAATGACGTGGTTGATCCCAGCTGCAGAGTTTGGTATACCTGTCATCGCGGGCTTCATTGACCTGAGCTACTATCCTCGATTTCGCGTTTGCGCTTGGAACGAGACATATCCCTTTTCAAAGTTTTTGATAGGTGCCACCTTGGTGATTGCACTCTCCGTCACCCTAGTTTGTTACGTCAAGACATATCTCTTCGTCAGACGACACGCTAGATCTGTGGAAAATTTCACACCGGCAGAATCGCGCCAAAATGTCAATCATAGTCATGCCAGTTTGGCAGAGATGTCCAGAAAAGAAAATCTCGAACACTGTCCCCAGTTTGATCTCGTACACCAAACACCAAAAGCGAGGAACTCCAAACAAAACGAAGTCAACGAGAGTATTGTTATTGAAAGCATTTCATACCAGGAAGATGGGATGCAAAGCACGAAGCGATCAACGCAATGTGGGTCAAGAAATCAACAGGAAAATGCTGACGATGTCGGGAATACCAGGCTCGACATCGAAAATACACGCATCGTCAATGATAAATCGAGGATGAAATCCAAATCGAGTTCTCGAAACATGGAAGCAGAGATCAGCAAGAACCTCTTCTTGGTCGTGTGCGCTGTCGTCGTCAGCATCGTTCCATTCGTCATTTGTTTGTCGCTGTCGTCCTGCCAGGAACCTTTCATCTACACCGTGGTCATCATCTGTATGGGAAGTTGTGTTAACCCAATCATCTACGGGTTCAGGCATCCTCATTTCAGACCGGTATTTGCCTCCGTCCTCTCTTGTCGGCTGGCAGACATCCCACAGCCTTCGGCGTTGGCGCGAAAAATCCTGAACAGACGTTGAAATGAAGTGTTTTGCAGTATTATATTCTGAGAAGAAATAGAACCACACGAGTTCTTCAACGTGTGTCTCCACATTGAAACATTAAACCTTGAAAGAATAATCCCTTAAGCAGCTCTTCCAAGCTAAACTGGAATTCATCTTTAAGTGATTAATGTGGGACACAAAAGGCTGACCCATGCATTGTACAAAAAAAAATTAAAATATAGCAAATAATATGATTATTTCAAATGGTATAATTTATATCTATTATAGTGTAATTAGATGATACCTGACGATACAGTGGACCCCTAAAAACAAAAAACCGGGATTACTTTGTTTAATCACTTGATTCTTAATCATTTTTTTAATAAATGAGATATATATATTTACTGATTTAAGATGTTGAAAGAGTGAGAATTAATGTTTCTAAAAATTTATGTGGTAATTTCTTTCATGAATAATAGCTATCAATCTCCAAACGATTTTGTTAGCTCCCGAGATGGCTCTTGCGTCATCGCGTGAATAATGGCTTCAATAATGCACCTCAAGAAAGAAACATGAAGACCCAAACTTTTTGAATAATGTAATAATACTGAATTATTTATCATAAAACAACGGTAGATCTCGATCGGAGTTAGAGTTTCTTTGTCTGGTGTTTGTTTTGTTTTATTTTTATTTATTCATGTTTTCTGGCACGCACATCCTATTACAACAAAGTTAAAAAAATATGCACATCTCTAAGCTAGTACAATAATTAAAAAAAAAAGTTGCACCGTCTTTTTAGCAATGTTTACCTATTATATACATGCCAGGATAATGGAAAGCATTGGGAATGGTATCGAATAGAATCACAACATTTTTAAGAAGGAAATATCACCGTAACAATATGAAAGAAATAATAAAAATAAAAAGATACAATTTAAAAAATGAAAATAAGAGGAATGAAAATTGGAACGGAAAGATGGAACTGAATTAATGAAGCAGTTGTCAGTTTAAAGGCATGGTCACACCGGCCGAGCGTTGTTGGAGCGGTCGTGAAGCGGTAGGTAAAGAGGGTCGAATTTCGCTCTCAAAATTGGGGGAAAAAATCGAAAACAAAAAAACAACAATCGAAATCGAAAATGGTAAACGGTAGCGAGCGGTGATGATTTTTTTTTTCTCTCCGCTCCACGACCGCTCCAACAACGCTCGGCCGGTGTGACCATGCCTTAAGATCCGGGAGAATTTCACTCTCCATGAAGACCGTAAAATCAAGAAATAAAAGTGATCCACTTTGAAACCGTCAGTCATTCATAAGATCATTTACAGAAAAGAAATGTATACTTTTCAAATGAACTCAAATCTACTCAACCCAGAGCAATTGTTTGGATGAAAAGTTGAAGGAGTTTCCGACACCTAATTACAATGCTTACTAGCATTTTTTTTTCCTATATAGAAGGGGCTTTAATTCTGTGTAAATGAATATAAAATTTTTCAATTAATTGTATATCAAATATTGCCATACATAACACGTCTTTTATTGGTTAATGAGAGCGTGGAACATGATAACACAAAGAACAGTTTCAATTTACAAAAAAGAATCCCCATTCCATTGTTATAGTGATGCATGTTTATATGTTTATAAATGCATATTTTTTATTAAAAGTTTAGCTTCCCTCTTAGCTGATCTCTCGATATACGCCTCCTGTCATGCAAAATTGAATTAAACATTTGGGAATTACTGTGTATTTTTGCAGATCATGTGTATGATTTTAACGTTGGTTTTATTGCTTGTTGCTTTTTTGTAGAAAGTACGGACGGTGACATCACTTCATATCAAGAAGTGTCTAAAAACGAATGAATTATATTTAATTTTGTTTTTAATTTCTCAAGCTCTGAGAGGGGGCAAGCCCCAATCTGTACCATATCCCTCAATTCCACTCCGCTTCCTAATTGCCAGTCTACCGCCTTTTTTTTAGCTAAAAAGGCAGCGTTTGTAAAAAACGAGATCATAAAAGTAATCTCAAGTAAGCGTTAGATTGAAACACAAAGTCTGGACACAAAAGGTGAAATGTACTCTCGGATATACACTTTCTATTTTACACTCTTTATTTCACATTTGTTATAATGGATCTGACAAAATGAAAACGTTCCAGAAAATTCAGCTAAGAGAGGAAAGAGAGAAAAACATAAAATTCTTCGGAATGAGCCCGTTCACTATGACAAATTATAATCAGCATGTTGAAGTTTTTAAACAAACGTCCCATTTTGGAGAGAAATAAAGTGCTTCTGTTTTACATGTAAGTATATAGGTCCAACAGTTTCATAATAAATTGTTAATAAATGTAACATTTAAGCCCTTGTCTTGAGTTATTTACATGCATGCCTGCATTTCATCTGTTATAATGCCGTATCGTGGATTCCATATGTACCGATTGGCGCTAGAGACTGAAAATAATATTAAGAGCAAAGTAATACATCAAGATAAGCCCTACTGAAAATTCCGTCAAAATCGGATGAATAATACCAAGGTTATCGAGTTTTAAGGTTTTGCATGATTTCCATGCAACAGTTCTGTGCAGATTTAGGAGTATATGCAATGAGAGGAGCTGATGTCACGTCCCCACTTTCCTTTTTAAACTATTATATGAAATATTGATAATTCCATCTTCTTATACATTAAGTACCTTCAAGTGCATAAGAAAATCTCCAATGCATGTCACAAATTTAGGCTGCATAATTGATCTTATATTTCAAATTAGAAGTAAAGCATACTTTCATATTCTGGAGCAGATATTTTGAAAACGTTAATGATGTCCGTTACAAATAACAACGTTAATGCATGACTTATTTTTCATAGAGTTTGATAAAATTTTTACTATTTTGCTCGATTAATTATGTTTGTCTTAGTTTATTTATTCGAATCACACACTTTCAAGCTGATGAATCCCTTTAATATCAACCACCATGTCGTTTCTTATCACAGAAAACAAAAAAATCACCTAGTTTTCATTTTACAAGATCATTTTGGTCTTTTGTTGATTGTGAAAAGCCAGAAGGTAAATGGGTCATACCACTTTTTTTTCAATGCCAAATTTTCTTTTTGTTCTTAATGGTTTCCAATTAGGTTTGATTTTGGAGGTCATTGTATACAAGCAAAGGAACAAGGGAAAGTGGGTCAAATTACCGGGAATGATTTTCAGGTAAAACCACAAAAAAATAAAAATATGAAGAGCTTGTAAATTCAATATGGCTAAGTTTTAATATTGCTCATTTGAAGGGTATCACTAAAATATGTACATGAGTTTGGATGCCATGATTTCCACTTCAAATTAAAAAACAAGGCAAAAGCGATTTTGTGTCTCGCCCACTGATGAAAATAACCAGAAATATCGTGATTTGCGAGGGCACGCAACAGAATTGTCATATGAGCCTTGCACATAAACTTTAACATTGACCTGAAAATGGCCTTTGACCTTACCATATGACCTCCGACTGCAGCATAAAATGCAGGTCCCCCAAGTCCATCTACCATCCAAGTTTGGTTGAAAAAGACTCACGGTTGCGAAGTTAGGTGTCATAAGAGAGTCTTGCATGTAAACTTTAACATTGACCTGAAAGTTGCCTTTGACCTTACCATGTGACCTCCGACTGCAGCATCACGAAAAGTGACTCACGGTTGCGAAGTTAGGTGTCATAAGAGAGTCTTACATGTAAACTTTAACGTTGACCTGAAAATGACCTTTGACCTTACCATGTGACCTCCGACTGCAGCATAACATGCTGTTCCCCCAAGTCCATCTACCATCCAAGTTTGGTTGAAAAGTGACTCACAGGTGCAGAGTTAGGTGTCATAAGAGAGTCTTACATGTAAACTTTAACGTTGACCTGAAAATGACCTTTGACCTTACCATGTGACATCTGACTGCAGCATAAGATGCAGGTCCCCCAAGTCCATCTACCATCCAAGTTTGGTTGAAAAGCCACTTACGATTGTGGAGTTATGTGTCATTAAATTTGTGACGGACGGATGATGGACGGACGACATTTGGATCCATAAGTCTCGCCTTCACCTCTGGTGGGTGAGACAAAAAATCAAAGTAATTGCCATGGACAGACACAGCGGAAACTCATAACTGATCAAGCTTAAGTATCATGAGCAAAAAAAAATCAATAATGCAACTTAATTTGTTATGAATCATACAACCCACATTCATTGACCCGTTATTTGAAATAAAAAGACCAATCTAAAGGATGAAAAAGCAAGTGCAAAAGAAGGAGACAAATTTACAATAGTCAATAATGAAATCCACACAATCCACATTGCTTGTTACCATTACTGGAAATCTTTTATTTGACCTCTTTTCATATGATTATTCCATACAACATATCATTAGCTTTTTTGTAATACAATTTCTACACGAGCACAATACTTGTATACCTAATTTTTTTATGAGCTACACACAGAGTTTATATTACAATTTACAATATAGTCTAGAGCATGCAGTCTGAGATATTAAATTTGCACTTATTAGTTTCTCCTTTATTAAATTCAGAGAGAAAGGAGGAAGAAATTAATATTTCTAATATAGGCTGCCGCTGATGCAGATTTTTTTAGCACATCGCCTACCTTTGACCAGGGAGATGAGCTTTAATTAACTCCCTTATTAAGATAACACAATGGCCAATATTCACAAGGGTGGTTTTGAATACGTGGTTTCAAATCTTGGTTTATGCATATTTCATCCATTGATTACACTGTATTCAACGGGTATAATGAAGAAGAATCCAATTTTCAATGCATGCATTGATCACAAGATGCTGAAGTGAAACTTGTCATTAAAGATTTCTCAGTTGATGAGCCAACTGTTTATGTAGAGTAATTATCATAAAAAGCAAACTCTTTCATGCTATAACCTTAACATGAATGTAGCATACCGATATAATTATGTGCAATTAATTATTGGACACCTCTTGATAGAAGCACTGAATTAGGCATGATCATGCATGAAATCTGCATAAATCATGGATTTAAACAACATATTAAAAAACCATCTCTGTGAATTCACGGCATTGTATTATTTTCCCCTAAAGACAGATTCGCATGATTGCTTGAGATGCATAAACCATCTGTAACCACAAAACTTGCACTGGCCAGGTTTAATATTGTTCATTTTTCAACTATGTGCCTGTTAAATATAATTCACAATTTATCATCCACAGTTTTAGATGTGGCATAAAAGAATAACAAAAAGCCTAGAATAGTTCGTCGCATTGTTCAGCCCATCACTATATTACAAATTTTACATTGGTCGAGCTGAAAATAAAAAGGAAAAGATAGATGTTCACAAGTACACATATATGTATTTACAAATCTAGTATTACAAGATGTACAGTCACATTACTCTCATAGTTTTAAATTATAATAAAATGCAATATATAATCAAAAATTTATAGTGAAAATTCTCTCTCTCTCTTTCACTCTGCGCATGATTTGTCATTTGTTTTCAGTGCTTTGCCATAATATGTAAAACACATCAATATTTTTGTATGGAAACATTTGCAAAGTCAAAGGTCTTCCTCATACATATATTTAGGCAAAAAAAAATGCTAAGGGTCTTCACTCAAAAAAAAAAGGGGGAGGACTATTACAATTCTCATCAATTATGGGTTTGTCCCCACCCACCCCTTGAATTTGAGCCTGCATGGAAACATATACAGATCCAGTGGACAAACAATTTTTTTTTCTGCATAAAAATCTAGGTTGCTTGTCCAGAGATTTATGTGCCCAACTTTAATGAAATCCTACAACGACATGCATGCCAATTCTATAATGGAATATAATATTGGTCATCTATCAATGGGACTTGGACGTAAACAAGTCTAAGGTAAGCTATAAAATTTAAAGTCATCAACAATAATTTGATGTCTTCCCTTTCAAAGTCTAACTTTGAGGACAAAATACAAAAACATAAATAAACATGTATACACATATCTTTTGTGAACAGAAATGAATAAAACTGTAAGCTTAGAGAAACATTATAATCATAATTAATACACAGCATTTTCCCTGTGACTGTTTTATATTATTTTTTTGTTTGTTTTCAAAATGAGGTCTCGAGTAGATCTAAAGGGCATGAGATGACATAATCAAATAATATAGTCAACTTCATGGTCAATGAGAATGTGCAAATGTCTGTTGGGGATGAGCATTTGTTCTCATCTTAATTTTAGTTTTTGTTGGTGTTAGTATTTTTTTATTATGTTTTTTTTTTGCATACACACAGATATCTATGTCCTGTATGCTAATTTCTAAGAGAATTCTAGGCTTTTGCTTGAAATCTCAAAACAGATATTCATAAAAACTGCACAAAGTTACACAATGCCTTAAGTGAAGGGAATATGAAGTGCCAGATGAGATGGTTCAGAAATTCTTGATGCATCATGAAAATTACACTGTATCTTTTATAATTACAATTAACTTATTTGAAAACACACCTTGCATAAAAATTAATGGATACTTAATCGACATGATCATGTCTTTTTTCAGTTCAGATTAATGCCATTAAAAAAACTAAATGAAATTCGGATTGCCATTGTTTTGTCATTCTAAGGCCAATTGTATAGTTTTACGTGACTTTCAGAACTGTTTTCAGAAACAATCCCAAGAATGCACTTCTTGCTCTATAGTATATCGCACAGTGAATATTTGATATGAGGGAACCATGAACCCTTTACACAGCCTTAACAATCTTTTCAGCTTACATTATTCACATGATTAACAAGAGAGGGCAGTCTACTAATGGATCAGTCAGTGCCATTATAATAAGTTAATTCATAAGTCAATTAGTCCATGATCAGCTATTTTCAAATGACCTTTCCCATTTTTCATTTATTACGAAGAGCACTAATAGTTAAAACAAATGGTGCTGTACAAGTTTTTCCAGTAAAGCATTCAAATTCTAATAAAGGCATGGCCTAGACAGGAGCATCGACAATCAAATTTGAAAATTGTATGTTGTATCGTCCACTTTTGGCAAATTGACTACACCAATGATTATGAACTCTTCACATGTCACTTTTCAGCTTGGATGTGATGAAAAGAATATTTTATAAAGGAAAACATGAATAGTCATCAGATCATAGATGCTTACATGCATATCAGTGAATTTGAAGACCGCCTTGATGGTTTATCTCAAAGGACCTTTTTTCCGCTCATGCACAGTTACTACTGCAAAAAAGGCTTTAATATATAGAATCTTGGCCTACCAATAGTAAACTCATTTTTCTGGCAGGGACACAACAGAATGAACTCCATAGGGGGAAATTAACCGTACTCTCTAACTACATGGCACTGAATCCAGCTACCTGGCTATACAAGGAAAGTTTTCCCTCTCTTCGAGTTCACCCAAAAGTGCTCTTTTAACATTTTCATGTAGGGATGTTGACACTCGATGGATAAGGTAAACCAAATCATGGTAAAGTATATTGCTTGACCAGGGGCTTGTAACACAAAACTTAGATATGATCGTAGAACATTTTTCTACGATTGATTCCATTGAC
Organism: Lytechinus variegatus; assembly: GCF_018143015.1. Taxonomy (NCBI): domain Eukaryota; kingdom Metazoa; phylum Echinodermata; class Echinoidea; order Temnopleuroida; family Toxopneustidae; genus Lytechinus; species Lytechinus variegatus. Next base: position 26,288,071 of record NC_054741.1, on the reverse strand, counting down.
TACAATGTAAAATCAATCATGAAAACCAATCATACGATCAATCGCTAACCTTTGTGTTACGGGACCCAGTTCATTCCCATACAAACTGTATTTGGAAGGCTCACATGTGTGATAAACAAAAATGAAATGAAAAAAAAAAAAGAATTACAGTGAAGTAAACAAATATATCTAAAAAGATTTAGAATTATATATGAATTGATTCTACATCATGTACAAAATAAATAAGTATATTACAGTTTACACATCGAATTGCAAAACCATTAGGAAAAGACACCCAACTAAAAGAAATTCTTCCAATCCATTTTCCTCAAAAAGAATGTAATCAAATATGACTTCAAATACACACTCTCAAAAAAATATTTGCCCATTTTTTGGAAATAAATAAATACACATAGTCTTTAATATTACAGATTAAAAATACTTTATATAATATTGACTGGCCTTGAGGAGAACGTCAAGTATATTGCCCTCAATAGAATCATATTGGCCAATGTCAATGATATGGTTCTTTGATGTTCCCAGAAAAAAGAGTAAGTCAATATTTTCATAATCCAAATCAGATATCTAGAGCAAAATCATGAAAATTGAGATATTTGTATTACTCTTTGAAAATGGGATTCTATTTGTCATGTTGAGCAGAGCCTATAAGCTTTAACATTGTGACATTACTGACGTAATCAAAAGTCGCACCCCTGGCCTGGGGACGCAGTATCCAGTGTTGTTCATCTTGCTGCGCGAATCAATGATGCGTATCTCTTTCTACGCATCCTCAGATGCCTGGAAGTGAAACCGTGGTGTGGAAAATACAAAGGTATATTTTGCGTCGTCTCTGCATGCAGAGTCAGTATGCGCAGAGAGACAGAGAAAAATACAAATAATGTACTTATCCCTTCCTGATATTCATGAACTCGAGATACAGTTTTGTAAATGACCAGCTCAGATATCTGATACAGGTAATAATGTTGAATATCTAGCTCTCATGAGTATCAACTATGAGCAATCGCAGATTCACAAGCTGACACATTACTTTGAATGAAGACGATTGACAAAGAAAATGGCAGGGCTGGCTTGTTAGGCAATGTTGTTACCAAAATAATACTCTAAAAATCATAAACTTTTTACTTGATTCAACTTCCTATTTCATATAAACCAAAATAAACATTTCCCTTACTAGCTTTGCTAGGTAAGATATCATCAAAAGCCACTGATCTCAAATACTTTTTTCATTAGTTCAAGGGAGTGTATCATGAGGCATCTCGTCAGTAATTTACACCGACAGATTCAATCTTAGCCAATCAGATGCAAGCATTTCAGTAGCCTTTAACAGTTGACCACAATATTTTTGGTTCCATGAAATGCTCCTCCTGGGCAATTGGTCAAGCCCTGATTTATCATGGGGCGACAGATAATGAATTCTACATTCCATGAGGCTTTACTGCTGAAAAGTGAATTTATGAAGCGAACATTATTCCTGTAATCAATAATACTACATGCATATATTTTATTTAAGTGTTGAATAAAAAAGCCTAATACATCATCATTTTATGAAAAATATGGCAATGGTCTACTCTACAATTGCACTCATTGCAGAAATAGATAAAGCAAAATGTATACATCATGACTAGGTTTGCAGATTATACATTGGAATCAAACACAATGGCACTATCTACTGTAGCGGGTAATTTGAAATGGAAACATACAAAAAAATTGACAAGTAATTCAAGAACAAAGTTGTTGTTTTCTGTGAAACAATACAAAACTAATATTAATGTAATTACACAATATTTCAATTCATGTCGTTCAAATGAAGAGTTCAATTTCTTTCTTACATGTAATTAATGGAATAGAGCTCAAATTGAGAAAGAAAAAATTTACAAACATCATACATAATCAAAGAAACCTAAGCAATAGTTCTTAAGATTTACTGTTCAAGATACCCGATTTCCACCACTCATAAAGCTAACAATATAAATTCTAAACTCATTTTTAAGCTAACATCAGCAAAACAACACACTTTGTGAGAAAGAAATCACATGGGTCCTTCTTTGACATCCATTATTCACAAAAGAAACATATTACTCTCCCTTACGAAAATTTAAATTCATACTTGCACAGAATTTATAACGGGGGTGTTTCACAAAGATTGTTTGTGATTATATAACGCACTACTGTATTGGTCAGATCATGCACAGAGGAAGCGCACTCCCACATAATCCTCAATGATATTGAACAAATATATGTGTTGCTACTTAGTCTACTGCAGGCATGACCGTCAGTCAGAATTGAATCTTTGCGACACACCCAAAAGTCTTTTCAATTTTGTGAAAGGAATCAAATCATAAATATTCATATAAACATGGAAAACAATGCCAACAAAAAAATCCAGTCTACTCTTGGAGAACCAATTCATTTATCTTTAAAGGATCTCTACTGATCCTATATTTTCACATTTCTATCTTTCAATTCGTTTTCAAAACATGTTTTTATCTAAATTTTTCAAAATGGCAAGAATAACAGTCACAAAGACGAAGAGTAACATCTTCTCATTTTTGTTTGAAAGACTTTTTGTCTTGAAGTATTAAAGAAAAAATGTCAAAAATCTGGCTGCTTATCATTTTCTCATAACCAATAAACTGATAAGCTATTGGAATAATTTGTGAATATTTGACATCTCATGAAAATGTAGTCTTTCGAAAGTAGGACATTCATAATAACATTAAGTACTAATAAGTTTTCTTATAATTATATCATACCCTTTGAGACCTGAATATCTTTTATGTCAAAATTATACACATTAATCAATGGCTCATTCAAATACAGTGCATCAACTATCAGTAACATTTTTTTGTGCAGTCAATGGGATATGAGCCATCAACCAAATATTGCAGAGAGAAAAGATTTTTTTTCTTATTGCAGGGCTCCAGAAAATGGGACAATTTTTAAAATAGCAAAGTGCCAAATAATTTTTCATGCGTTGTTGCAGAAAAACTCATTCCATCATGCAATATGACATGTCATATTACAACAGGGGGGTGTTTCCCATTTGATAGCAACTTTTTATCAAATCTTGTTGAAGTGTCAACTACCACAACAGTGAAAATTCAACTTTTTGTATTGGTTCTTCCAGTGAAAGGTGATATTCAAACAAGGGTTGCTATCATATCAACTTTTTGTGAAATGGGAGCATGACATTTTAGTGCACTTTTCTCAGATACATGTAGGGCATAATTATCACCATTTCTTCACATAGCTGTGTTGCACAAAATCTGAATGAGGCCCGCAGAAAATAAACCCTCTCTTAAAACAAATGTACTTGATATAATCCTCCTCCGGAATCTTTGATGAGGTCTTTGCAATTTGATCATATAAAGATGAGGGACTGCTCCATATTTTGCTTGAAAGCAAACATCAATATATTTGAATCTGTTAGCTACTGAAAAATAGTGTTCTTATGAAATACCTAGCCCACCCTTGATGGATGAGTTACCAAAATAACTATGGGAGGCCCTGAAAAACAAAACCTTTCTTGTTAAGTTTTGGTACATGGACCGTTTAAGATTCTTGTTCATCAATTTCTTTTACCTTAAAATACAATACTCTTTCATTTGCAAGACTTTAAAATTCTACGCTTAGAGTGGACTTACACATGCACTACCCGACAAGAACAAAATTACTCCAAGAATTTTCAATCTGTTCTTACAGCAAGACGGAAAATCCCGTCGCTCTGCAATACTTGCATTTCAGACACATCAGTAAGTTACATTCGAAAGAACTGTTGCAGTTTACACCATATATCTTGGAAAGAGATGATGCTCTTGTGATTTGGAAGTTGGCTGAAGTAATTTAGTGCAAGTAATAGATGAGAGACATTCAAAATGCATGGTGGGTAAGCCTTAGCGTGAGGTCACACATTGCTGACATTACAAGAGAACGATCATACCGTTTTTCTGACAAGATTCTAGGAAGGTACATGTACACCTGTGCATCTAGCTAGAGATGAAAAGAGAGAGAGAGAGCGAGCATGCCGTAAGTCCCCAACCCCTCCCCCATCTCACTCTCTATCTCTCTCCCTTTCTAAATGTTTTTCACTGACCAATAGAATGTAGAGCATACCTAAAATATTATCCTCAAATGTGTACAACAGCAGTTTGACATCGTTTTAGCTTCACCTATTAGGGAATAATGCCCTGCAAGCATGCATTGGCTTGGCAATGCTGCAGATGACTTGCTGCAGACCACAAGCCCTCAGACACACCTACAGCAGCCATACACTATGACAATAAACGCTTACCATCCAGCTTACAGAAACATGTCAAGGATGAAGAGATGCAGTTATACAGCAAGACGTTCTCTGGATTCTTAGCAGAGCTTGCTACCTCTTTACCGAAGACACACCCAATATGAAGCAAAGTCTACACGCCGTCGAGCTGCTTTGCAAATCCTTGTCATTCGCTAAAGGACAGAATCGAGCCATTGCTGCGAAGAACATCACCTTCTGTGCCAAGTGTAGACTTCATAATATATTTACTATGATAAGAATAGCCCTCAATGGACGCATGAGAGAAGATATAATGTCTTTTTTTTCATAGACGAGTTGACGGTAATATGATACTTTTTTTAAGCCTTATGAAACATCTGAGCTTGGTGCTGTCCCTGCTACTGGCTTGTTACCTTTTGTCATTCGGTGAAGCTCTGCAGCTGCATCATTCCGGACTGCCTTCTCACCACCTGCAATTAAAAGAAAATTTATCACTTGTTTTTCCTTTTCACCGTAACTATCAATACCATAACTGATCCAATTGCTGGACTACCTATATAATTATCCATGACCAAAAGAATGTTAATTGCATGACACATAAAATCATTGATATTAAACTATTTCACTCAAACTCAACCCAACACCAATCTCATCACAACAGTATGTTCTACTTTCATTACTCTTTCGTAAGGAAATTCAAAAAAAAAAATTAGCACCATTTGCAAAAAAAAAAGTCTTGTAAAATAAACTGTGTGTGCATTCCAATTAAATTGGATTGAATCGAAATCGTTATATTGATAAAAAACATTATGGCATGCAGCCAAGGCTGATATATTGTCAGTTAATAATAGAGTAAAAATAAACATGATTAAAGAGTATATATTAAATCAAATATGAAGACAATTGCAATGTGAAGATATATAATACAAAGTTTTTAAAATATATAGTAAATTCAAGTTTATATCTTCTAACACATTATGAGGGCCATATCTAGTAAGCTGATATCACTATTTTCTGAGCTTCTTATATCTTGGGTTATCCATGACAATAGATGGGCTTTCTTGTTTTTACTAAAAATATCAGAAATAACAAGATGATTGTATTCATAAGAAGATTTGGTCAAAAGCATCTTCCTTACCTGTTCTTGGGCCACCGGGCGATGGGGAGTTGACGCTCTTCTTGCTAAGTAGACTGTTGAAGAAGTTTGCTAGCACACCTTCATTGGCAGAACCTGGTTTGCCAGGATCGATCTATTAAACAAAATGAACCCAAGAAAGGCATGATAGCATGTAAAATGGGTGAGAGATTCAAAGGACATATGTCAACTATGAGGAGAGGGAAGGTGGTCACCCTTCTCTTCATGAATTAAGTTGTTGTTCATTTTGAATGTTCATTTTGTTGTTGTTCATGAATTAAGTTGTTGTTCATTTTAGTAGACGTTTGCATGATTCAACCAATCTAGATGCAAATTTTTTGTTTTGCTCGAATAAAGTTTTTCATAAGCGATTAAAGCTTGTGTATAGTTTTGGTAAATCCACCAAAATGCACCTATCACTATTCCAATTCATTGCTAGCTAATATGAATGGATATGCCCTATAATAGTTATGATGTGGAGGATATGAAATGAAAATGTGTTTTACAGGATAAATTTTGCGATTTAACATGGAAATTTAACTTGATCGGGTCACCCGATCAAATTAAAATATCTGTGTGTTTTTGTCTTTCAATTAAATTCTATTCCAAGTCATTAAATGGGCTGAAACTTTCAAGATATGTTCTTTGTCTGTAACTTTTGGATATCTAATCACTAAATTTATAAGATAAGTGCTTGAATGCCCATTTTTTAAATTTAAAACAAGCATTGCCGAGAGAGGGTACTATATATCCAAGATTTGAATATTTGAAATTTTCTCAGAGAAGTGCAGTTGGAAAAATATCTAACGGTAACTACGCTTCAGTAAGACTGTCATATTAGATGATATTTGATTATCAATCACATTATTGACCCTTTACCAAAGCTATACACAGGCTTTAAGAATATCTATAAAGACCACCTGCATGTATAGGCCACTTTTCTTACATATTTTTGGTAATCTTTAGAATAATATTTCACAGTATATCATGGCACTTACATGAAAACAAAATCCCAATTTTTCAAAGCTCTGGGCACTGTTTCATAGAGGTGTTTGTAAAGTTATGTAGAACCTTACAAACAATTGGAGTATCATGCAAAACAAGTGTGTTTCAATCATATCAGCAGATACTGAAATGTGCAATTGTTGATGAATGTTAAAAGACTTCTCTAATTTCAGGACAAATATATTTTTTGCCCTTATTAAGATGATATCATTTGAAATGCAAATACACTTTGTTCACATGAAAAATACTAAGCTCACACTTTGCAAAATATAATTCCAGTTGTTAATATCGGAATAGATTTGGGTTGACAACTTCATAATATCTCCATTGTCATTCTAGTCTTACAATAATGCAATAGATTTGTTGAATCTTTAGTGTTATTGCATCACCTTTCAAGTCTTTCAAAAATCAACTTGAGTTAGCATTACATAATACTGCACATACTTCTCTCTCTTCCCAAATCTAAGTTCCAGTATTTGAAAAGATATGAATAGTGTATGATGCCCGGAGAATTACATTATGATTGAGGACACTAAATGACAGATAAGTTGCACCACATCAACTGATAAATATTTTTACTCACTTTTGGTTTTCCTTGTGCTGTGATTGGCGATGCAGCAGGGACGTTTGATGGATTTCTCTTTTCTGGTGTTCTCATTGGTCTTGTGTCTTGCGCCCTTGGGGAAGCTTCCTGCTGAAAAATAAAAGAAAAGCAAAATGCTCCGACAATTATTTCATTGAGCATCTCTCGATGTTTTTTGTACAATGCCTATACTTAGCTTGTTGTATGCAGAGGATGAATGTCAAACATTTGTACCGTTGCACATGTAACGTCCATTATGTACCGTTGCACGGTCAGGAACAAGGGGAAATCACTATAAACATTAGAATTCTATGCATTGTGCTTGGTAAATGCAGATGCAATGTGCGTAGGGCTTACTGGCTAAATGTGCATTGCTTCTGCAGATCAGACATGCGTTTGAGAGAGTGGGATTTTGCTTTCATATTTTCATAGATTTTCGTAAGAAAAAATTTACAATTTTTTTGTATTTTCGCTAACTTACGAGGCATTGTACAACACAAATAGCGAACACTCTTATTCGTGCAATGGTGCGACATTTCACATTTGGTGAAAGAAACAGACACTTTATTCAACTCGGCTATGCCTCTTTGAATAGAGCATCTAAGTTTTTGCGAAATCTCGAACCATAACACTCCGGTATTTTGTATACTAATCAATGCACACTTTAATCTTTTAAAATGCATGGGGTGACAATCCAGCACCCATCCCCCTCCTGCCATTATACATGCTTTAATTTTCTCTGCAATGCACAAATGCATCCCCAACATTTTTTTTCTTCAGGATTTAACATAGCTACAGAGACTAAATTTGCAACGTACAAGTTCATGATTCCGAGGATGGGAAATTGTGTACTGGCACATCAAACAAATGCTCAGAAGCATGATTTCAATCCCAAGTGTTCAGCCAAAATTCAGAATTATATGATAAACCTTCCATATTTTATGCTGTTTTGTTATGGAACAATGTTTTTTTTTAAACTCAGTACATACAAAATATGATCAATATGTAGTAATGAACATCTAGCCCAATTCGCAATCATGGCATACAAATGAATGCAATTAGCTACATGTGTCAATGGTGTATTTTTACCCATTTGAAAAAGTGCATGAAAGCTTCTTGCGCTAATTGCCCAAACGTGCCTCAAATCATCTTAACCCACAGAGAAAGAGTCTGTCTCTTCCAATTTGAAACACTACCCACATAGCAAAGGCCATATGACAATTAAATGACCCTTTAACCCCTTGTTTTCCTATCAATCAACCCCTCACAATACCATGCATACAGTCAGCCCAACTGAACATAACTGAACATAAAGATTTTGCCAAAGGGGAGTGCATCTAATAGACTTGGAGTCATAAGAATCAAAAGTTGAACTGAACCCAAACTTACACTGACAGCCTACAAAATGGATGTTTTCAAATCAGAGGTTTCAACTTGAGATAAACCAGAAATATTGTTGAATATTTCACACGAATGGGGCAACCTGATCATGAATAAATTTGATTTAACTCATCATTTTGAAAAATGCTAATTAGACCAACTACTATAAAAGTGATTCATAATACTGACAATTCGATATAGGTTAGCCCAAAGCCAACCATATTTGGAGGAAGGATATTTTTTTAATGACCAGCACTTCAAGTCACTCCTGTCTTCAATCATAATTTATCTTTTGTTGTGTAATTCATATATATTCTCTATGTTAGAAGCATTAAAACAGACCATATACATTAAAAAAAAGTAAAATACAAAAAGAAAGAACACAAAGACAAAACAAATACAAAAGAGAAATTCATCAACTAAAATTAATTGATGAAGTGTTTTCTTCAGGTTATTCACTTGTTGAAATGTTTTTACTTCAGTGTAACACACCCAAAATCATACACTGATTAATATTGGGCATAATGCCTAATAAAGTTCAGTCAAATTACACCCCTCCCCCCCAAAAAAAGAGAAAAGTTCTGAAATTAAGCTGTGGTCTTGTAACTTCTTAATACTCACCCCTGGTTTGCCTTGTGCTGCATTCCTAATGGTCGCTTGTTGCTTCATTAAGAACACCTGCTCATCCTCTGCGACAACCTCTTTGTTATCTTGTAACAACTGAAAAGAAGAGGAATACAGCGAATCGGTGAAATCACAAGATTCCCCAGGTACAACCCCAACATCCCCAATCACCTTCACCTACCTACGCGAAGATATTTGAGTTGCAAGTTCAGCTAACAGGAAGCCAATCAGCTATCAGTATAATAAATTATCTGTACATACATATTGAACATGCAAATTATCAAGTCTAGGTCACTAGCCCTTGTAAGCAAAAATAATTCAAATAAAATAAAAGTTGAAAAAACATGCCAATGGAACTTGCCCTTAAATACACCTTTTCAATTTTAATGGCATTAAGACACAATGTTTTCACTAAGCAAAGAGTTGATTCAGGTGAGCTTCTCATGAAACAAATAGCAAAGAACTTTACTCTCAGCAAATCAGATGCAAGGATTTCCAGTAGATTATGACAATAGACAGAACCAAAATCACTGACTATTTTTCACTAGTATTAGTTTCATGAAAGACTCCCCAGAGTTGCCAATTTGAGAGAGGAAATGCTGATTCATCCTTGCCCTTGAAAAGATAATCTACATACCCTCCGGACAACTGGCTTGATGATGACTTCATCAAACTGCTTCTCTGGATCTATGTTGGCCATGTTCTCGTATAATATACTGATTTTCTGTAGATTATCCCACCCTGAAGGCCTGTAAAAGCGAAATGATATCAATGAGATGAAATCAGTGCTTACCATATTTTCTATATCTTTTACTGTTTTACATCGCATTCAGTTGTTGCACTGGTTATTGACTTGATTTTCAATATATTAAAAGTCAAGTCCAACACAGAAAAATGATGATTTGAATGAATAGAGAAAAATCAAACTAGCTAAATGCAAAAAAAATTATCAAAATAGGATGTAAAATATAAGAAAGTTATGACATTTTAAAGTTTTGTTTATTTTTCACGAAACAGTTATATGCACATCTCAGTGACATGCAAATGAGACAGTCGATGATGTCCATCACTCACTATTTCTTTTGTTTTTTTATTGTTTGAATTATACAATATTTCATTTTTACAAATTTGACAATAAGGACCAATTTGACTGAACCATATAGTATTAGCACAATGCTATTTCTACGTGTTCAGGGAGGAATTAATCTTTGTTTCACTTGACAATGAGGAAAAAATTAGAATATTTCATATAATAAAATACAAAAGAAATAGTGAGTGGAGGACGTCATCTGTCTTCTCATTTGCATACCGACCAGGATGTGCATATAACTGTTCCGTGAAATTAAGCGAAACTTTAAAATGACATAACTTTCTTATTTTACATCAGATTTTGATTAAATTTTCAATGTTATGCTTGTTGGAATTTTCTCTTTTTATTCAAATCAAGCAATGGTTGGGGTGGACTTGTCCTTTAACACAATATGGCCTATTAGGCTTAAGATCAAATATAGTAGCTATTTTTACCGCAATGAAAAGGTCATGCAATTGAATATTTCTTTGATAATGCAAATGTCAAATGTTGATGAATCAATGGAAATGCAAGACTACATGTAAACTGAACCCATAATGGGCCTGGACCTTTCAAGGAGAAAACCATCTACATGTACGACCACTTGTATCATATTCACATGCCAACTGATAGCCATTAAAGGCCTGGTCCCACTGGCTGACGGACACAAAACATATTCATAACGGATACAGCAGACAAGCAAAATTTCAGTTTTTATCCGCTCCAGACAACGGACAAAATGGGTGAGCAATGAAATCACAATGGACTATGAAACACGTATGCAAAGAGTACACAACGGATACATAGGGGAAGGCGGGGTAAGTTGTGACAGTTTTTGCTTTTTGCATGTTAGAATTGATATGATTAATAATCTTGTCGAAATAAGTACCCTGCCTTGAAATTTAATTCTTCTGAAATATTTTCCAGCTATATATAACTTTCTATCCCCACACTGAAAGTCATCGTGACCTTTGAAAAAAACGATGTCAAATGGCTCAACTTGCCCCATATATGGGGTAAGTTTGAGCCACCTTCTGGGGTAAGTTGAGCCACAAAAACTATGTACAAAATGTATGAGGGGAGACCCAGCACGTCAGTTCATTGTTTAAAGTCTTTTCATTTGCTAATTCTCTATAAATACTAACATCCTTTAAAAGGAAAAGAGCAGTCATGTAAATTTGCTCCTTTCAGCCAGCATTTCACTCAATTTTTATGGTTTGTTTGTTTTTTAAGATACATTACCATAGGAATTACCATGGCTCAACTTGCCCCATGCTGTTTGGCTCAACTTACCCCAGTCCGAACTTAGTGCGATAATTTGTATCCACACATTTATTATGCATCCATCATATTAAAGACTATGACAATAATGAAGATCCATACCTGGACTGATAAAGTTGTTATCATGTCTTTATTATATTTAAAGACGTGTGTGTTTATAAAGCACTTATCTATTTCACACTCCTTTTTACTTTTTTGGCTGAAATTCATATTTTTCCCTCTAAAAAAATACTTTTTGTTTTCAAAGTTGAAAACAATGTGGTGGGGTTAGGGGTTATGCTATGGGTCACCAATAAATGACACCACCATGATGTCTGACTCATTCATTATTGGCCTGGGGCTAGTGGCTCAACTTGCCCCTATGCTCAACTTACCCCGCCTTCCCCTAACGTTTTTCAATGAATGACAAGATTCTTTTCTGTTTTACATCCTCTCTGCATCCTGAAGTGCAGTGGGACCGGGCCTTTAATCCCATCTATTTTGCTAAGAGGACAATGGATTGCATGGACTAAGCTGATCATTCTGAGGCGTTGCATTATTGTTTTGTGGCCCAAACACGGAATAGAGTGTGTGCAGCGCTTTGCAACCAAAATGAAAAGGCGCTTTATCAAAATGTATATTGAATCGGATTGGATACTGTCAAGTATTGAGTGCATGTCATACTACCACACATGAAAGACATGGTACAAAATGGTAAATAATGGTATCTTCTGCAAATAATAAAAAACAACTTTGATAAAAGCATCATTCCACAAAACACCCTGAGCAATCACCCCCCCCCCCCCTTATTTTGCTGTTAGGCAACACTTCAAATGTGTACACAATTTCATTACAGGTCTCTATTTGTCTTAACTACATGACAAGTTGTGGGTTGAGGGTGGCAAATCTATTAAAAGTGATAACCTCAAGTGCTTTATGCATTAGGACAACATCTGTAAGTGGTACAAATAGAGATGTAATATCACTCCAGTCATATGATTCTAGCTTCCCTGCACAATGAAAACACTTCATCCACTCCTTGGGAAGCATTCTAGCAAGAACAATAATATAGCCCCCCCCCCCCCCTCTATGCAATTATCACATTATTTCTTTTTGCTTTAAGGTCAAGTCCACCCTAGAATTTGTTGATTTGAATAAATAAAGAAAAATCAAACTAACATAACGCTGAAAGTTTCATCAAAATCGGATGTAAAATACAAAGAAAGTTATGGCATTTTTTTTCACAAAACAGTGATACACATACTCAGTGACATGCAAATGAGAGAGTCGATGATGTCCCTCACTCACTATTTCTTTTTTTTTATTGTTTGAATTCTACAATATTTCATTTTTTTTAATTTGACAATAAAGACCAACTTACTGGGAAACCATGAAGTATTACACAATGCTAATTTCACATGTTCACAGAGGAATTAATCCCTGTTTCACTTGACAATGTGGAGAAAATTATATTTCACATTACAAAATACAAAAAAAATACTATAGTGAGTAAATGACATCATCAGTCTTCTCATTAGCATATCGACCAGGATATAAATGTTTTGTGCAATTAAGCGAACTTATGTCATAACTTTCTTATTTCACATCCAATTTTGATGAAATTTTCAGTGTTATGCTTGTTGGATTTTTGTCTTTTTATTCAAATCAACTTTTTGTTGGGATGGACTTGTCCTTTAACAATACACCAAATTTGATACTCACACAAACAGGGCATCCTTTTCCACTACCAGTGCCGTCGAGTTGAATGGGAAGTCATATAACCTATGTAGAAGATATCTGTTCAACAGATCACAGTTCTTGTTCTCTTTCACAGATACATAAAATAAAGCTGCACCATCTGAAGTAATATGTGAGTTCAGGAATTTTTACATCAACATCTGTTTTTTTTTCTTCATTGTAATTTTGTTACATTTTTAATAAAGTAGAGTTAATCTAAAAGTGTGCATAATAAACCAGAAGAAAACTGTAAAATTATATGTGTATCCAAGGACTATTTCAGTTTAGCCTGTATATTTTGTGTTTTTTTTTAATTATTATTCATGATTCATGATTTATTCATACAATTAAGAATTGAGAAGAATCAAGATTAAGAAATATACATGTACGTATTCAGATTATTTTTCAGAGCAAGGCTTCAGGTACAAGGCTTAATTGAAATGAAATGTAATTTTCACACATCTTGAAAGTCTGAACTGTATGGGTCTGCACCCTCCCCTCTCAAAAAAAAAATCCCAGGAAACTGAGGTCTTTACTCCCCAAAATGTTTAGAACAGCCCCATGAATTACTGATAGGTTCAATTAATCATTTAAAAATGTTAATGGGAATAAACAGCGGGAGCAATAGTCCACATGTAGAAAATACCCTGCTTCTAAATAAGTCCTACTGCACAAAGGCCAATAAAATTCAAGAATTCCATAAAAGTAACCAGTAGATAGCAAATAAATCTATGGCTCCAAGTCTGCAATCAGGATCCTGGTTAACATATATTGCCTTTCTGAAATGATGGTACGTACACCTGTTACAAATAAACCCCTTTTTATTAATTAAGAGCAGACATACAAATCACATTGAAAAGGATACAATTTAGACATAATTTCCGGACATTCTGTTGTAAGAAATCTAAATGCTCATCGCTGTAGTCTTGGTCTTTCTCCAATGTGCTGACGTAGTCAGACTGCATACACAAGAAAAAAAAAAGGGGGAAAGGAGAAAATTATTTACAGGTCAAGTCCACCTCAGAAAAAAAGTTGATTTGAATCAATAGAGAAAAATCAGACAAGCACAATGCTGAAAATTTCATCACAAGTGGAATGCCTCTGGCCGTCTCACCTGCATCACGCGGTTCAATATAGCAGCAGTGCTGACTTTGCATACTACTCTAACTCGCACAAGATGTTCAGTGATACATGGTTACTCTTATGTCCTCTTTTTATGAACTAGACCAATAAACTTACAGAGATATGATGGTTATTCAACAAAAAACCCCAACATGGCCAAAGTTCATTGACCTTACATGACCTTTGACCTTGATCATGTGACCTGAAACTGGAACAGGATGTTCAGTGATACTTGATTACTCTTATGTACAAGTTTCATGAATCAGATCCATAAACTTTCAAAGTTATGATGGTAATTCAACAGATACACCCAATTCGGCTAAAGTTCATTGACCTTTGACCTTGGACATGTGACCTGAAACACGCACAGGATGTTCAGTGATACTTGGTTACTCTAATGTCCAAGTTTAACGAACTAGACCAATAAACTTTCAAAGTTATAATGGTAATTCAACAGATACCCCCGATTCGGCCAAAGTTCATTGACCCTAAATGACCTTTGACCTTAATCATGAGACCTGAAACTTGCACAAAATGTTCAGTGATGCTTGATTACTATTATGTCCAAGTTTCATGAATCAGATCCATAAACTTTCAAAGTTATGATGGGAATTCAACAGATATCCCCAATTCGGCCAAAGTTCATTGACCCTAAATGACCTTTGACCTTGATCATGTGACCTGAAACTTGCACAAAATGTTCAGTGATGCTTGATTACTATTATGTCCAAGTTTCATGAATCAGATCCATAAACTTTCAAAGTTATGATGGTAATTCAACAGATACCCCCGATTCGGCCAAAGTTCATTGACCCTAAATGACCTTTGACCTTAATCATGAGACCTGAAACTTGCACAAAATGTTCAGTGATGCTTGATTACTATTATGTCCAAGTTTCATGAATAAGATCCATAAACTTTCAAAGTTATGATGGGAATTCAACAGATATCCCCAATTCGGCCAAAGTTCATTGACCCTAAATGACCTTTGACCTTGATCATGTGACCTGAAACTTGCACAAAATGTTCAGTGATGCTTGATTACTATTATGTCCAAGTTTCATGAATCAGATCCATAAACTTTCAAAGTTATGATGGGAATTCAACAGATATCCCCAATTCGTCCAAAGTTCATTGACCCTAAATGACCTTTGACCTTGGTCATGTGACGTGAAACTCATGCAGGATGTTCATTGATACTTGATTAACCTTATGTCCAAGTTTCATGAACTAGGTCCATATATTTTCTAAGTTATGATGACATTTCAAAAACTTAACCTCAGGTTAAGATTTCGATGTTGATTCCTTCAACATGGTCTAAGTTCATTGACCCTAAATGACCTTTGACCTTGGTCATGTGACATGAAACTCTAATAGGATGTTCAGTAATACTTGATTAACCTTATGGCCAAGTTTTATTAACTAGGTCCATATACTTTCTAAGTTATGATGTCATTTCAAAAACTTAACCTCAGGTTAAGATTTGATGTTGACGCCGCCGCCGTCGCCGCCACCGTCGGAAAAGCGGCGCCTATAGTCTCACTTTGCTTCGCAGGTGAGACAAAAATCGGATGTAAAATAAGAAAGTTATGACATTTCAAAGTTTCGCTTCATTTCACAAAAAAGTTATATGAACGAGCCAGCTACATCCAAATGAGAGAGTCGATGATGTCACTCACTATTTCTTGTTTTTTATTGTTTGAATTAACAATTTTTCAATTTTTACGCCTTTGACGATTAGGACCTCTTTGCCTGAAGCACAAAATGTTAAAATAATGGAATTCCACGTGTTCAGGAAGGAATAAACTTCATTTCACATGCCAATGACGAGAAAATAAAAATATTTCATATATCATATGATAAAGTCCAAAAGAAATAGTGAGTGAGTGATGTCATCAGTTCCTCATTTGCATACCGACCGAGATGTGCATATAACTGTTTTGTGAAATGAAGCGAAACTTTAAAATGCCATAACTTTCTTACTTTACATCGGATTTTGATGAAATTTTCAGTGTTATGCTTGTTGAATTTTTCTCTTTTTATTCAAATCAAGTTTTTGTTGGGGTGGACTTGTCCTTTAATAGCGCGAATTATCATTCTTGGTTTAAATCAACCTAATTCATGGTCAACAAATCAACATGTAGTTAGAATATTTTCAATTCAAGATATGATCCAAATTCTTTCACCTCACAAAACACTGCCCTCTATTGACACAAACATTATATGAGCGACAAGCATCATGTTTTTTTTCAGCCATAGGAAAATTCATCTTACCTTGGTCACGACGACTACAATTGGAACGCCTAAATTATGTGTGAGTGTGGTTTCTCCTAGAGGAAGCACGACAACCTCTTCGTCCTCCGTCCCCGTGGGTTTGGTGACGCCAGACGTTCTCCTCGAAACGGAGGGATCGTTCCCCGTCTCGGGCTCTGTGTATGCTTGGAATTGTTGTACCACTGCAGGGAAGATAAACATATGCAGTTCATGAAAGAGAGATTATATGTATAAATCATTTATTCTTTGATTTTACTGGTAGATTGATAGTTTTGAGGTTATTTGTCAGTTTGTGATTATATACATGTAACTATTTGATTGTCATTTATTGTAAATATTGATATCACTGGAAGAAATAAATAAAGAAATTTTTAAAAACAAAATTCCAAGGCATCTGCTGGTGAATGTGAAGTCAAATCTAAAATGAAGGTTATGATGATTATGTCATCCGATGATCGTTAAGTGCATCTCGTGTCAATCCCGAGTGATTCAGCTGTCAACAATACAGAAACAGCGGAATGGTTAAATTTTATTACGTAGTATTTTTTCCTCTCTTCAGACTTGGACAGTGCCTTGCAATCTGAAGAGAATTTGGATAGTCCTATCATGGCAGTAATGTAATTTCATTATTGGCTCTAGATATTTGGGACAATGAACCATGATTCATATTTTTTCACAAATGAAAAATCCCAGCTGTGTATTGTACTGTGCAACATTACAAATCAAATTTCTAAAAGTAGTACTGAACACTACTGAAAAAGGAGGCAAATGATGTGAAATTTTGAGAAGTCAATTCCTTCTGTAGAGATTTTTTCTTAATTCTTTTTATTCAAGATGATTCCAGAATACATACAAATAGATGAGAATAATAACAAAAGAAAACAAAATACAGTAGGTTAAAACATGTTGAATGAAAAGGGGCAAACAGTGAGATTAAATCATTTTGGGGCGCTTTATTAGTGAGTGCATTAAATTCAGGAACTGATTATTATCATAATACCACAGGGCGCGACAAACCCACTTGCCCTGGGCAAGTGAATTTACGTGCTCTTGCACTTTATGATGGAGTATATATTTAAGCTTTAAAATTACACCAATTTCATGACAATAATACATGTATCTCCATTCAACAGAGATGGTATGTTAAACTGAATGAAAATTGAAAAAGCGTAACACCACCTTTTGTGGGGCGAGTTCAAGATGCATGGCCCTATAGTAACACTTACACTGCAGTCCGGGGGGGGGGGGGCACTCAGTATATAATGCATAGTGGGTATGTGTCGCGGAGGGGACCCCCATTTTTACACTCAAATTTCCGTTCCAAGGCATAGCATTTTTGTCTTATTAGAAAAAGAACAAAGAAAGCCGCTCCAAAGCATAGCATTTTCTTCTTATCGAGAGAAAAAAAAAAAAGAAATCCGCTCCACAGCTTCGCATATTTTTCGTTACGCCGTTCCGGTCGCATTGATATGCTACAATGAGCTGCAATTTCGGTGAAAAGCGGCCTCAGAGCACTGTCCGACCATCGCCTCTGCGCGAGCGCACTGCAGGGATGCGTACGCACTCACACGCTGGCGATATGTTCCAAGGACCCCCGTTTTCACAAACATTTGTAGTTCCGATGCCCTCCTTTTTACAATAAGCCCGCTCCAAGGCCCCCGTTTTTTGTCTCGCCCTCGGCACACCCCCACCATTTTTTGGTCGAGTGCCCCCCCCCCCGGACTGCAGTATACAATTTACAACAATTATTACCCCGGCTCTAGCTTGAACTTTCACTTTATCAGTAGTGCTCAGAGTATTCAAGAATGTACTTTGCAGGATTATGCATGTACGGAAGAACGCCAACTAAAAGAGAGTGCAGTTTCATTTTCTTCTCTATTAATGATATGCATGTATACAGGTAATTTGATTCATGGAGTGACCAGCTTCCATCGCTCCCAAATCCCAATGCGTGGGCCATCTTCTCCCATTCTGGGGAGGTGGTCTAAAAATACTGTTCAGTGTACAACAACTCTGAACTGCTGTATGGCAAGTATCCCATCTGGTGCATACAGGTGTGTGAAGGCAAGGAGGCAGCGGATTTATATTGAGACACCACAGTACTGTCTGCTACATAATGACAATGAATGGCACACAGGAGTAGTTTAGTCATCGCTATGTGACTAGGATCTGTGTAGGCAATCATGCAATTGACCTTAACACGTCACATTCTATTGAGATATTATTGATTCAAAGTGGGGGTGGTGAGGTATAGAGTTTGGTATCCAAACCGGAAGAGTAATTTGGAAGAAAGACATCAATCATTAGGTTGAAGTTCGATTCAGTTAATGAAAGTTCTACCAAATAATAATATCTCCCAGTTTGAAATCTACCTGAACTATTCAGTATAGTGCAAATATCCTACACAAGTAGACCTACATCATGATCACATGCATCAAATCATTGAATTCAAACTTCTTTTGTTTTGCAGAGATAATTGATTGCAGGCAGCACCTACCTCCATGATTGCAGAAATGTAGGCCTATATGTACATGTATAAATGGAGGTAGAAAGAAATGTATACCATGCCCACAAAAATGTAAACATCAGCATTCTAAAAACACAGACTAGAATTGGAAGATTTATAAAACAGTAAATTTCCCAACAAGATTCAATTGAGAATTATGCAAAATTTAAATAGCATTTTTCACTAACTAACAGCCTACCATGCACAAATGCAGATGTTATGTCCATGTAACTTTTTAACACTTGTCTGGAAAATCAATATTTTGTTACACTGATTAAACTGCAATGCCAATCCTTCATTTATGAAGGGTTGCACTTTAATAAAAAGAAATGCCAGTTATGGTAATGATCTCAAATGAGTTCGAACAGAATCCAATAAAATGACCACCCAGGCACCCAAGTGTATTTGTGGAAAATGACGGCAAAACTCAAATCAAAGGTTGGGTATTTTCCAATTAATAAAATATTAATACACTGCCCCACATTTGCTTTTCTGTGTTAGTGATACTTCTGCTTTTCAGCTAAGAGTTCATGAAGATAAGTTTTGTTCAATGTACCAGATCTGAAACTATTACCCCTTTCATAAACCCAATTACTATGAATTAGGCGGCTAATAGCAGCATAATTTGGTCGTAAAAATTGGAGGAAGACAAGAGTTATCCGCATTTCTCTGATGCTGCTATTATCCGCATAATAGCGGCATCGGGATAAGATTTTGAGTTTATGAACGCATTTCCAAATAATGCGGATAATTGCCATGGTGCGGTCACAAGGTCACCCTTTTCCAACACAACCGCATCGGAGGGGGCGTGTCCAGTTGTCATGGTAATTATCCGCCTTTTTCAGGACGGGCGCTCGTAAAAATAATGCGGCTTATTTTCGGAGTTTATGAACGCAATTTTTATTGAATTATCCGCATTACTCTTAGGCGGCTAATTGGAGGATAGGTTTATGAAAAGGGTATTAGATAATAGGGTGACGACAAACCTTGATTTTAAAGGAAACCAAAACCCAAGAAGAGAAGTAATACTATTGGAAAGAATAAAATGAAAGGAACAATTTTAAAAAGTTTCATCAAAATCGGTTATGAAATAAGCAAGTTATGGGAGTTGTACTTTCTGTACTTGTACTTTCTATGGGCATCCTCAAATTGGCAAACATGCTTCAAAATGGCTGATTTTGTGGACAACTCTCCATTTGTTTTGTACACAAACTTTCAGATTTTCCTCATTGTCTTTCAAATTTCATCTTACCGCCTTCTGAGCACAGCATATGTCATGGGAAAATATAATCCACACCATATATGTCAAGGTCAGGAGGAGATAATGTGAAATATGTAAAATAAAGGGGAAAATCTGAAAATATGTGTACGAAACAAATGGAGAGTTGTCCACAAAATCAGCCATTTTGAAGCATGTTTGCCAATTTGAGGATCCACACAGTAAGTACAACAAGACTTTTCAATCGTCCATAACTTGCTTATTTCATAACCGATTTTGATGAAACTTTTTTTAAATTGTTCCTTTCATTTTAATCTTTCCAATAAGATTGCTTCTCTTCTTGGGTTTTGGTTTCCTTTAAAGACTTTCTCATGAAATAATTGTTTACCAATGTAAACACACTGTATGGTATTAAATTGTAACCTGACATTTTAATAGCAAGCATGTATTTCAGTTTAGTTTCAGTTTACAGTTAAGGGGGGGGGGGCACATAAAATTGATTAGAGGTCCTGTTGTATGGGAGAAAGAAAATGTTTTTGCAAATATAATTCTTTCCACAAATGAGTGGAACAATCCTTTTCATTTGTATCATTCATTCTGACAGAAAATTCATGCATGCCTTCATCACAATTTGCAACTAGGTGCAAAACCAAGGTTACTTTCCTCTTTCTTATGACATAATTCATTACATTTTATAGCCAAGTTGGGACTTTTTTTTTTGTTCCAGCATAGTTTGTTTCCTTTTGCATTGTTACACAAATAATTACTTGGGACACTGCACATGCTCAGTTGCGGACTCTACATGTACATCGATGAAAAGAGCGCAAATTTGTCTGCCTCGGTCCGTATTGAATCAAGACACGGTTACAAGTGTGAGTTTACTCCCCATCCAATGCCAGGTTCACCGGGGTCAGATGCACTGAGACCTGTGATAAACAAGCCATCTGTTCCGATTTCACCGAGACAATTCAATTGTCAAATGGGCGTGTAATCCATAGTACATAAGTCTATTCAGCTTGATGTAGCCTACTCACTTTAATTTCCCCCAATATTTCTACATTTCTTTTGTGTCATCTCCGAAGCTCTCTTTATTCATTACCATAATTGCACTGCAATGTAAACAATGTAAAATCCCATCTCTTGCATGAATGTAGCAAAGTGCATTGACATGACATTGACATTCTTGACAACATTTTTCTCTGCACATAAACAGCACATTTTTTCTTCACCAAGTGTTAATTATATAAGAAAGATTAGGAATGTGATGTCACTGATACTCGAGGCAAAGAGAAGTTCATAAACAAAAATTAATAATCAAATTTTGATTTCATCTCTTTGCATGTACATTGCAACTAAAGAGTTACTAGTTTTCTGTTTAAGATATATTGATATTTCAGAGAGCAATAGCCTACATTGTACGCTTCTTAAAATTGTAAGTGACTTTGTCCACACAAATGTAGGTCTACACTCTAGAGTAGTTTGCACATACATGTATCAATATTTTATCATCATTTAGGATCATTTCTGCTATTTCTATTTATCAGAAAAAGATCATTTGAATCATGAGCTCAATGGCAATTTATTATGACTTCCTGAAACTTTGAATATATCAATTATAGAGTATTACATTGTAAATAAATAGCTTCATTGTTTTTATTTTTGTTACATGTAGGCTCACATGTACATTTCATCAATTTCAAACTACATACATGTCCACACGGTTTTAAAGGTATTGTTTAACTTTGTGAGCAGCCAATTTAAAAAAAAAATTCAAACCAAGATGAAACATGTGTACAAGTGCATGTATTAGAACTAATAAACCCTGAAAACAACCATTATTGAGAATGAAAAGCTAAAATTACAAGGCAAACCCTGATTTTGTAAATAGGTGTCTTATAGACGCCTAAATACTACACATAAGTGTATGGGATGAAATTAAGATGGTGTTTCCGGTCACTTTATAATTCGATTTTTGAAGCACTAAATAATTATTTTCTATCGCAATTTTTTCTGGGCTTTATATTTGTAACATATCACAGACACAGGTGACAAGTGTGACCTTCTAGCTCACTTTTTTTTATAAGTCAAACCAATGTTAACCAATCACTTTAAGGTTATTACAATTTTACACATAATCACGCTAAAAATGTTATTAAAGCTAAAATTTTTAGCTTTGCAAATGAACAATTTGGTTTCCAAAACTGTATACAGCACATGCACTGTGTGTAATTCAAGTTTGCAAATCATATACATGTAGTTTGTGGAAACACTGTATTCCACATTGATGACTCATAAGAATTGTTATTTGATGATCACACACAAAATCCCCAGTACCTTAGACCAGTAGTCTACATGTATTATGTGTATGCACACTTTACAGCTGGATATGTATATACTTGCTCTACTGACTTTCAATTAAAGATTCAGTAGCAGCTCCTGGTGATAAAGTATTAAACACATACTGTACAGTAAAGAAATATTATCATTGTACTACTATACATGTATGCATCATACAGTGTAGATTTATGATTGTAGTTTTTCATGGGGTTGTGAAACAGCGATAATTCATTCGTGAAGGGGCCTACATGTACAATGTACAGACTTAACCTGTGCTGGGGCCCGTTGCAGAAAGATTTGCAATCAATCGCAACTCTAAAAATCACGCGCAACTCTAAAAAACACGCGCAACTTGATTTTCAACCAATCAACAGCGCGCATTTGGGACTTGCGATTGATTTTTTTACTTGCGTTTAAACGCAACTCTTTCTGCAACGGGCCCCTGTACATGTACTGACAAGTACTGTATATTAATACTGTTTTACATCATGCAAACTAAAATTAAGAACCTTTTTTTTACAGGTATGATGCATCATACCTATACATGTAGGAAATATTTATCCAGATATTTGTATGTATCTCAAAATTCATACTCATGAAGATCTTCAGGTTTCTTAAATTCCAATTCTTTGATTTTTTCTGTTAAATGTGCAATTCAAATGGTGTCCAGGGTTTCGTTCTCCATTAACCTTATTTTAACTGGGCTATTCCGGACCAGGATAACCGGGAGAGGGGGTCAATTTGACCCCTCCCCCTCAGATCTTGGCCGCAAAATTTTGCATGCGAGTAGAGCCAGATGTTAATTGCAAGACTGTACAGTAAAATTTTCAAAAAATTAAATGTTTATATATTTTAATACTTACATGTATTTATGAAAATAAATTTGTTTTTTGTGGATGTTTTTGCCTTTAACTCACTTTAGGCAAAGTAAAAAAAGAAAGTAGTTGATCGTCCTCGCGCGCATCTATTTTGGCCGCCGCATGGAAATTTTTTATATTTACTATTTTCAAAAATTGGCTAAAAAAAAAAAAAAAAATCGGGATGTTCCTTTTTTGATGTTCCCTTTTTCATTGCAGCTTCAATTTTCTTGATATTTACTATTTTTATGGCTGTTGAATAGCGAAAAAAAATCACAAAATTGGCGAGCGATTTGCTCTCATGTGGTTTGGGATCTCTCTCACAACTTCAAAAACAATTGCAAAGTCCGATATCGCCGTAAATGCAAGAAAGAAAAAAATTATGATTTGTTTTTCTATTGGAATTTTGAAGATACCATCATAAATTAGCGTGAAAATAAAGTTTGCAAACTCGGGGAAGATCCCGGATTTCATCATTTTTAGTGCATTTTCGGGGACCCCGCTTCCTGAATCTGAACTAATCCGTTGCATGCTTTGGAAATATGGCGCAGAAAAATCAATTTTAATGACATAAATTTGTATTTCGGCGGGTTTTTGGTGAGTGATAGCACCTGTACTTCGATGTGTGTTACGGTGATTTACTGCTTGTTGTGACTCTGTTGGGTAATGCATGACTTGTGTGCTGGGATGATGTTATTGACTGTGCTGGCGCAACATGTGAATTTGTGCAATGAATTGAATTTTCTAACGTCAGCAGGCAGTGCATTGAATATTCAAAAAAATAATTTCAAGTGGGTTATTCTTTATGAAGATTGAAAATAATTAATGGGATTCCAAGAAGTGCCAATTCTGTTCAAATTTGATAAACTTTATTCTTCCTTGAGCTATTCAATTTGATGGAAAATTGTAAAAATTAGTATCTAACACTTACAGTTACAAACATGAAAATAATAAACATTAGGCCTATGTGAACAATTAACTCAATCATCATTTAACATTTGATATCAATTAAAAATGAATAAAAATTGAACAGTATTAAACAAACATGTAAATGAATATACAAGCAGCTGGAAAACTGCGATGCGAAACCATGCCCAGAGCTAAAAAAAAAAAAAAGAGATTGGCTCTGGAAAACTAAACATGGCTCCATGGTAATCAAATGACCCCATCCCCATGCATTTTTTACCTTTTCAAGAATGTTAAAATCATTCACTTGACATGAACGTTTTGTATTACAATACAGTAGCGGTATACATCAGTATAAATACATCAATAGATTTTTATCACATAATACATTTTCCATAGATTTCCAATCAATTGTATATTTATATATATATATTTCTACTCATTTATTAAATATTGAGCATGCATCGATCACATATTTCGAGCTTGACATGGCCTGACAACGATTTTAATAAAAAAATTGCAAAAAAAATAGTAAATAGTAAGGACCTCCCTCATCACTGATGTCAAAAAAAGGGCTGAGAAAATGCCTCCTTGTTTTTAAAAAAAATAGTAAGATAGCAAATAGTAAGGACCTCCCTCATCACCGCTCTCAAAAAACCCGGACGATCAACTACTTTCTTTTTTTACTTGGCCTTATATAGCTAGAAGAAGGCTAATTTTTTGTGAAAGTATCAATTTTTACATTTCTAACAAATACAGACCAAAAAATTGCCAAAATATAATTATTTTCTTATAAATTTTTATATTTTTCGAATTCTTATGTATTTCTTTGGGTTTTTTAAACCTTTGTTTTTATTTTTTTTCTAATGAACTTTGGCGGGGACCCTTTTGCAATCATAAATAGCATAAAATAAATCCATTTAAATCAACAAAAGTGATAATAATTATACATTTATGATTTGCATTGACTTTGTTATTATTTGTACATGGAATCACGTTTTTTAGCAATTTTGGATCTGACATGCACTTTAAAATGTTAAAGTTTAAATCAATCTCAGACAAATGTTAATTTGAATAAATAGAGAAAAATCAGACAATCATAATGCTGGAAGTTTCACCAAAATCGGATGTAAAAGAAGAAAGATATGACATTTCATAGTTTTGCTTATTTTTCACAATAATTATGCACAATTTAGTCACATGCAAATGAGAGAATCGATCATGTCCCTTAAGTTATACAATATTTCAATTTTTACAGATTTGACTAAACGGCCCATTTGACTGAACCATAAAATGTTAAAAAATGGTAATTCCATGTAATAAGGGAGGATTAAAACTTTGCTTCACAGGACAATGAGTAGAAAATTAGAATATTTCATATGATAAAATACAAAAGAAATAGTGAGTGAGTGATTTCATCAATTCCCTCATTTGCATACCCACCAGGATGTGCATATAACTGTTAAATCAACACTTAAAAATGAAATTTTCAGCTTTATGCTTGTTGGATACTCTCTTCTTATTCAAATCATCTTTTTGTTGGGGTAATTTCGGAACCGAGTGCCCGAGGGTCACAAATTTGGTCTCAAAAAGAGTTACAAAACTTCTACATGTACATGTAAGTAAAAAGTCAGTGAGCGGCGCAAAAAAAAATTTGCATGGCGGCATAATGACAAAATTTGTTGAGGGGGGTCAAACTGACCCCCCCCCCTTCCCAGTCAGATAAGGGTAATTATTAGACCTGCATACTCTAGATTAGCAATTTGATTAGACTACTGTATTTAAAAATGCAAATTGACAACTTTTTACCATTATTTTGCTACATATCGTCCATTAAAGTTTATTTTGATTTAATATATATATATATATAAATATTTCATTTTTTCTTCATAGATTGAAATGAAAAGAAAATTTATAATGATCATTGTCAATATAAGGGGCAAAAAGCAAAAGTACCGGGTAATGGCAAAGCTGTGTATCTTTGTGTTGGGCCTAAAAACTCATATAATAAATAGATGATACATGTGTAAGGCTCCTTCCCCCCCCCCCCCCCCTCTCTCTCTCTATTTTGGTTTACATGTATGTCATATCAGTATTTTCATCTAAAACATAGGCCTACATGTAAGAAAGAACTGCAGGGAAACTTAACCTTAAGTTCAGCTCTTGATTATAAAGCAAGAATAGACATGAAGTCTGATTATGGCATGAATGTGTACATTACATGTACATACGTAACTGTATACCCCTAGAAAACTTCAAAAACAAAGTAATTCAATCTCTCCTCCTAAATCAATTAGGCACAAATCAATCCCACAGATTAGGCAGTATTGGCAGCTACTGCCAGCATATGACCTATAGATGTGTATTTTGCCATGAGTATTTACTTGGTTCCATTGTATATAGAGCTCCTACTCTTTAGACAACCAAATTTTCAATATATAGTTTGAATGTGCATGTACTGTACATGAAAATATGCTGCTTACTGCTTGAAAGATGAGTATCATATATCATGTATAAACTGAAACAAATAATATGGTTAATTTCTAAATTTGAATTTGGAAATCATTGTCCATGTATGAACAAAAATCTGAATCTGAAATGTTGTTGGTAGTCATTACAAATAAAATACATAAAAAAAAGAATAAGCATAAGAGTACTACATGTAACAACCCTGTACATTTATCAACTTTAGTGTGTATTACACATTAACTTTTCATGTATTGACTACATTTTGTGGTTTGACTCGATAATTCATGATGAAGAGCCCTAAAAATTATCCAAAGTACATCATAAAAGATATCTTTAACACTAACTGTGTCAACTTCAATGCATCCCATCGATATCTTACATGTTTTGGTTCAGTGAAAAACTGTTTATACCCCCATTACACCAACGCTACGTCCATGTAGTTCTCGCTACGTCAAAGAAAAATAGCCATGACGCAGTGGGAACTGCTGCAGCATACTGGGAGTGTAGCGAGAACTGTTATTGACATGATATAGTCTGCATGATCTCCGGAGACAAATTTTCTGCTACGTGGACTTTGAACATGTCCAAAGTCCATGTAGCGAGATCGCCGTCTGAGCAGTGCGTAGTACTGACGCACTAATGACCTTCTTATCGCGTACTAAAAGCTCTAACGACGTAACATAGACGTAGTGGACACAGAAAGAACGTAACAACATTTCTAGCACTTTTCCCCATAGCCTCTGCCTTTTCATTCCAGGAGTATTCTTTTGGCTGTCTTTGTATGCAGCCAGCTTCCTGTTGTATATGACCGGGTTTGCCTCCAACCACTCCACCATGTCTTCCTCCTGTTCAGGGCTGAGGTCAGTGAAGATCTTAGGCTTGGAGGACTCTCTCTTCCTCGCGCCAGAGGTCACGGAGGACACAGAGGCCACAGATGCTTCGTTGCTGCTTGAAACGTCATCACGACGTGGAGGAGGAAGAAGAGGAGGCACAGAGCCCTGGGGTTCACTGCCACTGGGTTTGTGTGACTTTTCTACAACTTCATTCAGTTCCATCTCTCTTTCCTTGGGTGCCTGGCCTGCTGTTGTTTATTCTTCTTTCTTGGCGGCATGATGCTGGTCGTTACCTATCTGAACTCTGGAGTATGAATGTTGACCTGCTAGATCATTATGCTCACGTGTCGGAGACGTAGGTACAACGTGTCGCAATCTGCGAGGACGTAGAGAGAACGTAGCGGGAACCGTTTTGATGCTGCACAGACAGCGCCTGCGCGCACAATGAACTCAGTGGGAACACCACTAACGCACCATGAACGTATCAAGGATGTAGCGCAGACATAGCATGCACGGGACGATTTTCATATTTTTCGAAAACGGAAGTTATCGCTACGTCCCTGCCATTTTTTTCGGAATTTCAAAGACGTAGCGGGAACTTCCTCCGGTGTAATGGGGG
Organism: Lytechinus variegatus; assembly: GCF_018143015.1. Lineage (NCBI taxonomy): Eukaryota > Metazoa > Echinodermata > Echinoidea > Temnopleuroida > Toxopneustidae > Lytechinus > Lytechinus variegatus. The sequence continues at coordinate 26,259,878 of NC_054741.1, read as the reverse complement.
CATAAGAATGGAAAAAAAACACTGAAAGCCAAATTTTATTTACTCAAATAATAAGACTTTGTAATTCATGAAGCAAAACCCTAACAAGTAGAACACCTCTGGTAATATCGCCTGCATTATGCTATTCAATATACATGTACCGGTTTGTAGCAGCAGTGCTGGCTTTGTTAATAATCATCATTCATCGAAGGTGAATAATTTTTCACAGAAAGCGCCATCCATATGATAATTTGTTGTTCTCAAATGACCTCTGAATTTATACATGTGACCTGAAATTTGTGCAAGATTATCAGTGATAATTCCAAGTTTTATGAAATAAATCCATTTACGTAAATATTTTCAAATTATGACATTTCAATAATAAACTTAACCTTGGTTAAGATTTCAATGTTGATACTACATGGTCAAATTTCAAAGAACTTGATCATGTGACCTGCAATTAATGCCACATGATCAGTGATATTTTATCATCCTTAAGTCCAAGTTTCATGAAATACAAGTAAGTACATGTAGGTCCATATCAGCCGCCATAAAGTCGCTCGTAACTTACAAACACCTTTATGAAACAATCACCTTAACACATTACAATTGTGTGGGGGGGACATCTTTGACCTCTTCACATCTTCCCTAATCAAAACAAAGAGTTGGAATAATTCAAGATGGCATTCATAAAGAGCTTGGGATGTTCAACACAAGGCAAAAGCAATTTTGTGTCTCGCCCACTTATGAAAATAACCAGAAATATTGTGATTTGCGAGGGCACGCAAGAGAATTATATTGAAACTTCATTGTAAAATGACTGGGATGGAATAACACTTGTCATAAGAGCCTTGCACGTAAACTTTAATGTTGACCTGAAAATGACCTTTGACCTTACCATGTGACCTCCGACTGCAGCATAACATGCAGTTCGCCTAAGTACATCTACCATCCAAGTTTTGTTGAAAAGTAACTTAAGGTTGCGGAGTTAGGTGTCATAAGAGAGTCTTGCATGTAAACTTTAATGTTGACCTGAAATGACCTTTGACCTTACCATGTGACGTCTGACTGCAGCATAACATGCACGTCCCCCAAGTCTATCTAACATCCAAGTTTGGTTGAAAAGTGACTTATAGTTGTGGAGTTAGGTGTCATAAAAGAGTCTTGCATGTAAACTTAACGTTGACCTGAAAATGACCTTTGACCTTACCATGTGACCTCCAACTGCAGCATAACATGCAGATCCCCCAAGTTCATCTACCATCCAAGTTTGGTTGAAAAGCAACCTACGGTTGCGGAGTTATGTGTCATTAGAGGTTTGTGACGCACGGACAACGGACGACATTTGGATCCCTAAGTTTCGCCTTCACCTCTGGTGGGCGAGACAAAAAAGGCTTTTAAAAACCATCTACCATCCAAGTTTGGTTGAAAAGCGACTTACGGTTGTGGAGTTATGTGTCATTAGAGGTTTGTAACGGACGGACGACGGACGACATTTGGATCCCTAAGTTTCGCCTTCACCTCTGGTGGGCGAGACAAAAAAGGCTTTTAAAGGTCAAGTCCACCTCAGAAAAATGTTGATTTTAATCAATAGAGAAAAATCAGACAAGCACAATGCTGAAAATTTCATCAAAATCAGATGTAAAATAAGAAAGTTATGACATTTCAAAGTTTCGATTATTTTCAAAAAAATAGTTATATGACACGCCAGTTACATACATCCAAATGAGAGAGTCAACGATGTCATTCACTCACTATTTCTTTTGTTCTTTGTTTGAATTATACAATATTTTAATTTTTACGAATTTGACGATTAGGACCTCCTTGCTTGAAGCACAAAATGTTAAAATAATGGAATTCCATGTGTTCAGTGAGGAATGAAACTTTATTTCACATGACAATGACGAGAAAATAAAAATATTTCATGTTTCATATAATAAATTACAAAATAAATAGTGAGTGATGTCATCAACTCTCTCATTTGGATGTAACTGGCTCGTTCATATAACTATTTTGTTGAAAATAAGCGAAACTTTAAAATGCCATAACTTTCTTATTTTACATCCGATTTTGATGAAATTTTCAGTGTTATGCTTGTTGAATTTTTCTCTCTTTATTCAAATCAAGTTTTTGTTGGGGTGGACTTGTCCTTTAAAAACAAGAAAATAATGATCAAGTAAGCATTAAAGTGAAAGACAAAAACAAATTTCTACATGAAACTGGACATAATACTTACATCTTTGTTCAAGTTCTCTTAATTTTTCTGGTGGGATTCTGAGTGAGTCAACATGCCTTCTGATAACCTGTGTCCACTTCTGAAGTGAGTCCATGATATTCCACGGTCTACTCATGTCTACTGCAATAATAACAAGTGTATGCTCTAGGTTCTCTGCAGTTAGGGCATACCGTAGTAAGTCTTCATGTTCATTTTCTCCTGCTAATATCCATACACCACATCTTGTTGTGTCTGTAAATAAATGGGGAAAAAAATTTTAAAAAGTGATTTCTTTATATATACACTGTAAGAGAACTAGAGATGAACAGCTCAGAATAACCAATCCATTTCAAAAGAGCAATAGAAGTGGTAGTTATTTCTTAACCCTAAAAGACATTGGGCTTTGTTATGTATAAAAACATGCACTATTGATTACAGAAACTTTCATAATATTCATGTTTATCATATTTCAAAATTCATTCAGGGTTGGCATATTTCCTGCTTCGGAGGCTTATTTACCGGACAGTAAGCGGTATTTACCGCTTTTTTCCGGTATTTACCACTTCTCACCGGGAAATACTGGGAAATATAATTTTCCACTCACTTTTCTATAGGGATTGTCAAATTTTGAACATAAAAACAAAGGTGGTGAGTACTGGTGTGTACCATTTGTGTGAGTGAGTGTGTGTGTGACTGTGTGTTTGTTTGTTTGTGTGTGTGTTTATGTTTGTGTTTGGGTGTTATCTATGTCTGTTATCATGAAATGCTGGAAAAAATACAATAAGATAATAGCTTTCAATCAATATGAATATGACAAACTGTACAAGTTATTTATTTTACATTTCCCATGAAACATTCAGTAGCTAAAGTATGTCAATTATGCTGTTATAATTGTATTCATTTTATATTTCTTAAAGGAAACAACTTTTGACACCTCTTTCCACTTTTGTGTACATTTGTATGTTATGCTTTTTAATTTTTGTTTTTGTTTTGTTTGTTAAACTTCTTTTTAAAGTTATATTAAAAGAATTGCAACATTAAAAATGGCATAATCCAAGTTGTGTAATTTTTTAGGCTACAAAAAGATCTTTTTCTGTAAGCAATATCCAGATTCAAAACCAGCAACCACTTGTACACACTGATACATGTACACACTAAAACTCCTTACATACAGTAGAATACTGAGCTTTATTCACACTTACGAACAAAAATCATATTGTAATGAGATACAATGGCAGTTATCGGTATTTACCACCAGTGATTACCGCTAATGGTATTTACCGCCCTTACCCTGCAGAAAATCATTTTTTATTTTTCAAATAGATATTATCTAAAATATGAATTATCAAATTATTTCAAAACTTATCATTTACATAAAAAAATGAATTACATAAATGTGTCTAAATTTACATTCACATAAATTTTATTTGGTTATATTTCTTGATTTTGTATTTTTGTTCTAAAGTATTTTATAATGTATATGATGTTAAAACAGTGTTAAACATACATTCCAGCTATAGTAAATCTCAAAATGAGTTTGAACAGAATCAAATTCAATGACAAAGTACAAGTCAGATTCACATGCATGAGATGTCATAATCTCAAAGCGCCCTCTCTCAGAAGCTATAATGATAATATTCCGCATTTATATAGCGCTCAATACATAGGAACGACGTCTCTAAGCGCTTTACAGACATATCATTACCAGATCCTTGCATGCCCGCATACAATGTATGCACCTTTTCCACTCCCTGGGGAGTAGGCCTGGGACTTTCGGGGTTTTTTCTTTTCGGGTACCCATGGTAATTTTCGGGCGGGTACCCGGGTACCCGAAAATCATATCGCTCGAATTATGACTGGTGGAAAAACCCCATAGGTGACGTCATCAAGCCAATGCGATGCAAGCCAATTTATGAATGAAAATAAAGTAAGCAAGCGCATTGCAAGCCTCAGCCCCACGCAGTATTCCAGCAAAACGAGTCTGCAATACTCTGTCACCTCGTACCAAAATCGACCTAGAAATCCACTTTTCTATATTTTATATGAATTATAAAAGGTATTCTCAGAGGATCTGTTTTCCCACCGATACCGCACTGGTAAGCAAATTTTTATTACTTCTTGCTTTTCCGTCAAAATTTTACGAAGTAGCGTCGATATTAAATCATGTTTGTGAGTTTGTAGAATCTATCGCTACGTGAACAAAGTAAATTGATTTCCGGGTTTCGGAGCGTCAAATGCGCCAGCCAATCACGACCGTGTCACCATTTTCGGTTTATGATGAACTGAAAATGGAAGAACGTGATTGGCTGGCACCTCGTATGCTCCGAAACCCGGAAATCAATCGACTTTGTTCACGTAGATCACAAAACACACAAAAAAAGGCCGGGGACCAAAGCAGAATTCTTCCCAAAATATCTTCAACAATGATATTTGCAGATGACAACATATAAGTTTAAAATGAAACAATAATAAAGACATGAATCACGCAGAGTCAATCCGAATGATTTTCGGTCAACTAGCATTCGCAGTCCATTCACCAGCCCCGTCCGCAGCTCCGTACACTCACTCTCCCGAAACGACAGGCGTGCTTGACGTCAGCGCCAGCAAACAAGTGCAATCAACGGAGAGCGCTGTAACTTGCCTGAGATTGTGTAGTTGGATCCAAAATGAGCTCCAAATAAATTTATGGGAATAAATACGTAATTTTCTCTGGATGGTCATTTGAATTGCTATTCAATGCTGATATAACGATTGTGAGGAAAGATTGTGGAATATGAGTTATGACGATGTTCGAGAATTAATCCTGATGACAATCCAGTTTTTTAGTCTTAGACGCAATTGAGCATGCGATCAAAATAAATACGAATGTTTCGAATCGAGCCCTAAATTCATCTAAATTATTACGATTTAACAAGATTTTATGGTCATACTAAGAATATTGACGATGTCAGCAAAGTATGTTATGTTCATATGGAAGAATTAATACTGGCCTGATTATTTCTTTTGTTATTCCATCTCTGGACGTCTCCTCCAAGCTCCGAGAAAATAAGCACAATGCGCATGCGTTTTGATGACGTACGACATATTTTCCCATTCATGAAATCAGAGCCCAAAGTTGGGCACAAACTAGCTTCAAATTGATGGGGAAAAAATCAAACGCAATTTTCTCTGTTTTGTCATGTAAAATGTTATTATATGGTGATATTACGAACTTGAACAGAGTTTTTGCATGTAGACAATGTTCGAGAATCAATCCTGATGTGATGATTATTTTTTTTAGACAAGTGCACTAGCTCAAAGTCAAGTCGATCGTCATGAGATGTCCGCCATTGAAAATTGAAACGAAATACAAACGTTTCACATCAAGCTCTAAATTCATATTAATGATTACCATATGCAAATTATTGTTAAAAATTACGATTAAATAATGTTCTATGGTCATGATATTAATATCGTTCATGAAAGCAAGATTTATTTTACGTTGATCGCGTCAATTTCCGGCCATTTTCTGGTTTGATTAAAGAACAGTACTGCGCATGCACGATCGATGGCCATGACTTCCATTCATGAATTCATCGTGCATAAGTTATCTCGGCACGAGCAGACGAGTAAGACTCGAACTATGATCGAAATAAATTTCAAATTAATGGTGAATAGCATCATAATTACTCAATCGGTTTCATGTTGGGGGCAATGGAAATCAAGTAAGTAGTAATAAAGTTGGACATTACTGATATTTTGATGATTGATTGTGTAAACCAAACGAATCGGCCGGCCGACATATTTTTTTTTTTTTTTGATGCACCGATTTTGCAAAATCTGCACCGGTGTTCGATGATATCGATCGCACACCGATTTTAAAATCGATTCGCTCAGGCTTAATCATGACCTGATGACCTTGAAAAGCTTATTCTGACGTGTCCATGAGAGATCCTATAAATGACATAAAATTCAAAGTAATTGACCAAGTTCATTTTGAGATATCTTGGCGACAAAAAAATCGTTAAAAATAAATAAATAAAAATAAGAAAATTCTGACAAAATTAAGAGGTGATCTGTCAAAGACAGACCACCTAATTAAGAACAAATAATTTTCTAGTCAAAATTTCTTAACTCTGTGTAGAACCTTGGTGAACATCAAGTAGCTCTCAGATGGAACAAAAATAATCAAAATCAATCAACAAATAAATAAGTAATTTTCATGAGTTTTTAAAATATATGAATAAATTAGCATATTTAATGAGCTTGAAAATTCTGTGTTAAATATGCTAATTTATGCACATTTTTCAAAATTCACAAAAAATCTTTATTTGTTGACTGATTTTGAATTTTTTGCTTCCATTTGGTAGAGCTTCATGAAATTCACCAAATTTCTACACAGACTTGTGAAATTTTGACTAGAACACTTTTTATGCTAATTCATGCGGAATTAATTTATTCATATTTTTCAAATTCACATAAAATGCTTTTCTTCTTTTTAATTGTTGACCATTTTTTTTCTATCTGGTAGAACTTCATGAGGTTCACCAAAGAATTTTGTAATTTTCAGTAAAAAATTATTTAAGCTAATTTATGTGAAATTTATTCATAAATCACAGAAAATGCCTCTTCTTTATTTGTTGACAGATTTTTTTTTTCCATCTGGTACATGTAGAGCTGCATGAGGTTCACAAAACTTGTACACACAATTTTGAAATTTTGTCTGGAAAATTATTTATGCTAATTTATGCAAAATTTATTCATAAATCACAAAAAAAATTCTTCTTCATTTGTTGATCAATTTCAATTTTGTTTGCTTTATACAATAACTCGAGGTGGTGATACAAAAATTTTAATGAATTTCAAAATTCTGTGAAGAGGTTTAGAATCCCCACCTAGTGCTATCATATAAAGCAAACAGAATTGAAATCGGATTTGAAATGGCGAAGGAGATGCATTTTGAAATTGTGGATGGACGACAGACGAAAGACGCCAGAAGACAGACGCTACGCCACAGCGTAAGCTCATTTGGCCCTTCGGGCCAGATGAGCTAAAAATTATAATAACTAGGTCTAAGGGTAAATCATTATTCAAAATTTCAAAAGATTTGTAGATAGATCCGGTTCATGAGTGTATTGATGGATAAATGAATGAGCTTACCATCTCTGTCTTCATCCCTGACATCAAGATAAAGATATTCTAACCCATAGCCTTTCTTGGGGTCCTCAACTCCTTGTAATCTTGATAACAAGGTTGTTTTTCCCGTCTCATCTTCACCTGTTTGGCAAAATGATATACAGAAAATGCGTTTTACAATACAATGATCACATGTTCAATACAAATTTACAGATTTCTGTACTGTACATGACGAAGTAAGAGGGGAAATATCAATCACTTATTTAATGAGAAATAACTGTCCATTTTTGAATGGTCATCATATTCCTGATTACAAATGATGTTTGCCCATAAGAAACATCCACTAAATGTCACTTTACTGGTGCCTGATAGGCTCAGCTGGTATGTCATATTCTGGGGGATTGTTTTACAAAAAGTGACTTACAGTTGTGCTCAAATGCCATAAGGGCCGTTTGGACCATCCTGAGTTTTCAAATTAGCGCACTATTTCTGATCTGACAAATTATCCTGATCTGAACAATCACGAGATTATTTGCAATGGAGACGCAATTATCGCGGTAGTTCGTAGGATTAATCTCGAGATTGCAATCCCAAGACAACTTGGGATTATCTGCAAAATAGCGCGCTATTTCACGAATTATCACGCTAATTCGTAGGTGCAGACACAGTCAGGATTATTTATTCACAACGTCAAACCATAATGCATCGATGCCTCGCTCGAGCAGGAATTGCTCTTCTTGCGATGGTGGAGAAGGGGTTTCTTGAATCTCGAGACTAATCGCGAAGAGGGTCGATCGGGCTAAAATCTTGAGATTGAGCAAACTCGAGAAGGTGCAGCACCGCCTAATGTGCACGTTATTTAACATGTAATCTGCTTGATGGATCTTCGTCAGGTATTAGATGTTCAGCATTACAGTTTCTCTTTTTATATCAATCAAAATGAAGACCTGATGAAGACCATGTGGTCCACCAACCATGATTCTCGCCTGATATCGCCATTGATAAATTGTATGCAATATGATAATACCTTATCATCCTCATGAACATTTCTGTAGATGTGGTATTACCCAATTGACGCAGAAATAAAGAATTGAGAGCAATTTAGACCTTTTGACCCCTAGATGACTTTGGCCCACCATCTTCAACACATGTGTGGTGTTACCCAAGGTCAAGGATCATATGCAGAAATTAAGACATGAGAGCAATTTGTTCAAAAAATTCAACATTTTTTAATCAAACTAACAGACAAAATGCCGTTTGGAAGAACAATTTATACAAGGCTCGACATTAGCGGCGGCCCGGGGCCACCAAAAATTCATCTCGGGCAACCATTATTGAAAAAATGTTAAGTTTTGGTGGCCCGAATCGGGCAACCAATAATTTTCAAAGTAGCGCAATTTTTCTCCCGATTTTGCATGTATTTATCAACTTTCTACAGTTCAAATTGCAAGCCAATTCGTCATGTGCCTTTTTTGTTAATCTACACACAAATACACACACACAAAGATTGCATAGTCATGACGGTACATAGGCCTACTACCGCTAGCATACAGTAACTATTATTCAGCCGGCCGCGCCGGCTGTCTGGCTGAGCTTTGCGTGCATGAAACCACTGCAGCTAGCTATGCGCGAGCAGACTATTCAGACTCAGGGAGCTGTGATAAGAAATGTTTCTGCTAAGAAATCTTCCCCAAAACTCTGAAAATCTACGTCAAAGTCACATTTTACACCAATGAAATGCCCTTCTACAGTCCGTATTACTGAAACCTGATTATCTGCAAGCATTAAAAGGAGGAATTAAGACCTCTCTTTTGACTCAAAAAGACCGATTTCCAAATGCATTAATACACATAAAACACCTAGGTGAGTACATCACAGTCCCGTATGTGCATTTGTATGTATGTTGATATTTGGTTTATTTCGAAGCTGTGTCTCTTCTAGCCAAAAATAAATAGGCAGCTTCTTTCTTTCTTGTTTACAAATGACTTCTTAAACCATTCTTAAGGAAGTAAATACTTTGGGAAGGCATTTCATTGATATGAAATGTGAATTTTTCAATCATTTTGTCAAATAAAGGGAAGGAATTTTCTCACCGTTTTTTCCAGATAATTTTTGCCATTTTCTCATTTTTTTTCTTTCATTTTTTTTTTTACAGTGATTAAACCAGTTATACCCCTTCCCATTGAATATGCCTGATTAAAGAACATGTTTCTACTGAATAATAATAATTTTCCCCATTTTTTGATAGTTTTGTCTTTTTCTTACAAAGTTACATTTTCTTTTGCTTTTTCTCAAATGTTTTTTTTTCCTGTTCTTTGTTTTTTCTTTCTTCATTTTTTCTTTTTATTTCACTTATTCATTTTTACATTTTTTTAATTTCTTTTTTCAGTATACTATTCTAAAAATGATTTTTGTTATTTCCCCCTTTTACACATTGTTCTATAAATTCTGCAGCATATTTTTCTGTGATTTTCTCCTGCTATAATATGCTGGAAAAGAGAAAATAAACTGGATTTGGGGCCTGCATAATCTAGGTTTTATGATCAAACAGGAAGAAAGGAAAAATAATTGTTTTGTAAATCTATCTGAGTTTGCTATATACAATTTATTTACTTTACGAGTGTGTGTCGACACGGAGATTAAAAATGCACAACCTGGGAACAATACAATTCTTTTATTCTCTTTCAATCATTTCATATTTACAGTGATAGAACAATTTATATATTACCACAAAATACGCAAAGTAAAATAACAGCAAGAACGATTTACATACAAGATGTACAAAGAATAGTGGTACGTGTTAGTGAATGCAGAATATTTCACTTTGTTTTATTTATTTTAAATTAATGTTTTTCTTTATATTTTTCGGGCCACCAAACTTTACTAATGGGCCACCAAAAAAAATTATTTAAAGGTTTTGGTGGCTCGAACGGGCCACCACCAATAAAAGTTAATGTGGAGCCTTGATTTATAGATAAAAATTATTTAACAAATTAAAATTTAATACGTGATTATAAATAATTATGATCACGAATAAAATTTCATTATTAAATAATTTTAATCTATAAATTGTTCTTCCAAACGGCATTTTGTAACATCACTAATCGTAGATACGTCATAACGAAGTGGTTCCAGGGTCAGATCTATAGTATTTGCTTTGTTGACAAACAGATCGAGGGATCTACTCGAGATCAGTCTGGTAAGAAACCTTCAGTTTTTTGCCTTTTCATTAACCAATTTTGGGAACCTTCATTGCTTCATACCCATTAGGTGTATGAAGGTGATTTTATCTTAAAAGATGGATTTCCTAGGGAAATCCATCTTTGTTTTGGTGAGTCTCTTACACATATACATGTAGATCTATGGCAGGCAGTTCAAGGCTCCATGTCAAGATATTAAAAAAAAATTCATGGATTCCTCAAGTTGCTCAAATATCAACAAGGCATGCAAGTCTAGAATTTAACTAACCCAGGGAGCTCCACCATGCATTTAGACATAGCCACAGGACTAGGGAAGTTCATGGTCTCAAGAGCAAGAAAATTGTGAAAACAGAAATTATGCACTTAACCACGATTATATGGATGAAGGTTTATCGTGTGGCAGTATCCTGACATCGATATGATATGAATTTTGAAAGAATTAGGAGAAGTATCGCGACACAACTTTTCGTTTTTTGAGGTTCCAGTCTGTGCCTTGATGTCAGGATACTGCCACACGATTCATCCATATAATCATGGAAAGTGCATAATTTCTGTTTTCACAAGTTTCTTTCCAAGTTATTGAGACCACAATCTACCCTAGTCTCGTGTCTATGTCTAAATGCACGGTGGACTCCTGGGCTGCGGCCCGCAAAGCAGGCCGGAGCCCCGGGGGGGGGGGGGGGGCACTCAGTATATAATGCATAGTGGGTATGTGCCACGGAGGGGACCCCCATTTTTACACTCAAAATTCCGTTCCAAGGCGTAGCATTTTTGTCTTATTGAGAAAAAGAACAAAGAAAGCCGCTCCAACTCCAAGGCATAGCATTTTATTCTTATCGAGAAACAAGAAGAAAGAAATCTGCTCCAAAGCTTCGCATATTTTTCGTTACGCCGGTCCAATCACATTGACCTGCTACAATGATCCGCGATTTTGGTGAAAAGCGGCCGCAGAGCTCACCCGGCGGAGGCCGCGCTAGCTGCATCATGCACGCATGACCGTTCCATATGGATGCATACACGCTCACACGCTCGCTGGCGATCCGTTCCAAGGACCCCCGTTTTCGCAAACATTTGTACTAACTATTAGTATTTGTAGTTCCGAAGCCCGTTTATTTTTACAATAAGCCCGCTCCAAGGCCCCCGTTTTTTATCTTGCCCGCGGCACAACCCCACCATTTTTTTGGTCGAGTGCCCCCCCCCCCCCCCCCTGGGTAAAGTGGTTAGAATTTAACATAACAAACAGGCATGTTTTATCATTATGGAAAGTAACCTCGAGTGCAGTCGCAATTTCATGATAGGTAGGCCTACCGTCAGTAGGCCTATATGATTTAAATTGTCAAAATTTCCCTAGGCTAAGCCCTAAGTTATACTGAGACTGAGCTCTATAATATCAGCTAGGCCTAACATATTTACAATTGAATGGGCATGGTGGGTTTTGACGTCTGCGTCTACGTCTGGATGTGGACCCCGGTACGGTCTGGACAATTAACAAGAAAAAAAAACACTCACCCAACACCAATATGGACTTGCATGACGGCAACTTCGAGCTGGAGTGGGAAGAAACTTCGCTCAATATGGATGTCCTGAAAAAAGAAACATGAAAATAATAAGCACACTGAACTGTGTCCAATCTACCTAATCCCAAAGAAGAACAGAACTAACCATAAATTTTGAGATTCATCCTCGTCATTCTCCCTTTCCGCTGACGATGCCTTCGCAGACTTCTCTCCAATAGGCGCCATGTTGGAAGAGTGGAGACGCATGCTCAATGGCGATAGCTAATCTCCTGTGATCGTGACGTCATATGACCAAGCCTATTCTCTCTCAGTCTCATTCATATGATACAGACAGAACTTCATAAATTTCATTTAGGAATAAAACATTTACACATCTCGACCCTGATAATTTTTTTAATATCATAATTCCTGTATACATGTGTTTCCCCGATTCAGGTTAAACAGCTAATAACCCCACAAAGGATCCGGGAACTATATAGCCCCCCCGGGCTCGGATAGGCCCTATACAGTGCGTATCAAAAAAAACGGGACAGTTTTGAAAAGTCTATAAAAATTTTGTTTTAAAATATTATATCTATATTTTGATGTTAATAGATGCTCTTAGATCTTATCTTTCAAATGCCGTTCAAAAAAATATATTTTGTTCATGCTTGAGCGAACACGAGACGTTTTTGTCGGGGGTCCAAAAAAAGGCTTGCGCCAAAATGGCAAAAATAAGAAATTTGATGATTAGACTTTTGGCTAATCGGCAGACTTTCTCTTAATCTTTTCATTATCTTTGCCATAATTTTTAAATTATGCTGTCAAATTTCATTTACAAATTTATTCATATACCAGAATTATTTTGTTTTTTTCATTTAAACTTCTTTTACCTTTGAATTTTCCTTCATAAGTAAGATAAAACTTTTTGTCAACCCAAGTAGATTTAAATTATTAATTGGGAGAATTTGTAATTATTCAAATCCTTTTATTATTTGAAACAAATTATGTCATGGTACCTTTAAAAGACATGAATCCATTTTCAAGGGGTTATTGAATCCTTCACCAATTAAGTTTATGTTCTTGACAGGACAAACAGGAAAGAACTCATGTCTTTCAGTGGCAATGGTGTATTGAGTCAATTTTGAAGGAGCAAGATATGGAAGATCGGGTAAAATGTATTAAAACGTAAGGGTTGTGAAGCGAGCAAGCAAAAATTTCCACTTTTTTATTAAAATATCCAATTTGTGATTTTGACATAATATTCAGAAAATGATATCATATTTCGTTTTCTATGTTTTTTGTGTTTTTCTTTCCACCTTTTTTCTTGGTCATGATTTTTTTTATGGGGGGGGGCACCTCGAGCCCCCACCCATCAGTATGCCACTGTTCAAAGGCACCATAACCTTTGTAGCACACAATGAAAGGATTTGAAGAAAAAAACACACTCTCCCATACTTTGGTTTAAAAAAAATGTTCTTACCTAAAGAAGGAATATTCAAAGCATAAGAGAGCATATTAAAAAGGAACAACGACAGAAATATTCAAGCAAATAAGTAGATTTGGAAATGAATTTTGACTGGATAATTCGAAAATTATGGCAAAGATAATGAAAAGGTTAAGAGGAAGTCTTTTGATTAGCAAAAAAGTCCGACCATCATAATTTTATCACTGTATGCCATTTTGGCGCAAGCCTCCTTTTTAGCCCCAGACAACAAAAACATTCCATGTTCGCTCAAGCATGAACAAAACTAAAAAATTTTAATGGCATTTGAAAGATAAGACTTCAGAGCACCTATTGACACCAAAATATAGAGATTATAATTTTTAATAGAAATTATATAGACTTTTCAAATCTGTCCCGTTTTTTATACGCACTGTAGTATGAATCTATTGAAGTTTATTAGGTACTAAATCAATTATTTTTGCCCTAATCTGTCAAATTCTTGGTAAATGTAGTCAAAATTATTTTCTACAATATTGAAAACATCAATTAAATGAAATGAAATGAAGTGAAAAGATAAAGATCAAACAAACAAAAACACTAAATAAAGATTTACATTTATTTCGGTGAAAAAGTTCTGTACTGTAGGGCCTACATATCCTCATGAAAATGCAATGAACAAACAATGTCACATTCCCCACTTATTATTTTATGAAAATTATACATTTATCAAATGTTTTCCTCCAAGAATAAAAAAAAAGTGGACTGACTCTCAGTGGTTTAATAATTATGTAAGATAATCACTCCAGCAACTAATTATTCACGGTAACTGTTACAAAGGGGGAAATTATCATCAGGTTGGATCCAGGGGGCACTTAATTTTGGGCCATAACCTTTTTTTTTCCTTGCCTGATTGCCAAACTTTCCTCAAATGTGTCCGCCCCCTTTAAAAATCCTGGATCCGCCCCTGATTATCATGCACACATAATGAAAACTGAAACATTTGGTTTTATTTTAATTTAATAGCATAAGGAAAGATAAAAGAAAATGGGGAATGTGACATGGCCTTTTAATTGTTTTGATAAAATATTGCTTAATTTTAAAATTCAATAATCATTTTTATTAGTTATCAGATTTTGCATCAGCGTTTTCCTTTGTGAATTGTACTCTATTAATCACTTAGTTATTTGGATATAATTATTTTCTGCCTGGATTAGCTGAGCTAGATTAATAATGAATTTCAAAATCATAACTTTGGGCCTATATAGGCTTATTGTGTTAATTTGTAAAAAAAAATCACCAATTATATCGAACCACAGACTTTTCTGAAACTTTTCATGGAAATATTGAACAAACATAAATAAGTTAATTATCATAGCTATTTTTCTTTTATCCTTAATCGAGTTGTTTTAATCAGAATAACATACAATATTATATACAATTAAAACTGAAATTCAATTTAACAATGCAATTATTTTTTTTTTGTTGAAACCAATTAAAAATCCAACTGGTTTCAACTGTTTTTTTTTTACCTGGGCATTATATAGAACTTGCCTATATAGAATTGCACTCTTTACTCATGTTCATTAATCAGTTATCAAGAAATAATCACGTCATAAACAGTAGCCGACCATGCACAGGCCTAAAGATAGAATATCGTATGATTTGTCAATAAATGACATCATCGGCTACTCAGATGATTTTTATTTGTTTCTTCGTATTAGTCACTTCTTTGCTTTATTCTTATAAAACAATAATTTAATAAGCCTTTATATAGTGCGAGCGCGAGCTAATTTTTTGAAAATTTCATGTTGTCCTGAAAATCGAACATTCTGGGCAGTGTTTGTGATCCTGAACGAAATGCGTTTTATAACTGATCGAAAGGGACCTGTTGAGGACTGTTTGTAGTTAGCCATAAAACGATACATATTCAATGATCAAATAAAGCACGAGCTGAACATTTTTTACATTCCATTAACCTAAAAAAATGATATTCTAAGCATATTTTGTAATAATCGGCAGGAATGGCATATAACTATACAATGCGAGCGCGAAGCGTGAGCGGGAAAAATACTACGGGTAACTCTATATTCATGTTTTGTAAATCATGAAAATAATGGGTAATTGGGTATCCTAAATCAATACTATGAGCTCGAAGCGCGAGCAGAAAATTTTAGTCTGAAACTGGATAATTCATATGTTTTAAATAAAGAACAAGCTGTGTATCTCAATAAATATGCGTGCGTGTGTGCCCAGATACCTATATTATCTGGGCATTCTCAATAATCATATTTTTTATAATAAAAATCAACAATGTGATCGCGAAGCGCGAGCTGAAAATATTTGATATTCCTATCTGAAAAGGGTCAATTTAAGCACTAATTCAAGCACTCGTTCTGAATGAAAATCGTGAAGTGGGTATTATGGATCGCTCTTCATAAATATTAGCGCGAAGCGCAAGCTGATGTTTTTATTATTCTTATTCTGACCTAGGACCTGGACATTCTAAGGATATTTTGTCCTCATATGAAAGTGATGACTTTCTTCTATCCTCTTTCTAAATGCGATATATATTTCATTCTGAAAAAAAAAAGAAAATTTAATCAACAGGAATTCATGAAAATGTTATTTTTGTGTTCATTAATCTAATAATACTATGACAGCTCAAAATTTGTTTATATTGATTCCTGAAAACTGGACACTACAAAATGAAGGTTGTTTTGGTGCCAATAAATTTGAAAAGCAAAAAAAAGGGGTTTTCAACGCAAGATGTTGGTCGTTTTCTTTACGGTTCTCTTATGTGACACACCAACCAGAATTCAGGGTGCTGCCTGTTAATAATACACGCAGCACCCCCTGGGAAAATCTTAGGGGTGCTTTTAAAATACTTGTAAAAAAATCCCTAATAGAAAACAATATTTGTGTCATGGAGCCCCCCCCCCCCCCATCAAGAACACCTAACAACACCCATGAGCAAGTGCCCCGGGCTGCACGTTTCGGAGACATAAAATATGCAAAAGGGAAAAGGAAATTCGGAGTGAAATAAATAAAGATTATATATTGAAAGTAATTTGCGCCCCTACCCCCATCCCATATCAAGGTGAATAAATCAGAGCTCGTCTATTTTTTACACTTCAAAAACGCCATTGTTTATTTAATCTTAATATCTATACACAAAAATAGCAGAAATGCTTTATAAAGGAAATACAAGTAACATTCGAGGGAGGCAGTTTAAGGGGCGCAGTAAATGCAAAAGTGAAAAGGAAGAGGATGAAGATATATCAGAATCGGTATAGCAGCAGACCCGAGATGTTCAATTTTTTTAAGGGGGTGCATTTTGTTTCAACTCCATAATGAAAAAAAAATTGTTCGTCGATCGTTTTTGAGGACGTGGAGGTTTCAATTGTACGGGGTGTGCCAGCACCTCCCCCCCCCCTCCCCCGATCCCCGCCTGCATGGTTATCCGATAGCTCTATGCGTCAAAAGTCAAGCTATAGTTTAGAGGGCTTGAAATTTTATAAAGTTCCCAAATATCTAATTCGAAAAGGTTAATCATTAAAGGGATGGTCCGGGTTGAAAATATTTATATCTAAATAAATAGAGTAAAATTCACAAAGCAAAATGCCGAAAATTTCATCAAAATCAGATAACAAATAATAAAGTTATTGAATTTAAAGTTTATAAAAAAAAAATTGGTGAAAACAGTTATATGCACATCATCATGAATAAGACATGCCTAGAATTATATTTCACCAGAATAATGCAAATCTTTAAATTTCAATAACTTTGTTACTTGTTATCCGATTTTGATCAAATTTTCAGCATTTTGCTTTGTGAATTTTTTCTTTATTAAGATAGAAATATCTCTAGCCTTGACCATCCCTTTAATCAATGCCGGTTCGAGTATCTTGTAAAAAAAAAATAGTTTATTTCGTGAACTGGGACAGGAAGGGGAGAACCAAAAATTTGTTATATATACATACATAAAATATCCAGAAATAAAAAAGACATTGCGACAATGCTTGATGTAATTTTCACTCTTTTTTTGGCGGGGAGGGTCATCAGAGTGCCACTCGACCATTCTTATCGGATATTCAATCAAAGAGCCTCAGATTCCCATTTTGTATTGCGCCATCTACAGTTTGAATCATTTGCAGCTTCAAAACTATCCTTTGGTATAAGTTTTATTCCAAAAAGAGCTAAATCCACATTTATCATTATTTTTATGAATCATTTTTTTAAACAATTACAACCTTTCTTAATCCACTGCCATTTCACTTTGGTACATATGAAATGGGTATCGTATATAAATCAAATCATATTTTTCAATATTTAGTATTCAATTTCAATTTTAAAGATATCTTTGCCGAATTTCCATTTGTGTACTTGTGAAATAACATGTTTAATAACTTGTATAATAAAATGTTACTGATATTGCGAAAAAGATACATTTTGCACCTTTTCTGATATTTAATTTCTAAAAAAAATTGGGGGGAGGTGGGACAAATTTCCTATAAACAGATAAAGAAAGTGATTTAAAATACATGAAAAGAAAAATAAATCCAAAAAAATATTCATACAAAATAATAATAAAAATCCATATCGAAATTTGCACTGATCAATGCCTGATGATGTAGAATGGAAGTAGCAACGTATGCTTAAAAATCTGAATTGATGACTTTATAGTCACTGTGGTTAAAATATGATCATAGTGAAACCGGCTTCAGCTTCCGTTCTACTGAATCTTTTTTTTTAAACTCCTTTTGGAATAAAACTTAAATCTGTGATCACCCTTTGTCAATCTCATAATATTTGAATGTGATTCGGCGCATTTGATTCTAATGTTGACTTTAATTAAAGGTCAAGTCCACCCAGGAAATGTTTTCTTTGAATCAGTCGGAATGAAAAAAAATCAAACAAGCATAAGAGGTAAAATAAGAAAGTTATGAAAGTTTCTAAAGAAGCACAAAAGAAAGAACGGTAATAAGGACCTTTTGATGTCTGCTTCGAAGCCGCCAGTTTCAGTGAAGAAAGCAGAGGGGTGAAATTTTACGAATATCCATTTATATCAATTTTCCATCTTTCATATTAATAAACAAACTGAAATTTGAATGAATGACAAAACATCAATAACCAAGCACTATTACGACGAGATATTTGCCCAGATTTTATCAATCAACCTGTAATTAGTGAAAAAAAAAAGAATTTGACCTTTACTGAAACCAGATTTTAACACTTGTGTTTGCTGCGAATGAAAATTTCAAATGTGGTCTGTAGGATAATTTTGTTCATTACTGTATATGCCAGAGGAGTGCCCGCACATGCCCAGTCGAGCAAATTTGAGTCATATTCCAGGACATATTGCATGCGGTAGTTTATTTTCGTATGCCTCCGAATTATGTACTACACATATAACCAGACCAAGATGCGGCGAAAAAGTAATCATCACAAAAGCGTATTTCCCTTTATGTATGACATATAGCTGCGGAGTCATGTGAGAATCATTTGTCTACACAATTGCAAGATGTTGAGCAAAGTGCATGCCTGACATACTTTCTGCTGGCGGCTTTTAACCTTGTTCAAAGAAATTTATTTGCCGTTACTCCATCTCATTTAGAACCTCCTCTGTATAACTAGACTTTCTGGCCAAGCAGACACAATAGGAAATACATATATGCTTTTGTAATAATTAATTTTGGTTTGAAATTACTTGAATGGCCGCGGCTGATTCATACCACAATATTAAGATTTATTCCCTGAAAAATATATATATTTTTTTATGTGGAATTGCGAGGATATCAGTGTTGATTTATAAATTGTCAAATTCTGATGGTTTTTCACATTGTGAAACTTAAACATTCCGCCCAATTTCAGGACAAACGGCTTTGAGAATATTATATTTCGCAATGCCTTTACTTTTGTATTTCTTCTTTAGAAATCGGAGACCACATGAATTGATTTGCATTTTGTCGTCACTCCATCTCTTACAACTCCTTGATGAAAACCACTTCTCATATTCACTTCCACCACTATCATTCATCCTTATACCAACACGGTTTCGTACTTATCTTTCCCACAATTACCATGTACCTTCACCACCAAGTTTTCGATCGCGTCACTTCTTCCCTTCTCTTCATCACTATCCTCATGTTGGATTTAAATTAAATTATGTCAAACATTCTCACCCCCTCGCTAGCAGTACTTTCCCCATCTCTTCACACCTTGATAATAACCACCTTTTAATGCCATCGAGCAGTCATTGAACATCCACCACTCTCAAGAAATTGTTTCATGGTCATGGGATACTGGCCATACCAGAATTGCCAATTATAAAAGTCAAGTCTACCCTCTAACAAATTATTGCACTGAAAATTTCATCCAAATTCGGCATAAATTTGTTACATTTCAAACTTATGCTTTCAGGAAACCGGTATATGATCACACTGGTTCCATCATTTGCGTACCTGCCAGGTTGTGCAGATAAGTTTTGAGAAACTTACACGTAACTTGAAAATGTCAAAATTCTCTCTTCACGACACTCGATTTTGACTAAATTGCAGCGTTAACCCCCCCCCCCCCCCCCCGACTTTCATTTTCGGAACTAGCAACATGTCAAACAAATGTCACATCAACATTTCACTACTCTTGATCAATATCACATTCATAAATACGACCAACATAACAAAAAGTATAGGAAAATCTAGTTTTCTTGATTTTATTTTTAAGCCTTTTTTTTTTACAGTAGAGCGCTTACACAAGACACTCACGTTTTAGATTTTTTCTCAACAGTTGCAAAAACATGTGTTATCTTTGCTTTAGTAATGAACCATAAAATAAATATAGGGCATCACATAGAAAACATGCGATCCTATCCACCAGTACACTTTTAAACTGGATAATGCTGGCATAGTCATGGGCATTAATAGTCTGATAGTGAATGAATCCGGTTTTGGCACCACAAAATTCAGCTTTCCTGCTAGCATCACTCAACGTAATATGGACGGATGAGTACCTGTTTATCTAATTCCTAAAAAAAAAAATCATTTTTATGCCCCCCCCCCAAACATTAAGACTTTTAAGAGATTCGCATTGACACCCCCCCCCCCCCCCAACACACAAAAACCTTGTCATGTATCATGCAAGTGCTGGCACACTTCTTTTCCCCTACCCTAACTGTCCTGCAATAAAAGATGACTTCAAATGGGATATATCCTGTTCAAGTTCCCAGATACATAACCAGTTCAGTTCAGCTACCCCATATGGCAAGTGTTGTGACTTCTTCACTTATAATTTGCAAGAGTTGTAGTAATTATATAAGGCAACATGCTAACATCGTCTGGATTTTAAAACAAATTTTGCCCATCACTATTCCCTTTATATATATATATAAAAAAAAATAACCAGACCATTACAAGGTTTCCCCGGTAATTTGTTATGATTGCTTGAATAATTGATTCAGGACTAATTCCTACCGGATTCAATGGAAATCAAATAGCCAAAATAATTTTTTGAACTTTCCTTAGCAAATACAGGCACCTTCAAATATCCAAACAATGTTAGTACATACCTTCATAACAGTCGTACATAAAAAAAAAAATACACCCCACATTTGAGGCACAACAGTACTGTTCGTTTTGAACACAAAGTATAAATACAATGCTATAAAGGTGACTTCAATTTTCCTACCTTCCTTAGACTTGGAAAAATAACTTTTTTTTAAAAATCCTGTTTGTGAATGAGTTTTCTCCAATAAAAAAATAGAGGTCTCATTAGCAGATGAATATAAAGCAAAATCAAACTAAGGGCAAAAGCCGAATAATGAACACATTTGGCCCATGAATAATCTGTATAGAAATAATAAATATAGCTGTACAATATATCTGTATAGATTACATATCAACATATTTATAGTAAATTACAAGTTCTATCTACAACATGTACAGGCATTTTTAATGCACAAACCTTCCCTCTGGAGGAACTTAATACCATACGCCCCCCCCCCCACCACCTTCATTCACAAAACCTCTTCTCGATCAGCATGACAGCAGAGTGCAGCATTAGCAATGGATCTAAACATACAGTTGCGGTTTCCTCCAAGCAGCACATCAGTCCACCTACCCCCTCCCCCCTTCCCGTCTAAGCCTAAAATGAATGCTTTCAAAATCCCTAGCAGCATGCCTTATTGATCCTTCCCCAGTCGCATATGTCGTCAAAGAATTCTCACTATGTAGCTGGATGTTTTTTTGTTTTGTTCTACCATCTTCAGTTTGAAGTCTAAGCAGCTTACCTTAGTTATTATTCAGAACATCAAGAACTGTGAATAAAAGGGAGACAACAAAAGAAAGCACAATTAGCATCACAATTTGTACTGTACAATAAGCATAATTATTCCAGATGAATCATTCCCTTTGTCAATGCAACTGAATAAGAGGAAAATTTAAAAAAATATGTGAATATTCCCTTGGAGTCTAATAAACCTTTTTGATGCAAAATGGCACACGTACTGTCATTTCATCAAATGTCTACTTACAAAATAAAAGCGGAAGGGATAAGTTAATCACATTTCATGACAGATTTTAAAACATAAGGACCATCAGCATTACATCAGCAAACCCTTTTATGGAAAAAATACAGAATTAATGGAGGCAAACACAATCATGCAAATCAATAAAATGAACTTGCAACTCAGAATCGAAGCAATGCAATCCTGTTTCATATCATTCATAAGTTTAAAACACCCAAAAAAATCAAGGATGTGCATGCATTTGGATTGCATTGCTTGGTTTCTATGATCAACAAATTCTAATATATATATTACAATGAACCCTCACACCAGCAAAGCACTTGCTTATCAAAAAATATCACAATCATTTTCCAAGCACGAATGATATTCAATAATACATCTTTGTTTTTACAATGAATATTATTTTTATTTTGCAAAAATTTTTGGATGGCTTTTGGGCAGCTTAAGGATTCAGTGTAAAATATAGGCACATTGTTAGCAACAAGAGCAGAATATTTTTCTTCCTACTATGAAATAAATGAAAGATGATATGGAGAGATAAAGGTGTGTCATTATCCCAGTATCATCTTGTATTGATATACACTCTTATTTAAACTATATACCGTACCATCTTCTAGTTCAAGCACTTGTGGATCTGTTAAGCATGGAAGGTCAGAATTTGTAAGGTTGTCTGCTATTTCTGAAGCAACATTGGAAAGATCGAGCTGTGTGTTCATTAGGATTTGAGATTCACCAGTCTCTGGCCCAACTACTGCTGGCACTTCAGCCGATACTTTAGCTGGAACTTGGACCATGTTATTAACACCAATGTCCTGTCTTGCTTGGGGTTGTTCATTGATCATTTCTGCCAACTCGTTCTCGAACAGCATGTCTAAAGAATGCATGTACAGGCATAAAAAGAAGGTTAATACTATGAAAGATGACAAGTGGGGGAAGGGTGGAAGAAGCTTAGAGTTAACTGCTACACCTGACCTGCCGCCTGTCAAAAAAAAGAATGATTAGGATTAGATAGAAAAAGGGACAATTAATTTACCTTGACCCTGTGTCGTCTGCATCAAGAGATTGTTGTACATATCCTTGTTCTGCAGGTAGGCAGTGGCTAGCATCTGCAGGGTAAGAGCGAATTCCTCCTCGTTGGGTTGAGGGCTGGGTGTAGGAGGAGCTTGAAGTATCACAGGCGACTCCACCTTGACAGGAGTAGGCGAGACTGTGTTTGTGACTTGCATGCGCGAATCAGCTGGTGATGTTGGCGTTGGCGGCAAGACGATAGTTGATGGGGCAACTCCGAGCCCAACAGCTGATTTGGGGAATCAGAATGAGAAACTAAATTATAATCTAAATTAAAGAGTGTAAATCGCTTCAAGCACTGAAGTGAATCATTCACAGGATCAAGTATTTTTCATTTCTCCAAGAATATTTTTTTTTTCTTGACAGTTAATCACAAAGACCAAGTAAACATACGTGCTGCAAGAGACTTCTGATAACAAATGCAATAGTTTGTTGAACAGTGTTATATAATGTATGAGAAATAAATGTTTTGCTAAATAAAGGAAACTAAAACACAATGAAGGGATTATGTGATTCAGGCAATGCTATAGATGTATCGAGGTATATTATCAATCCCCACACACGTCAGAGCAAGCAGATATAAACTATATTCAACACATGCAGTAATAATTTGTTTTTTTTAATAATGGTTTGCTTAACATCTTATTGACCTTACCTGGCTTTTTGTCCCCAAAACCAATAGGTGTTTGATTGACAGTATCATCTGTTATAAGAAACAAATAATTTGAAATCACGTTAATAAATATGCTAAAATCGCCTTGCGGATTGAAGAGACGAGTCGTAGTCAAGTCAGAGGAGTAATCATAAATGGACCCAAAGCTCTTACAAAGTCCTCAAAGATATGAAAAAACTTATTTGAAACCAGGCATGCCTTTTAGTTGTTCAATGGCTAACGCAGGAGGTGTTGCTTCTAACTACCTTATAATACATATTACAGTTACTAATTTAAACTACTGTCTTTGCTTCAACAAGTAAACCATCAGATTCTCTGAATGACATATTTCATCCTCAATCTATACCAAATTGAAAATGATAAACTTTTCTGATTTTGTCTCCTGCTTAAAACAGGACAAAATAACAGGTAGAATAATCTTGCAAGAGATCTACTCAATTTTTCTTTTTACTCAATATTCTCAAAAAATGTACAATCTGCACAACAGATTGAATTTGGTCAGAAAATGAGGGTCACTTGATGAAACAGAGATAACAAGTACAATCTACATTCCTACAAAACAAGGAAGCATCACCAACTGCAAATATTTTAAGTTCATTCAACTCGCTCTGAATAACATTAGTCTAGGCAAAATAATGGTTAATTTCACTTGCCAGACTCTGAAATTAATATAATTTAGTAAGTGCTTTGGTTGTTTTCCACTAATTTTTTTTTATATTTGAGGAAGGGGAAAATCATTAACATTTAATTCAACTTCCTCTGTTTAATTAAGAAATTATTCAAAAGCAACATTTATGACTACTCCTTTCTGTCCTAAAGAAAGTCTGAAAGAATCCGATGACTAAAGTAGCTGACCTTCGGAGGGGGACAGAACCTGTAATATAAATAAAAAAGGTCCTTTTTGCCCGCAGAAATAAAGGGTTTCAAAGGTTGGAGGGGAAAACGAGACAGGAAAAAACAAAGAAAGGGAGGGGAAGACTTTAAAAAGAAAAGAGCAAATGAAGAGTCGCAACAACCAGTACCTGTCAAACAAAACAAAACTCTTCTGTACATACAATTCAAAAATATAATAAAATAAATAAACAAGATCACACCCATTTTTTTTTTCAACTTTGCCGTCAACAATTTTTTTGTATAAGTGTCCAAAAATCATGCAATCGTTTTTCCTTACTGATTTTAGATCAAGAATTCTATTCTACTATTAGGTAGATGATAAAAATTCTTATGAAGTTTCGAAAAAAAAATTTCATTAGATTTTTTCTTCTTTGGGGGTTTCCTCTGACAAATTCAACTTATCAATTGATATTCTTTTCCTTGTTGTCATGTACCATAAAACTTCAGCAAGTAGGAGGTGCCATTATCAACCTCTTGATTTGAACATGATTTTGAACGCTTGCCTCGAATAATGGAGAAAAGCGTTTCAACCAAAGAGTAAAATGATAGAAACTGTACTACAAGCATCAGTATTTTTTATTGTGGTACATTACAAACCAAGGTAAAGATGTTTTGTAGAATGATTAAAATGCTGTACTGTACTGTCTGCCGAGCCTTGCGAAACTGCTGAGGGCCCAGAAGCACGTTAACAGGATAGCCTGTTAACGCCTCAGCTGGAGTGCTACAAGAGCACTGAACAATTCGTGCATTATCCAAAAGGCACTGAGGGGGAAAAGCAAAGTTCATGTGATGAATACGCAACCCAACCCCACTGCTAACTAAATAAACCCAACCCACAGGGCAATATCACAGGGATGGGGACAAAGATTATTTCAATGCAGGCCAAGTCTTTTGTACATCACATTAAGAATTTCTCTAAACTTTGTAGTCCTTCTGGGGATTAAAACACAAAGTACTGCTTCATCATTGTATTGCCTTCATCATCCTTGTGGGTTAGGCGTCAAAATTCTTGCCAGAATAAGGCTTCCAACTGTGTTAATTACTGACTAGCTGTACTTTCATAAAGCAATATTAACAAGCTAGATATTTCAACGTTCTTCAAATATTTTTAACACTTAAAAAATATTTGTACATAATAGCTATTTCTATACAATATGAAATCATTCTTGTCAAATTTTCAGATTTTTTTTTCTTTTCTTTTTTTCATTTTGCTTTTGTTTCATGTGTGTACAGACCTGTCTTGCAACTAAATCCCACCTAATCTAAATCATACACAAAAAGAAAATGCATTCAATAAAATTAACTTTGAGACTTCAATTACAAAGTGGGTTTCTCCAGCCACTTCCAAAACAACATTTTTTTTCTTTTTTCTTTTTAAGTGAAAATAATTTAAGACAAGTTATTCTATAAAATCCAGTCTCATACAAATCTGATATTTTTCATAATTCCAGGAGGGGGCAATGAAGCATTGAAAATTCTCTCAATTTCACCTCTCTCTCTTTTACTTTCAAGAGAGGGGACAAGTTTATAAATTACAAACCCCACAATTTTTTACTGGAATGATAACAAAATATTTACTGAATGCATTCTCAATACAAAAATTAATGAACACTTCATTACAGAAAATGATAGAAAAATGCTGCAAATGCTCTGTAAAATGGTTGAAAAACAGATTGGTCATCACATTTCTAGCATTTTTGTTTGGAAATAGATATATTGTAAATTCCCTCAATTTAATACATAAAATCTATGCATGTGATATATATAGCTCAGCAGGCATTCATTTTGAAGAAAAATTTGAGCATGAGCCACATTTCAAATTTAGATTTGGAGAAACAAGATCCTCACTGGTGCAATTGACAATGAGTACATGATTTCTCTTTTAGCCGAATTAGATCTGCAGCATCTATCTTTCAATAAATGGGTCGCACATCATGGATTTGCAGGCAAGACACCCGTGTGAAAGATTAGAATAGCATCTGTCATCCTGTTCAATCAAATGTAATTTTTTTCCAACATTATATAAAATGAAGATTGAAACTATTTCATAACTTAGAAGAAAATGGTGCAAATTGTTCCCAAAACGGGTTATTTTCCAGAATATGAATAATTGAAACATTTTGAATTCCGGACTGTCCATTCTAATTTTCAAACGCGTGCCCACAATTCTAAATATATCTTAATTTTGTCCAGGAAAAAGATGGGCAGATTTACATGATTCTTACGTTTATTTCCAATAATGAATGCCATCACGAGATAGAGTAATATTGACTCAACAAAATAAAAATCTGGTCATAAAATCATGACAATATGCAAAATTTATTCCTTTTGCAAATGGGAATTTCCAAAAGCTGCACACATTTATTCCATGTGACTCTGTGTAATCATGCAATATTACAAAGCCAAGATCTACTTCACATCCCATTTTGTTACTGGACAAAACTAGTGAATACAAAACCACCACCAACCTGCAAATCCAAGAAATTCTTGTCAGTTGAAACAATGTGTCTCTCACTACTGCATTTTGGCTAATTTAGGTAAACGTTGATAAGTCAATCTGAATAATCGCAACACACCAAACTGATGTTTTTTGGGGGTCACTAAGCAATAAAAAAATCCAAAAATCAAAAAACTTTTCAGATGGCAGACGCACCTTCTTAATGCTGTACTGTTGAAAGTCTGAGAATAAAAATGTTCTAGTGCAATGTCAGAATTCATTTCAATGGCAAGAGACACATTGGTCATTACCATGCACATTTTAATGAGCTGACAAGAATGACCTGTACGACCAAAATCTCTCCTGGTCAAGGGAAGTTGAAATGGTGTCTCTTACCAATTTTTGGCTGATACACAATAGGATGGGCATCTAGATCGCTGCATTGGTTTGGTTTGCCCGTTACAACAAGGTACACGATCACAGACTTCCTCAAGTTCTGGTTTGGGTATGGAGGGATCTTGCACACGATGTGGTTCTGAAATCAATAAACAAAATGATTCAACACAAAATTCTAATATAATTCTCCAATTAACTTCAAATCAAGATACACAACAATGAGCTTTATGTAAATTATCATACACAATTTAGAAATTGAGCACAAAGTTCTCTTATTTAGGATTCATTAGGAATGGGGCAACAAATCCCACTTACATTCTGAAATAAGGCCTTGTCAATCTCACAATCTCCTTCCCAAGTCACTTTGCCCAAGTCATCTAGTTGTCTGAGCTTGACTTCTGTGTTGGCCTTTGATGTGAAGTTCTTTCCGATGATGAACAGTTCTTCTCCACCAGTCACTGAAACCCGACTCAAACTCTTCTTCAATATCTCTGGATGCCCAAGTGGTTGTGCTGTAACAAAACAATATATATCAACATAAGAAATTGCCACACAGTTACAGCTATAAAAGAAATAATTTCAGGATACTTAACAATGACATAAATCTTATGAAAATACACTGCATGAATAAACTAAGATTTTCATTAACAGAAAGATACATTGCAAAAGAAAATTCTCGCCAAAACTTACTGCAGGTTATTGATCTTGAGACAGTCTGCAGAACGCTGAAGGTACCATCAGAAGCAGGCACGATTACTCTGAAAGCTAACCGGACACAGGTGCTCTTCCTCTTTGACCTTATGGGCCCTATCCTCTGCTCAACATCAGCATTCCGGAGCTTAAGGATGCCAATACAGTCAACGCTGATCTCCATTTTTCCATCAACAGGCTCCCACGGAACCTCAAGAACTGTAGTTCCTTCCACATCCTTTTCCTCAGAAGGGGTCGTGTTACGTCCAGTTACCTTGCAAGCCTGATAGTAACCATGAGGACGAACTTTCCCTTGGTCAGTGACGACAAAGACTTGAAGTAAAACTTGTTGGTTGATTCCAAGAAGCTGCAAAATTTTTTTTAAAATGATTTTTTTAAACAAATGATGCATGGGATTCTATCTTATCTACCTTGAAATATGTAAAACCTAGAAAACATCCCACTCATGAGGTTCCTAATCAATATAAATCCATCTCCCCATTATTCTCTTGAACGACAAAGTAGTGGAACATGTATATTCCTGGAAACTGTTTCGACGTTTATTCAGTGTGGACCATATTGAGTTACACTCATAGTCGATGATAATTTATGAATGAAAGTTTACAAGAAAGAACCAACTAGTTTCAAAACTGAACTATATAGGTCTACTTTTATGAATTACACAAGGGGTTGGTTTTGCTTACTTTAAGTTTGGGAAAGGTTTCACCACTGTCATCTTTGACACTTCCTCTGCTTCCTTCAGTCCTATACCTTGCTCTATGATGCTTCTCTGGCTGAACAGTGATCTGAATCTCTCCTCCATTGAGTTTATCTGGCAGTGCCTGGATCAAACTAGGAAATTTGCGTGTCTTCTTCCTGGGGGTAATTCCGCAAGAGCTGTGTTTAAAAAGAAATAGTAACCAAAATCAGACACAAATAGAATTTTAGAGAATTTAAAAAGTGCACCTTGTTGAAGTCTGTCGTCAACTCTGCTCCTGGTATAAACACTGCAAGAGATGAAGAAAGTGATTAACATAAGTATATATGATATTAGTTCACACAGCATGAAAGGGGCATTCATGCTGCATGTGTATAACACGACCATTAACAAACATGTGGGTTGGCTGTACCTTAAAGATGTCGCTGAACGTTTCCTAAGGGGCTTGGATGCCTCTGATTGGGTCTCAACTCCTTGTTGGCTGGGCTGTATGAGCTTGTGAAGCGCAGCAGAAAGGTCATTGGGTGTAGTAGAGGAAGGCAGGCCTACCATGGGACTTCTTGGTGAAAGTTCCAGGATTGGTTCATTTATGACTGGGCTCTTGCCCGCACATTCAAATGACTGCTCCCACTGACTGAAACAGGTCTCCTCATCCAGGAATGAAGATAATAGGGAGTTATCATCAGCGGATAATCCTTCATCATGGCTAGATCCAGTACTTGAGGGTGTTGATGCTTCTCCCCAATCACTTTTGGCAGACATGGGGGATGATAAATCTGAGTTTGTGTCATACCCATCATCCACCCCACTTACCTCACCAGCTACTACAAGGCCTGCACTTTCAGAATCTGGATATTATAAAATGTAATAATGTATAGCCTTATTAGCCTTTTGAAAATTTGGTCCTAGAATGTCGGTCACCTGCATGTTAGTGAAAATATTGCCAGAAACATACAACCTACAATAGTTTAAAAGAGAATCTGAATCATTACAACATCCTGTAATGAACGCATTTATTCTTAAAGCCATACTCATTTATATTTAACGAATAACTTTCATTTAAATAGAAATGAGAAAATATTAATCTACTACAAGAATGAAATTGAGCTAGACAGGAAAACATATCTTACCATTATTCAGCATCACATCTTGCATCAAATTAGAACCTGAAATAGAGACAGGAGAAAAAAAAATAAGACGTCAATTCACATTTCAAGAAGTTGCATGGAATTTGCAATTAGAAATCCTCTAGTAAATTTTTGCAAGATCTTTATCCACAGGAAAAACACTTCTTCGGGCCAGGGTAAGCCCTACTACTAGTAATCCCCCTCCCCTACAGGAAGAATTGCTCTTCACAATATCTAAGGTAAATGCTCCAAGATACAAATAAAAGGATATTTTAATTAAAATGCATCAGCACAGCAAATGCAATGTACTTAAACCCTTTATGTCATAGAGGTCAAGAATCTGTATTCATTCATCATGAGTGTAACATTAATTTGTCTTTTTTTGTTGTTCACCAGGCAGTGAGTGCCAGTGTGCCCAAGCCAGCACAAAGGCTTAAGACAGTTTTCATACTGTAAACATATCTTAACCCTAAAAAGACTGGGAGGGGGGGGGCTGATTCAGCCCCCCTCGACATTTTTCGCGATAAACCGCGCCAAATTTTTTTTGACTGCGTCGCTCGCTGACCTTTTTACTTTCAAGTCTCGCGCATTTTTTAGACCAAAATTGTGACCCCGGGTACGCAGTTCCAAAATTATGCAACATTTCGTATGTGCATGCAGACCCAAAATTACTCAAAAACGTGAATTTGTATACAAATCCAATGCAAATAGTGTGCTTAGCCAAAATTCATAAATGTATCATTATTTTTCCTTTTACTGCTTAAAATCAATTTATTTTATCTTTTTTATGGTCAAAATAAAGTCCCTGACGATTTCCATTAAAAAAATAAAAAAACAACAAAAAAGAAATACATAAGAAATTTAGAAAACAATAGAATACATAAGAAAATAAATGTGATTTTGAAATTTTTTAAAAATCAATTTGATCAGATGCCTATCTAGAGTATGTGAAACAAAAATTTGCATTTCAGGGGCATTATTTCATTAATTAGTGCAGACATGATTTTATGCATAAATTAGCATAATGAGACATGAGATTTTTTGCAGAATTTGATGTTATAGTTTTGTCGATCATGCCATGGGTAACACGTGTGCCAATTTTCGTCGCGATCGACGGCCGAGATCATAAGGGGGGGCTGAATCAGCCCCCCCCCCCCCCCCCGTCTTCTTGGGCGTCGAAATAGCCCAGTCTATTTAGGGGTTAAAGTTAAAACTGTACCGTTCATTTATTTTTAATATTCACAATTGACTAGGGAAATGATTTTTTGCTTTCAACCAGCTTTATAAATAGTAGCAAGCTCAAGGGAATCATGCACATACAAGACTTGAACTTGGAAGTATGGAAGTTCAGATGAGAACCCCTTTATGCCCTCAAGACAGTTCAAAAATGAAAACATCACAAGATCTGCATATCCGACACTTATTTGACAAATTTTCGTATGTAATTACTAAATTAGATCCATGTTGAGGGCAACTCTAATCTTTTACATGCTATAAACAGTTAGATGATAACATGGTTATTTCCTGAAATGCTACAAGACTTTTGCCTTGTCTTTGTCAATGCAGCTGCAGAAGCCACAAGCGGAAACAAAGTGTGTAACAAAATTAGCGACATCGCAACGCTGAAGATTCAGGCGGAGAAGGCGCGCGCGCGCGCTCCTCGAACTACCAACGGCCAAAATTTGCATAAACTAGTCACGTGACAGGCAATAAACGAAAAAAAATTTTACGTGGTCGCCATCTTAAATCGCGCACTTCCGCACCCTCAAAACACACTTTTTTCCAGATAAAATAACGAATATCCCACAAAACTCAACACCACTCCAACTATTGAAATAAAAATAATAAAATCTTATCACACATGTACAGGAATATTCCAAATGACTTGACTTCGACAAAAATAAGGAGATTTCGTACACACCTTTCATGAAATCAGAATGAGTCGCTGAAAACAGGTTTTCTGTCAAAATGTTTCCCTGCAGGGTGAAGAAATTAGAACCCCCAAATGACTGAGAGTCCATAGACATATTCGGTGATAGTTTTATCAGTGGATATGGAATATAAAATCAAATAATTCGCAGAAATCTTAATATCAGGATTTCAGATTGACAAGCGTAGTTCCGTCAGCAACGAGAGACAGAGCACGACTGAAGACAAAATGTGGTTCCGCCTGATATATAGAAAGCTCGAATGGATCGCTATGACATCATGGACAGCGATTCTCATTGGTCGAAGATGATGTAATTGGTGAGCAATGCTGTCACTCACATTGGATTGGCTCCCTATCAATTAATCCATGACCAATCATCGAGCTCCATTTAGAGGTATTGCAGGGGCTTGGCTTTTACGTCATGGTACCCTGGAACACGAACGAGGTAGCGTGCTTTTGGTTATGCAGAACAAGGAGTAGAAAAACCAATCGAAGACTGGGCTGGCAAGGCGTAATGGGCTGGCTGGGGATGGGCACGGTTTACAGCGCCGCGTGGCGGGTGCGGTTTACATTTTGTCAAAAGAAATATCCTTGCGCTGTAAAGACAGCAAAATGCAAGCATATTTTCCCATGAACGAATTATCGCTGAGTGGGATATAGACCTACTATCTTCACGGGGAAAATATTGGTTATCAACGTCAAGTCCACCCCAGAAAAAATGTATATTGGAGTTAGAAGAGAAATATCAAACAAGCATAACTCTGAAAATTTCATCGAAATCGGATGTAAAATAAAGAAGTTATGATATTTTGAAGTTTTGCTTATTCACAAAACAGTCGGAAAACAGTTATTTGCACAACTCATGAGAGAGTTGATGATGTCCATCACTCACTATTTATTTTGTTGTTGTTTTTTGTTTGAATTATACAATATTTCAATTTTTACCAATTTGACATTAATGACCAACTTAACTGAACCATAAAATGTTGTAACAATGGTAATACCACATGTTCAGGGAGAAATAAACCTTTGTTTCACAGGACAATGAGGAGAAAAGTAGAAATAGTATTTCATATTTCATAAAATACAAAAGAAATAGTGAGTGAGTGGAGAGTGGGTGAGTGAGTGAGTGATGTACGACCATAGAGTTATATAAACCTAATTTAACTCTATGTGTACGACCATTCCCCTCATTTGCATACCGACCAGGATGTGCATGTGACTGACTAGCGAAACTTTAAAAAGTCATTAAAAATCGGATGTAAAACTTATTTTACATCCGAAGTTTTCTGTGTTATGGTTGTTGGATTTCTCTTCCTATTCAAGTTAACTTTTTTTACGGTGGACTTGTCCTTTAAACTTTCCAAATCGATATATAGAAAAGTTGGAGTTTAGGAGAGTAATGGGAGAGTTCTTAGATAAAAAAAAACTTTTGGAAAAAAAAAATTTAACGAAAACAATCATCACCATGCTGATGTCTAAAGTGACTGAAGAGCAAAGAGAATAATGGTCGGGCAAGGGCACCACCCCCTCCCCCTTTTTTTCATAAGGGCTTTTCGGAGTGGCTTGTCAATAATTTAAGTAATCAGTTATTCAGGCAAAGGAATTAAAAAACTCTATATGCGATAATTTTTTCAGCGGTTTAGTTGCGAAATTATCGGACTGCCCCTATATAGGCCTATGTATAGCTCCCCCCCGTGATCATGATTTGCCCGTCCAGCCATAAATATGTAGTTGTCAACTCGTGTCGGAGGTATAGTCCTGACTTCTGTTTGAGTGTTATGTTCTACATAATAATGATAATGACAGGTCTAATTAGTAGAATATACACTATAGCTTCAATTACAGATTCATACAATTTGCAAGTAGTTATATACCTAATCAACTCAGTAGTAAAAAAATGATATCACAACAATATGCTCAAGTTATTAACATTATTTAGTGCAAGGATTAACTTTTTTCAAATAAAATAAGTTAGTTTTTGTGCTTGATAGTCATTGGTCTTCGCGTTTGTTTTGTATAATCGTTTATAGGAAATGTGAATGTCAAAAATTCATTTCCATCATATTAAAATATTCTTGGTAACAAGTTACGCTTTGATTTGAATGAATTTATTTTGACAAATTTGAAGTTATTCATGTAAAGTGTACATATGGTACTGACTGCTTGTTTTTTTTATGCCTATTTCTTCAACCCAACCTTGTAACTTATATAGCCGTATTCTATAGAAATGTATACGGCGCCATTTATTAAAAAGAATATGGAGAAGATTTAAGTAGTTTACAAACTATTATTAAAGGACAAGTCCACCCAAACAAAAACTTGATATGAATAAAAAGAGAAAAAATCAACAAGCATAACACTGAAAATTTCATCAAAATTGGATGTAAAATAAGAAAGTTATGACATTTTTAATTTTCGCTTCATTTCCGAACAAAACAGTAACTTATGCACATCTTGGTCGGTATATGCAAATGAGGGAACTGATGACATCACTCACTCACTATTTCTTTTGTATTTTATTATATGAAATATGAAATGTTTTGATTTTCTCTTCATTGTCATATGAAATAAAGTTTCATTCCTCCCTGAACACGTGGAATTCCATTATTTTAACATTTTGTGCTTCAGGCAAGGAGGTCCTAATCATCAAATTCGTAAAAATTGAAATATTGTATAATTCAAACGATAAAAAACAAAAGAATTAGTGAGTGAGTGACATCATCGACTCTCTCATTTGGATGTGACTGACTCGTTCATATAACTATTTTGTTAAAAATAAGCGAAACTTTGAAATGTCATAACTTTCTTATTTTACATCCGATTTTGATGAAATTTTCAGCATTGTGCTTGTCTGATTTTTTCTATATGGATTCAAATCAACATTCTTCTGAGGTGGACTTGACCTTTAAGAACAAATTCGTCTTGTCTCAAACCTATCGTTGTTTCAATTTATACACGACCTTTTACTACACGAACTTTACAGTACAAATGTAGTAGTTTAACAGTTTAAACAAGTGTTTAGAATCTTAAACAACAAAGTTTAATTTTTGATATTCAATAAGTCAAGCACTATAAGTATTGTAAATTTCATATAATAAACAGCATTGTCAAGTTTTAATTAAACACAATTTTACTCTCATATTGGCAGGGGAAATGTACATAAAATGATTTGATATGTAACGATAATTATGATAATTAAGACAATAGCATCATGGTAATAAAAAATAACATATAATTATACGCGCTGGACTTTATTTTAACTGGCGTACTAAATGGGGGTATAGGGGCCATACCCCTAAAAAAGAGCCCATGACAAAGAAAAATAAAATAAAATAGTAACGTAAAACTATATTTCTACAGATGTCAAAATCTATTACTAAATTATGTTTTCATTTTGATAGATTTCAGCTCATGCATCGCGCTCGCACTAATTTTGATACAAATCCTATATAGTACCGATTTGTGGTTAGAATCTTCCGTTTTATAGACTATATCTCGAAAAACAAATAAACAAACAAACCCTGTTCGCACTGAGCGCTCGTCCTTTGTTGTTCTACATAATATATATATATATATATATATATATACGTGCTTCCCTCTAATTTTCAGGTCGACTCACCATAAAACATTCAGCCCGCGCTTCGCGCCTTAGATATCTACCCTATAATGAATACCTACAGTGATTTGAATATCCCGTTTATCAATAGGTTAGATATCCTCTTCATGATTTACTGCAAGCAATCCTTCATATGTCACAAGTAAGGCCTGAGCATTAAAGAAATATTATCTCAGTGCTTCGCGCTTGCATTATTGTTTAGTTATCGCAATAAATGTTCAGAATGTAAAATTTTCAGGTGTGAATATGATACATGTCTTCAAAAGTTTGACAAGTGAGCTTACCGCTCATATTATTTGTTTAGACATTATGAGATACCTTATCTTATCGCAAGAATAAAACCAAGATGTACATGAAACTTCAGTCTTAACTGAGTTAGGCCTAATTCCTTAAGAAAGAAAAGTACCATTCAAAAAACACTCTTAACGACCCCCCCCCCTAAATTGTCATGATTCCGCTGCCACCAGCGGATGGACCCCCAAGAAAATGACAAACAATCATGATACTACAGGGCCTATTTTACCATATAAGTTGGCTCCTTTCCAAGATAGGTCATATTTAATTTAAAAAAAATATTCTGCATTGTCGCATCAAGGATAGAATCCCCTTGATCAAAGCATTTCCATCCGCAAGGCTTATGTTCCCTTCATCGCGTTCATATAGGGAAATGCTTGTGGAAAAATCCGCCACGGGAGTATTTTTCGGTTACGTTTATTTATATACATGTATATATATATACATGTATAGGGGAATTCCCAACATGACATACATGCAGATGTAAACACGAAACAACTGAATTATCATGTCATAAATCATAGTTTTTCTTAAAGACCTATGTATATTTGTTTCAAAATGCAATTAATTTGCCGAAACAATGCAATATATTAAATCATTAATATATATCATATATGAATTAATATAATACAAATTCTTATATGAATATGTTAATCAATTGATTCTACATACTTTCATATATTTTCATAATTATCTTCGTTTCATTAAAATACATCATTTGCATGATAATAGATTGGTGAATTATAACAAAAATTAATGAAGGGTAAAACCTTTCCATAGATGCAGTAATAGAAATTAAAAACATTGCTTAAATTAATAACGTCCCTTAAATATGTCATCTTCACATACTCATGATGTTTATCACACAAATAAAATCGTTGACGAGTCCAACAGTGAGTTTATTGAATAATAGATACACAGATACTACAATTAAGAAAATCAATAATAACGACAACAATAATGAAAAAGATACACATTTATATAGAGCCCCATCTGCCGGTATATTTAAAAATCAATTGTCACTTTCTAAAATGGTTAAAGAAAATAAATATTTTTCTCTAGCTAAGACTTGTAATCGAAACATTTAGCTTTCAGTTTTGAATAATTTTAGGTCTATACTTTATGAATATACATTTACAATTTTTTTAGTAATAATGGGTTATTTGAATAAACGTATTTTAATGTGAAATTGAAAGAACTGAAGAATTAAGAATCAAACAATTAAAAAAAACCATGCAATAGAACATAGGAACCCTCAACCCCCCCCCCCCCCCCCCCTTTCCCGTCATGAAAAAAATTGTGAAGTCATAATGTGAGCTGATCCACATCGTGAGAAACACCCAATTTGTTTATCCATTAAATTGAATGTTTTGATTGTCTGGGCTTAAAGGGAAAGTTCACCCTGACAAAAAAAATTATTGTAAAAACAGCACACAAAAAAACAATAGAAAATATTGCCGACGGTTTGAGAAAAATCCATCAACGAATCAAAAAAGTTATTCGAGTTTCAATTATTCATGTGCATGCATATGCGAGCAGCATTCCTTCATATCGAATAGTAAAACATCAGACATTTTCTCAGAAAATTTAAAAAGGTTTTTACTATATATCATTTGTAGACCGGTGTGTTGGCTCAGTTGGTAGAGCGTCCGTCTCTCACAACCAGGAGGTCGGGGGTTCAACCCCAGCCGCGTCAGATGGGAGATGGGAGTTGCTGCTTCCATGGACCTATTCTGTTTGGCGTTCAACTATTAAAGGGATAGCCTCGTCGATCTGGCGCTGCACATGCAGCGGCTGCCGGGCCCACGATCATTTGGGCAAAGCAAATTTTCGGAGTATTTCATTTCATGTATATTTCGAAAAATAAATTATGGATTTTCATATCAATAGACAAATAATTTCACAACCGATCATGAAAAGAAAACAAAAATAAGTCATCAGAAGCCATTAAAGAAAAAAAAACATAAAATTCATGCATTTTATACTACATAACATATGGGGCAGCTGCTCGTTTATGACCTCACAAATCCAAAATTTAGAATTCTAATATTTTTTCTTTATCTTTAACGGATTTCCTCAAAGCTTCACCAATGTTATTTATTATTTTCCTGCTATTTTTTACAATAAACTTTTCTTCAGGGTGAACTTCCCATTTAACGAAAAAGAATATTGGTTTTGTGATTTCGCAATCATCTCTCGTGGATGGGTGGGGAAGATGTAAGAAATTTCAAAGGAACTTGATTCTTTTCATGCCTTTTAAAATACGGTCTGTGCATACGGCGACCTTCAACATGAATAGTATTTGTGTAAAGTCATTGTTGAAAAAAAATCAATTGAAATCAATGTAATGAATTCAATTCAATCATGGTTTATTTCAATAAAAAAAGTACAATACATGTTACACAGCCAAAAGGCTGAAAAATAGCATGTTGATAATAAATTTTTTACTATTAATTCATTTGGGTAAATGCAACCAATATGATTTTAAAGGGTCAATGCAAAGAATTTGTGACACTAGCGTACCTATACGGGGGGAGGGCAGGGGCAGTCTGCCCCCCTGACGAGTCACAACCCATGCAAAGGACGTATCCCTGCCCCCCCCCCCCCTGACGAGCTTTTTTTCCTTGTCAATTTCTATTTCTGGTTCGAAATCCTATATTTTTGGTTGAAGAATTCAATAAAATAGAATGCCAAATATTATACATAAATACTACAATCTAAAAAAAATGATAGATTGAAAATCAAGAGTAATTGAATTGAAATGGAGACACAATAATATTTCATTTGATTTCAAACCTGTAAATAAGGTAATTATTCAGAATTTAATAAATCTATGAAATATGGTATTGCAGCTTTTCTAAAACGATCTGTTTCCATTTCATCTGGGCAAAATTTTGGACCACTGCATGGCTGTTTTGATGAACTCAGTTTGTTTGTGGATGTTATCATCTCGTATAAACCATTATACAGGTTTTATTTATACATAAACCAATACAGAAAAATAGTTACATTCGAATTCAAGAAAAAATGGATTTATTCACATTTTAATGGCATGATTGTTTCCGCTATAGGGATAAAACTTATAATATTGACTGGCAAAATGTGATTGCTCACATTTGATGTTTGTCTAAATCATTTCTACAAAGTTGCGTGAAATTCCATTGCCAATCAAACAAAAATATAAAAAATAATAACCAAGTGCTGCGTGCATGCACATAAACTTGTGTCATCATTTAATTATTTATAGGGTGCCTAGGATGTTATTTTTGTATATTCTAAATAAGTCATAATTATAAACATCATCATCTTCATTATCAGTTTATGAAGTAAAACTAAAATCTTCAAGGCATTTACTCCTAACGATCCAGATCGAGGATTCATATGTAGAGAAAATTAAGAAAAATGTGACACATACTTGTGTCACATTATTCTTAATTTTCTCTACAGAATTACTTTTTGAATAACCTCCAAAAACATTTTTTTAAAATTGGGTTGCTTTGCACAGACTCTGTATTTTTATCACTAAAAATAATATGAAAGCATAAATGCACGATATAGAATTTACAGACTCCAGCAAGTGCATGACGCACTCATGCACAGTTTCCTCTTTTTTAAGAATGTAAAAAAATAAGTAAATATTTGCTCTTTTTATCACTGATGCAAGCCATAGGTTAATGCTCATATTTGGAATAAACATTGATTTTGTAGGCTATTGAAGGAACCTTCCAATTTTCTTTCATTCATTCAATATTAAGAAACCTGTATTTTCGAAATCACAATAAATAAGGAAAAAAAAACCTTTACATGTATTTTTCAATGAATGCATCGCCAGGACAGGTGTTCTTCTCACCATGCATGCAGGAGATATACAATATTGGAACATTAACATAGGATAGGCTATATATTAACATGATATTGTGCCAGTTGTAGTTTAATAATTACGATGACCGTATATGATTATATTTGCATCAGAAATTACGTTTGGAAGCGTATAATGTCCTAATATTAGCTGGGTTTATCAATAATTATAGCGCATTTTATGCCTACAGGATATAAAGTGCTTGCTGCTATTACCCGAGCCACCATCACCGGCTCTCAGTGCGTGCAAGGAATTAATCCAGTCGGGTACTAATTCACCTCACCTGGGTCAAGTGCAGCACAAAAAATTCTTACTGAAGGAACACTCTAAAAATTCGAATGTTAAATCAACATTTGAAAGGTTGGAGGAGTGACAACCTTTTCCAGATGTTACATCCAACCTTGTATAAAGCTGAATCAAACATTTTAAGTGTTGGGTAGAACCATTTAAAGTGGTAAACGCAACATTTAGAAAATGTTGTCGCTCCTCCAACCTTCAAATGTTAAGTTAACATTTCTTGTTTTTTAGAGTGAAAACACGCCATGGCTGGGATTCGAACCCACGGCCCTCTGTTTGAAAGGCAAGAGTCAGAACCACTATAAACCCCCACGACATGCCCATCGACGGGTCTATCTATCTTCTGTTCCAATTGCATCGTGTTCATGGGCAGTGCATGGCGTATCTGGAAAACCTCGTCATAGGAGGGGCAAACTTTTCTTTAAAAAAAAACTTTTTCAAAATTCTGTCAGATGACAATCGGAGGGCACTCGATCTGCCCCCCCCCCCCCCCCCGGTACGACATTGTAGATGGGTATGCGGAAATGTGGAATGGAATATTGTAAGGATTCATCACGGGAAAGGGGTAAACCGGGGGTAAAAGGCATGCAGCATATGAAAATAATTTTAGAACTGCTAAAACAACACGTTGCACTGAATCAGTGAAATTTAGTTCTGGGCTGGTCCAACTGGTCACAGTGGCTATTAGGCCTGCAGATTTTTCTTTATCCTTTTTTTTAATAGATGTGATAAAATGATCAAATGGGTGACATGCATGACATTTGCATCAGCAACAATATTGCTCGGGCCAGACTGTAATCTTAGGGTTGCTGAGGTTAAGTTTAGGGTATAGTCTGCCGTCAGGCCCTGATTGAAACTTTGATCAACAAGTGTGTCTCCACGCAAAGACTAGCACATACAAAACTAGCTGTTTCGGCCCTCAGTACGCAAGGCTCGAGTAGGCTGCAATTCAGACCCTTTACTCGAGTGAAGGGTTTGCACAGCAGACTAGGTTTAGGATGATGGGGTATAACCAACTTCAACCCAGGGTCATTCGATTAAGTGTGTGGAAGTGGAATTCAGAGGAATTGTCGCCGGAGAAAATGTCAAGTAACCGATAAAAGTTATTCCACCTTCATTGAAGTGCGTTGTCCTTGACTACGTGCGCAGACAAGGACAAATATTAAACATTATATACATGTATGTGTCAATTTGGAGAGCATACAACATTGTTTACATTATTTATAGGTGACGTGAGCGCAAGATCAATCGGTTGATAATTCTCAACTATTCAGTCTTTATCTCTGTTATGTCTATATACATAATAAAGTTGAGTAAAGTCCAAAACGAAGTGCATGGTCTATCATCATTCTACGTCAATAAGTATTTTACAATAGATGTACAAATCAATGATGACAACGTTTTCAAAGATAACTTTATAGACTTTATATTATGGGCTTATAAGATGACGAACTCAGAACGATGAGAAAAAAATATAAGAGGATATACTGATATATGCTTGCATTTTATTAGAACTACATTTTTACATTTTATATCATCATATCAGGCATAAATTGCAGGAACATATAAATGTATCCTTGGATATTACATTTGAGTCAAATTTTCCTTTTTTTGGAGGCGTATACTTTAAAACGGCAGGGGGGGGTGCGCTGTCTACATTACTGGCGGATAATGAAGGGGGCTTGGAGTCAAGGCTGCCTCCATGAAAAGAGTTCCACCCCCCCCCCCCCCCCGGAAAAGCATGCTAGAATGGGGAAAGAAGAAAGGGGTGGAATAAGATTCTATATACTAGGTGTACATGCATTGTCAAATTCATCACAAAATTAGTTTTCAATTTCAAAATTTTTGCTCGCTCGCTGCGCACGCTCGCGACATTTCAGAAATTTTGCACCATATTGCAATGTTTAGCCCCTCAAAATTCCTGGCTCATGACGCCACTGGTCTGCAGGCAAGTTTTGCACAATAGTGTCTGCTATATTGGTGACTGAACATATGCGATAAATTCCAATTCCATAATAATATAAATGCCGGTATCAATGTTATAAATATCAAGCGGGATGTTTTAGAAATTATGTTTCAGTGGTATCACATGGCCATCACTCATCTATTCATTATAATTGATGCACAATACATATGGCTTTGATCATGTTGGTAGCTGCACGTTCCTAGCCACAGCTTCTATTATTAAAAGTCTGATAGCTCGAGTACCCAAGAGAGGGTTACCCCTCCAATGCCCCCCCCCCCCCGGTCTTTCCCCCGGATCAAAGAATGTGTGCACGGGTATAGGCGAATTTTGATTGTTGAATCTACATTTCTTTAAA
This sequence comes from Lytechinus variegatus, assembly GCF_018143015.1. Classification (NCBI taxonomy): domain Eukaryota; kingdom Metazoa; phylum Echinodermata; class Echinoidea; order Temnopleuroida; family Toxopneustidae; genus Lytechinus; species Lytechinus variegatus. Next base: position 26,217,582 of record NC_054741.1, on the reverse strand, counting down.
AAAAAATTAAATAATGAAAAGTACAAGATATTCATGATAAAAAATGAATATGTATCCAGAATTTTCCCTTAGAGATAGTTAAGGTTTCAGTAAATAATTTTAGTTTTGTTTTTCTCGTCAACAGGGCATTTTAAAACAATACGTCCGAGATAGTGTCGTGAGAAGGGTAATTTAAACAGTGCATTTGGGGAGATGAGACACTGCGCTATTTCTGAAAATGTGAGAGCGAGAGCCAAAATTGGCATTGGTGTATGTCATAATAAGTCTGACATGCAACAAGAAAGTCAGTCTTGCCTTCAAGGAATTCAATAGGCATTATTTTAAGGATCTAACAGAAATTTATAGGACCTAAAATTGTGTGATTTTTCTCTTTTTGGGGGAGGGGTGAAGGGGGGGGGGGGGCTAAGGGCCTATAGTCTTTTTTTAGTATGCAATCTTGTCTGTTTATTTCATTTAAATATTGTTAAAATGTTAAGCCAATACAAGTTTTTGTTTTAAACGCTCCATGAGATGAGCATGGGCGGAAATCCCAAGGGGGACAGGGGGATGTGTCCCCCCTACTCAAAATAGTAGGGGGGACACAATATCAAATGTCCCCTACTATTTCTAGTCTTTATGATGGTAAGAAATACATTATTCAAAATCGAAATAAAACATGTATATTTTAAGACGAGATGACCTTACTTTTGGGATGATAACCTCTTTTTTTCTTGTCGAATTCTCCAGCCCCTTGTCCCCCTACCTTTTGGGAGAGATTTCCGCCCCTGTCCATGAGGAACAGTAGGCCCATTACCCCCCCCCCCCCCCTCCCTCCCTTCCTCTTTTAGCTATACGCCTCTTTAATTCGCTGGAAAGATGACAATATACCTCCAGCTGTAGGGAATGTAGTACAGAGGTACCACGCAGGTGAAATGTGTCATTCTGCATGACTGTCACATCAGTTAAATAACTTCTTGTTTGATCATATTCAGATGCCATCGCAAAAATGTTATATAGCTGATTTATCGACCTGTAAAATATGAAGTTGCCTACTCTAGGGGGTATGGCCTATTCGAACTGACAGTGTATAATGGATGAACCGCACTATTTATGAGCGAATTTGCTTACATTGCATGTTGATATGTCTGATAGGTCTCAAGCAATTAGCACTTAGATTATCAAGACAAATTTCTTGATTCTAAAGAGAGCAGCGTTTAATGTCAGAAAATTGTATATATTCAACTTTTGGTCTTTTGAAACGTAGGTTCAATGTTTTTTGTCAAACCAACACTGCTTGAGAGAAATTAAATTGTGAGAAACTTTGAAGTAAAGCTTCTCGAGCAAAATATAGGCCTATATAAAAAAAGTAGCGTTGAATGTCAGAAAATGGCCCTATATTCAGCTTTTGGTCATTTTGAAAGATAGGTTCAATGTTTTTTTGTCAAACACTGACAGAGAGAAATTTAATTTTGAGAAACTTTGAAGTAAAGCCTCTCGAACAAAATATAGGCCTAAATAAACCGAATGTGCTAATGAAACATATAAATTGAACTTATATGATTGCATTACTTAATAGGATTGTGTATTTTTATTCAAGTTTGCAAAACCATTGTATTTTGTTATTTTTATTGTCGAAACAAATTAATTATGAAATTATGTACTTACAATATGGAAATCTCCATCAGTGATAATTTTTTTGTATTAATTTTTTAAGTGAACACGCTTAAATTTGATTTACTTTTTCACAACTTTATATGCTTCGCCCTGTGGATAAAGTATAAACCGAATTTCGTTTTTTTTAACTTCCTCTGAAGAATTGCCATCATTCTTGAAATTGAGGGGGGGGGTGGTTAATATAATAAGCTCAGCTTGTTTTTTTTGGGGGGGGTTAAGAGTGTGTGCATTTAAAAGGGGAGTGTAATAGCTCGTTTATATGTCTTATAAAATTCGTGATTTTTTTTTCTCGAGTAACATTCATGATATACAAACCTTGCACTTCACAAGGTCTCGGATGTCCTTGAGAAAATGGCGGACCGTGATGTTGATCAAAGGTCATCTTTGATGTCTCGACATCATTGTCACTCGCTTTGTCATAATAATTATTGGAACTCGATGCGATGAGATCAATTAACAGACATTGTGATGGGTTGACAACTCAGTCCGTTCATCACATTCATGAACGTGTTATGTTTTTATATATGAAAACAAAAATATTCAAAAGGGATACTATTTTGCTCACCGAATACCTCTTTTTCATCGAACTCGTATAAATTAATGTCGTCAGAGCAAATACTGACGTTTTCTTGCTACGATATAATCATAACTTCAATTTCAATGATTCTATAGTTTAAAAGAAAATACGATGTATAGTAAATAAAAGAAATTGTACAAAATTAGTGTTAGGATCTAACATCCCAAAATCAGAGGATATGGGACTAAATAAAAATAAACGATTTTTTTTTCTTGTGATCTGTTTCCAAAACATGACTCTCACAATTCCACTTCTTGAACTTAAAAATCAATTGATTTAGATTAGATTTCTTATGATCTTTAAAGGCGAAGTATAAGCGTACCCTATTTTCTATTATTTATTGACTAAATAAAGAAAATATAAGCATATCAATGAAATTGCATCAAAATGCATGTAAAAAATAAAAGCATTTTCAAAGTATCGCCATTCGCCAACATCCGAAAACAATGATATGCAACATAGAATTATGAGGATATGATGTCACCCAATCACTATTTCTTCTGCACTGATTATATCCCCAGTGAACCAACGATGAAAAACATGGCTGTACGACGGAACATAGAAAAATCGATTGTGAACCAAGATCTGTTTTTCATCATCAATGAATTGAATATTGAATATTTGAAATTTCACATCATAAAATACAAAGAGGAGATAATGGGTGTGCATTACATGATCAATTCCCTCTTGTCAGTATACAATATCGTTGTTAGTTTCTTAACAACTGAGCGAAACTATAAAAAAATTCAGTTCATATATGAACTGAATTTTTAATGATATTTTCCCTTCCATTTCGATTCAATCTACATGTATTTGATATAACCTTTATTTATCATAAATCCAAGTTATGTCGGGGTACTAAACTTTCCCTTTAAATTAGGCAAACATGGCCTAAAATGTTATACAACTTTACAGGAGATAAAAAAATCCACAAAACACATAGGCCTATAGTGCACACGTCGTGCTCAAATAAAATACCTTTTGAATTTGCAAGTGACGAGCTTCATTAAAAAAAAAACAAGAAAAGGCAGTTTATATGCCCCCAAAAGAGATCAAAAACTGAAAATTTTAAATACTGTTTTGAATCCAACATGCATACATACATGGAATTAATAAATAAAACAATCCTGAAACAAAAGACAACTATTTACGCAATGTTGCTCACCGCTCAGGGTTATAATCATCATGTGATTTAAATCATATGTTATGCACGACGTGGACATGGTGGAAATGAATAAAAAATATTTCCATTGAAAAATAAACGTTTCCATATTTTCCATTTCATAAGCGACAAATTTATTTTCTCATAACATGCATGACTTGCAAAAGGTGAGGTTTAACTGTAACATTAATATCAAGGAAATTCATCAAAAGATAACAAAATGTTTTTTTCTGATTTTGAATTAACAATTGGAACGCCTCTGGCAGTCTTGCCCGTGTCTTGCCTGCATTATATACGCGATTAGAAATAGCAGCAGTGTTGACTTTGAAAACAGCTATTATTCACCAAAGAAAATATTCATATGAAAATACTATGCCCATTGACCCAAAATGACATTTGACCATGATCATGTGACCTAAGATGTATGCAAAACAAAATAGGTCCATGGTTATACTGCCATTTCACCAACACGACCAAAGTTCATTGACCTTAAATGACCTTTGATCTTGGTCATATCACCTGAAACTCGCACGGAATGCTCAGGGATACTTGATTATTCTCATGTCAAAGTTTCATGAACTAGGTCCATATCTTTCTAAGTTATGACACTATTTAAAAAACTTAACCTTGATTAAGATATTGATTCCCCCAACATGGTCTAAGTTCATTGACCCTGACATTTGACCTTGGTCATGTGAACTGAAACTCAGGCAGGATGTTCAGTAATACTTGATTACCCTCATGTCCAAGTTTCATGAATTAGGTCTTTATACTTTTTTAAGTTATGATGACATAACAAAAACTTAATCTTGGTTAAAAAAAACTCACACAGCTAACTGGCCTGGAGCAGTTCGTATGTAAAATCACAGAATTATTAATGCTAAAATTAATAATTTGCCATCCTTCAAATAATTTTTTACAAAATCTTCACTGCATTTTGAAATATCCTTTTCTGTTCTTTTTAAAACTTATTTATACGTCAGGGTGAAATTCCCTCCAATTATGATGTGATGTCGTGACAAAATCCGACGACCTAATATGAAGACATAATTTTTCCTCTTTTTTATTCGTCCATTTTCATTTATATTAATCTAAATATCAATAGCCATACACGTTCAGACTTGCGTTTACTGAAAAATGGGGTCCCCTTAGCCCGTCGCCCCCCCTCCCGATTTCTGCCGCTTGCACCGTCTTTGATAAAATTACGTTCTTGATTTTTTTTCTCCGATAATGTCCTGAAGTGTGGCCGGAAAAATCAGGAAATAATCCGGTTATGAATTACCAAAGATCTGACTAATTTCCGTATATGCCAATGAACTCATGATGGTATAGCTGAATTTCCCAAAGTCTTTAAAATCTTATTTAGCCCACAAAGTAACGATGATAATGATTATAACGATAAATGTATTGTTATCCTTTTGCTTTATTCAATTTAATATGATTATTTTGTAATGATTTCTAATATCTACTTATAAAAGGGAGCCTTCTCAGTCTCTGCTTTTTCGTCGACCTCCTAAATATGCATGACCCTGAGAAGAAGGGGTGAAGCACCCCAAAGATTCTTTCTGGGGTGCAGGCGTGCTTCGTATGGACACCTTAGGCATGTTAGGTATCACCCCGTGGAAACCAGATTCTTTTGGTATGCTGAAATGTAGAGACCGAAATCTCCTTCATTTGGGAGCGATTGCTTTTTTTTTTGCTTATCAAGTTTTTTTTCCTGACCAGAATCGCCTTCAGTTTGTTTGTCCTTTTGCTTGTTAAAAAACCAACAACCCTCTTCAATCGATCCAAGGCCCTGCTCCTCCCTTTTCTTCATAATTATCATGTGCAAATTCATTTATGTCACGTGGTAAATATATGCATTTTGCTATCATTGTAAATATGAAACGATTGAAAGGGGGAAATAATCGAATTTAATTTTACTGAAGTAGGAAGATGATAATGAATAATGATAATAATAAAAATAATAATAATGATAATGATGATAATAATATTAACAATATTGATAGTATTACTACTACTATACCACTACTACTTTGGTCACATGACGCAGGGGCGGATCCAGCCTTCGCCAATAGGGGGGGCCCGGAATTTTTTTCAGCCATATTTTTCCCGATCGGCCGCTCGAATATGATTGCCGGGATTTTTTGTTTCTTTGTAGGGGTAGTCCTTTTAGCTTTATTCTTATGAAACATAAATGTATAATACCATAACCCTTATTTATATAATGCGAGCGCGAAGCGCGAGCTAAATTTTTTGGAAATCTTATGTACTTTTTCCTAAAATTTTGAACATTCTGGGAAATGTTTGTCTTCCTGAAAAAAAAAGATGTGTATGCAAGTTAATAATTACTACGAACTTAAAGAGTGAGCAGAAATGAAGTGATGGAAAAGGTACTGTTAAATACTTGCTTGCAATTAGCCATGAAGACGTTACACATTTTTAAAAATCAAATAATGCGAGCGCGAAGCGCGAGCCGAAATTTTTTGACATTTTTACCTAAGGAATGGAAATTCTTAGCACGTTTTGTTTAACAGAATAGGTATATAATTAAACATGCGAGCACGAAGCGTGAGCAAAAAATTTCGATATTTAGACCTACTGAACAAGACACTCTATTCAATTAGTTTTGTAAATCATGAAAAGGATGAGTAAGTGGGGATCTTCCTTACATTAATAATGCGAGCGCAGAGCGCGAGCAGAAAATTTTTGTTTACGTTTTGAACTGCTCGAAATTGTACCTGTTATGGACTACTTGCTTTTAGCCAGCATGAAGACGTTACAAACTTCAACATTCAAATATTGCTAGCGCGAAGCACGAGCTGAAAAAAATGACCTGTTTTACCTGAATAATGGAAATGCTAAGCACTTTTTGTAATCTTGGAAGGACTCTAAGTATATAAACTAAACTTTATTGATGCGAGCACCAAGCGCGAGCGGAAAAATTCTGGACACTCTATTCATGTTTTGTAAATCATGAAAAGGATAAGTTATTTATCCGCGAGCAGACACTTTTTATATTGTGATCTGAAACTGGATAATGATTTAAATATATAGAGAACAATCTGCGTATCTGAATTAACGTGCGTTTTAGATTTCGACCTAGAATTTGGGTATTCTAAGTACCTTTCTTATTATGAATATCAATAAAGCGAACGCAAAGCGCGAGCTAAAAACATTTGATATTCCGATCTAACAAAGGGTCAATTTAAGCTCTGTATTGCAAACACTTTGTTGGGAAATTGTGAATCGTGATGGATGACAGTTAAAAAAGAGCTGATGTATTTTATTATTATTACTTTGAGTTTTTACATAGGACCGGGACGTTCTATAAGGGCATTTTGTCATCATAAGAAAATGATGACTATTCCTATTTCTCTTCCTGAGCATGAGAGCGCGAAATCTGTTAATATTATGGCCTGAAAACTGGACATTTAAAGCACTTTTGTAATTATGCATAAAATGCATGATTATCTATCAATGCGAGCGGAAATCGCGAGCAGAAATTTTTGATGAACTGTCATCAAAGTAGTTTGATTTAGAATTGATATTGGGATATACATAACTCACTCATCAAAATGCTAGCGTGCAGCGCTAGCTGATACGTTTTGACAATTTGACCTGAATAGGGAACTTTTTGAGAACTTTATGGAATACAGGAAAATAATAGGTACCTGACAAATCAAATTTTGCGAGCGGGCAGCGCAAGCAGAAAATGATAATATTCAGACCATAACACAGACATTTTTACAGAGCACTTTTTTAAAATCAATTTGTAAATCAAACAAAATAATGAAAGTTCAATTTCCCAGCTGAAATATGTTTTGTATATTGCCTTCAAAGTTTGATATTTCAAGCTCCATATTGAGCAAGATATGCAAATCCCCTAAAAGACAATAAGAGCGCGAAGCGCGAGCGAAAATTTTATATCCTAACAAATAGAATTTTCAAAAAATTATTTTCAAAGTCTTCCCCTCATGTTATTTTATTCAATCATGTTCCTCCTCTTATGTTTGCCTTTCTTCTTTTCTCCTCTCTTTTCCCTTCCTTTTCTTTTTACCTTTCTTTTTCCCTTTTTTCTTTTTTTTTGCTCCGCCAATAGGGGGGGCCCGGGCCCCTCGGGCCCCCCCTGGATCCGCCTATGCTACTACTACTACTACTACTACTACTACTACTACTACGACTACTACTACTAATAATAATAATGATGATGATGATGATGATAATAATGAGGATCAAATTAAAGAGATTTCTTGCTGATTTATTGATTTTTGAACTGTAAATTGATTCATTATTTCAGTAGTTTATTATCCGTCATTTCGATGAGGATAGGCCTGCATGGATAATGTTTTCGATCTTGCTGGCATATAGACTTTTACAAAATACCATATTAGGTTGCATAATCATCAATTATGTTATTTATAGCTGACATATTTTCTCAGACATGCGTTCGGTTTCTGATTATGTATGAGGGGATTTGTGGTGTAATAATTGGCGGAAATATCACCACATCCTATAATACACATTTACAACTGAACATAGAAAAGCCCCACGAGCAGGGGCGGATTCAGGATTTTCCAAAAGGAGGGGTACATTTTTTCGGAGGAAAAATTTGACAAGCAAAAAAGAAAAAAACAAAGGGTCTTAACTTTCAAAAGAGGGGACACACCTCTGTTTTAATGACATTTTTACATTACAAATTTTAATTTTGCTTCTCAAAGGGGGGGGGCACGGGCCGGCTGTGCCCCCCCCCCCCCGGATCCGCCAGTGCCCACCCACGAGGGTCATTCAACCCTCTTTAGTTGTGTTGATTTCTCAAAAGCGAACTCTTTTGCAAGTTTTTATAGCAAATTTTTAGGAAAATTGACGGGGGTGAGAAATATGGTGACTTGCAATATTATGCAACATAATGATGAATGTTGAACATGTGAGACTGGGTGCATATACGAACAAGACATGTATATGATTTCTATAAAATAAAATTGCATGACAAAGTAGCGTTTTCAGAAGGAAAAAAGGGCCCTCATTATTCGATTTGAAAGGTAATTTTGATTTTTATTCGCCCTCTTGGAAGAATAAAAAGGTACAATCACGTCTCCAGATCACCCCCCCATCGAGACCCCCCTACCCCCATAGTTTTTTTTTAAATACGTTTGGTAAATGACAGGGGTACAATGTATTGTTACTATTTAAAACACGCTATATGATTCCTTTTAGACAGTCGATGTTGTCATCGTCTTAATTAACATTTAATTAGAACAGTTGCGATCTTGGCTCCAGCTAAATGTATTGAGGACGCAAGGGGGGGCATGGCAGCCCCTCTCCAAGTAAATATCGAAATCCTGCTTCTTAATGTAAGATCCCTTTCCTTCAGCTGACTAAGAGGTCAGTGCCAGTAATTTACAGTAGAAATAGGTAGGGTTTTTTTTCATCGCATATACTTAAGTATTCTTTTCTGAAATTTGCTGTTACCTTAGGCTGTTATCCTTACGCACACCCCACCCCCATGCACCGCAAGCACCATCAATCTGAAAGCACGTGTTTTAGCGGTTGTCATCATGGATCCTTATGTAATATCCGATGGCATTTCATCAGTTGAGCGTTTAAAGGGAAAGGCCCCTCTGACGTTATTTTGACTTTAAACACAAAAAATAAGAGAATTACTAAAGGTTTGGCGATAATTTATCAACAAAGCTATGGAAGTTTGAAAATTCCCTTTTATTTTGAGAGGTCACAAGGAATTCCTATGTATTAAACAAAACTTATGGGGAGTTGCTGGCATGTGGTAATTCATAATTATGAGTTACATAAGACAAAAGACATCACTGCTTATATAGAGGAATTGATTGCATGTGCACAGAATGAAAATTTTAAAATCCTCAACTTTCTATTCTTGTATTTTCTCAAACCTTTCTGCTTCAAATTAACTCTACGCCAAGTTGGACTTCCCCTTTCTGATCAACTTACAAACTGCGTTGGCGGCGACTACGAATAATCATTGTCACAAGAACGAAGAAATAAAAAATGGAAAGAAACAAAAAGTAATATGATACAATTTATTGCAACCAAAACGTCCAATTCAAATGCAATATTACTCGTAAAATATTCATATTCAAATAAAAATCACAAAAGAACATTTAACCTTGTCGATTAATGCTTTCACAGCCCTCAACAGACATTATGATCGAGAAATAAACGTGTTTTTTAATCAATAAATTCATTCATCTGAGCTACAACAAAAAAAAACATCGTATACCGAATGAACTAACATTTTTGTCAAGCGGATAATATTAAACCATAGTGAAATACGAGCTTAGTTACATGACGTTGCAAACTTGCATCCAGTTTCATTGCACTTTCTGAAAACACTCTTAATTACGCTATGAGGTAGACAAAGAGGAATGGTGTGAAAATCCATTTTCAATCGAACGTCAATTACAATTTATTTCAAATCTCTTGAATCTCTTGAAACACATAGTACAATAATGAAACCATAAAAATAACATTCATAAGCTAGGTTAACTGTGTAAAACCTTTTCTAACAAAAAAATAATATGTAAAATTATATGAAATTATTGGAATCCTTAGTTTTGGCAATCCACGTTAGCGAATACATCCGAATCTGTATTATGCCAACTGCGATTTTGATTGGAGGTATAAATTCACTACATTTCATTTTGAATTGATTTAGATGGAAAACAATGTTTATAGCATGGAGGTTGGATAATACCAATAAAAAACGATATGCAGACCCAGAAAAAGCAAATGCTCGTCGGTGTGCTCCGTCATAATAAAATGATCAATAAAAGAACCCATTAAATTTAACTTTTCAATCGGAAATGTTTTGTTTTGACCTAATATAATTCTTCCGAAAGTCTTTCAATTTTCAATGATTTGTGACCGAGATGCACGCTGAATTATTTTTGGAGGGATAATAATGACAATTGTTTCCATGGTATTTTCGTTAATTCAAGATGTCCATAATACACCATTGATACTTATTATTATTATATAGATGTTATTCAAGAACTATTGCCTTTATTAGCTTATCTAATTTGAAGTTAGGGCAGAAATTATTACGATGGTTGAGTTTAATTGTACGAATGTGCAATATTGCAACATTAGCGCACAAAGGGTTAACCCTTTGTGCGCTAATGTTGCAATATTGCACATTCAATCAAGAGTGAAGTAAAATAATGTACCTGTTTTATTCATAATACACTTTCTCAGGGGCAGTGGAGCTGGGGGTTCAGCTCCTCCTCCTCCCCCACTTTATTCAGTACACGAGTACAAAAAAGTAAGAATGACCATCATAATCATGTTCAGCCCCACCCCTACCCACTTTCAAACTTGTTCCGCAGTCATGGCAGTCAGTGCTTCTGGACCAAATACAGTGCGTATAAAAGAGGGACAGTTTTAAAGAGTCTATAAAAATTTTCAAAAAAAGTTTCAAATTATGATATCTATATTTTGATGTTAATAGATGCTCTGAAATCTTATCTTTTAAATACAATTTAAGAAAAATAATTTTTGTTCATGCTTGAGCGAACACGGGACGGTTTTGTTGGGGTTCAAAAGGAGGCTTGCGCCATAGAATGGCAGAATATGATTATGATGATCAGACTTCTTGCTAATGAACAGACTTCCTCTTTACCTGTTCTTTCCTGTGCCATAATTTTCGAATTATGCTGTAAAATTTTATTTACAAACTTATGTAATTGCTTGAATTAGTTATTTTTCATTTAAAGGTATTGTTTAACTTTGTGAGCAGCCGATTTAAAAAATTCTCAAACCAAGATGAAACATGTGTACAAGTGTTTGTATTAGAACTAATAAACCCTGAAAACAACCATTATTGAGAATGAAAAGCTAAATCTACAAGGCAAACCCCGATTTTGTAAATAGGCGTCTTATAGACGCCTAAATAGTACACATAAGTGTATGGGATAAAATTAAGATGGTGTTTCCGGTCACTTTATATTTCAATTTTTGAAGCACTAAATCATTATTTTCGAACGCAAGTTTTTCTGGGCTTCATTTTTGTAACATATAACAGACACAGGTGACAAGTGTGACCTTCTAGCTCAGATATTTTAAAAGTCAAACCAATGTTAACCAATCACTTTAAACTTCTTTTACCTTTGACTTTTCCTTTATAAGTAAGAAAAGAAGACTTTTTGTCAACCCAAGCAAGAAGATTTGGATTATTAATAGGGGAAACTTGTAATTATTCAAATCCTTTTATTATGTGAAACAAATCATGTTATGGTACCTTTAGAAGACATGAATCAATTTTTCAAGGGGTTATTGATTCCTTGGCCAAGTGTAATTATATTCTTGACAGGACAAACAGGAAGGGATTCATGTCTTTCAATGGCAATGGTGTATTGAGTCAATTTTGAAGGAGCTAGATATGGCAGATCAGGTAAAATGTATTAAAAGTTGTGGTCGAGCGAAGCAAGCACGCTAATATTCCCACTTTTTTATTACAATATCAAATTTTGTGATAGATTTTGACATAATATTCAGAAAATAATATATTTTATTTTCTATCATTCCTTTTATTTCGTTTCCATTCTTTTTCTTGGTCATGATTTTTTTTTAATTGAGGGGGGGCATCTCCAAGCCCCTGCCCATCTGTGTGGCACTGTTCAAAAGGCACCATAACCTTTGTAGCACAGAATGAAAGGAATTGAAAAAAAAAAACATACACGCTCTCCTATACTTCGGTTGAAAAAAAAAGTTTTTGCTTGAAGAAGGAATATTCAAAGCTAGAAGAGAACATATTAGAAAGAAACAACAGAACAATTCAAGCAAATAGATAGATTTGGTGGAATGGGGAAATGCCAACTAGAACCTTTTCTCTTTTTTTTGCCAAACCAATTTTGGACTGCATGGTTCATGAAAAAATTGTAACATCACGTGTTTTGAATATACCTCATGACTTTTAAATCATGATTGTCGTGATATTGCCAAGATAGCCATCATGTGGTTGTTTAGCATAAAGTTTAACAAAACGCTCATTATCACATGTCACGGAAATCGATTCAGCAAAAAATAAACATGAAGAAGATTTGGGGGACGGTCTTTTGAAAAAAAAGTGTCATTGCAAAGAAAGTCAAAAAAATGCATACATTTTTCATTACTTGAATTATAACAGGGCGCGGTCCCTTGTTATTGTAATCTTGATGCATGGCATTTGGGACATAAATGTTATCTTTTCCCAAAATAGATATTATACATCCCTCTGCTCAGATCGGAGATGTCAAAGGCGGGGTCGACCTCGAAGGGAGGTGTGCGGTTGTACAGAACGGCCGCGGTGACGATAGCCAACTTGGCCGACATACCCATGAAAGGGTGACGCCCGGCGAGGCGGGGGATGTCGAAGGCGTGGAGGACGAAAGGCCGATTCCTGAACTCGATCCATCGGCAGGAATGATGTCGACTCTGGGTGAAATTTCGTGCTGGTGCGGTGAAGGTCTCGGCGACCTCGGAGGCATCGGGCGTCGGTACGAACGTCGGTGGGATGAGAGCAACATAAGGGGTGACGAGGTGACGGTTAGGAGCCACTAATGGTGGCAGTTGTGAGATGACTCGAACCTTTGGAGTTGGTGGAAGGGGAGAGATATTGAGATGAAGATTTAGTCTGTTTTAATCAAAACAAAAGAAGTATATGTATAATCGTGAAGGAACTTAAGGAAGTATTTGAAATACCCTCAAAGGACAAAAACGTTGGAAGGAGAAGGGAGAGTGATACGACTGGAAAGAGTATTACATACCTGGTTGGGTGGTAGTCCGATTTCTTCATCCGCTTCTCTCAAAGCAGTGGTACGGAGATCAACATCCTGATCATCAAACTTGCCGCCAGGAAAGGCCACGTACCCAGCTTGGCTCCTCAAATGTTTCGCTCTGAAAGCAATCAAATTCAGAAGGAGGGGAATAATTTAACCGACTGTTATGTCATCGTTGCCAAGCGATACATGACGCTGTCGCGATTCGAAGTGACAGCATCGTGTCTGTTATTTCCATATTTATTCTTATTCGATTTCCTTTCGATTCGTATACACTTTCAGAACATTACTAATTAGACTGGATGATGAACAAACGAACTGTTGGTCAAACAAAATTCTACACAAAACAAATGAGTATTATTTTGTTTATATATAAAAAATGACAAAAAATACGGTGGTTAAAAATTCTGATTACACACAAGTCAAATTCAATCAAGAATCCAAGTGATATAATTATGATTAACACTTAAATCAAAATTGGCAGAAAACTGATATCAATCCGTAACTTCTTCAATAATACATATACTTTGTTGGAAATTGTGGTAACCGTTCTCAAAATGAGTTCGAACGGAATCCAATATGAAATTGCCACCAGAGTGTATGTATGTACGAATAAAAAATATGTGCCAAATAGCTCTGGAAAAAAATGCATAATTGCTGAGAAATTAGCAAAATAAGCACGGAATTCCATAAAATGTCGGGTATTTTTCAAAGCAATATTAATACACTCTCCAACATATACTTTTCTGTGCTAAGGATCATCAGAATTATCGATTTTGAGCTAAGATTTCAATATTTTACAAAGATAAGTTTACATTAATGTACCAGATCTAGATGTATAATATTTTGACAATGAACCTTGATTTAAAAAGACTTTCTCATGAAATAATTGTTTTTTTGCAACTACTGTCTTTTACATTTAAAGGTCAAGTCCACCTCAGAAAAATGTTGATTTGAATCAATAGAGAAAAATCAGACAAGCACAATGCTGAAAATTTCATCAAAATCGGATGTAAAATAAGAAAGTTACGACATTTCAAAGTTTCGCTTATTTTCAACAAAATAGTTATATGAACGAGCCAGTTACATCCAAATGAGAGAGTTGATGATGTCACTCACTCACTATTTCTTTTGTCTTTTGTTTGAATTATACAATATTTCAATTTTTACGAATTTGACAATTAGGACCTCCTTGCCTGAAGCACAAAATGTAAAAATAATGGAATTCCACGTGTTTAGGGAGGAATGAAACTTCATTTTACATGACAATGACGAGAAAATCAAAATATTTCATATTTCATATAATAAAATACAAAAGAAATAGTGAGTGAGTGATGTCATCAACTCTCTCATTTGGATGTAACTGGCTCGTTCATATAACTATTTTGTTGAAAATAAGCGAAACTTTAAAATGCCATAACTTTCTTATTTTGCATCTGATGAAAACATGTATATACAAAATTACATTGATCAGGATGTAGGCCCATTGCCAAGGTCATAATCTTGTTTTATCTTTCACTTTAATAAAAAAAATCTTTTGAAATAAAGAGAGAAGTGAAGGTGCAGACAGAAAGCAAGGTCAAATACAGTCCATCTTTCCTGTTCCCATTCCGACCATTATCTTATCTGTCTTACCAACATATCACAACCTCGCACCCAGGATTTCAAGTTATGTTATGCCAAGTCGGTGACACGAAATTTCCTCCGGCGACAATTGCTCCGGGCTTTATTTGCCTAAGATTTAGTGTAAGTGTTAAGTTTGCAATAGGGTGTTTGTTGGGTATGTTTAGGATAGGGCAGGCCTGGTATTAAAACCAGGGTTGAAATTGATCATTCCATTAATGTGTGGATGGAACCACCAAGTTACATCTTTTATGTTGAGCAAAGTTACACCATGGAGCTAATAGCTCCATGGTTACACCGACAAAACTGACTGTAAAAATCGACCAAATAAAAGCTATTGCAGGATACCATCGGTTGGTTTTTATTGGTGTGATTATTGCATTAGACAATTAAGAGACAGAAGCGGATAAATAAAAGCCCAAAAGACGTAATAATGTGCCACCCCCCCCCCCCCTTCCCCTCTCATTTTGAGATCTAGATCACGCGATCATCTTGTAAAAGAATCGTGAAACCTAAAATGGCATGCATCCTTCATGCATGATCTACTAAACAGACGGATGATTGATTACAAGAGGAACTATTTTAAAAGATGCCCTTCCAATCCGGTAATGTTATCATCGGGAATGTCACACAAATAATGTTCTCTCCATGATCACTGTTACAGATCAGTCATGTTATTTCCGCTCGCTCTCTGGCAAATGGCCTAAAATAGAACTGGAGGGAAAATGTGGATTTGGAAAATAAAACGTCTAATTTCTCTAAAGTAAAAGCTCTTCATCATGTCAATTTGGTTCCAATAAAAGCCAGAAAAATCGAGATTATCATAGGTGAAATTTTCAAAGGAGTCCAATGTGAAATTTTATAGTTTTTTACGCCACGAACCAGCTGCTGCTGTTGCACGTTTCAATGATGATGTGTATCATTCCAATTTTTTTCGTAATCAATGAATCAAGATGAATGAATACTTTTATCATAGATCATAATTATTTAAAATGGTATTCTATATTCAATGCTCAGGCATTTTTAAATTATACACAACATTGCAGATTACGGTATGTATAATAGACCTATACACCACGAACATGGCATGACAACTTAAAAATAAAATCGTCAAAAAATATCAATTAAAATATCAAGAAGCATTTCATCAGTATTTCAATTTTGATGGAGTTTTAATATAACTTCTGCTATTCTGTCCTATTCTGACTATATCAGCAATGATTTGACGTCGGGGTTTTTTCAACCATAATGATCTTTGAAATGGTTCCTGAAATACCCTTTTTGTTCCACTCTAAATGAAGAAGCCTAGGAAGGCTTTATCGGCATTCAATCATTAACACAGGTCAAAAACAAAAATTAATTAAACTGTTTTGTTTCAAATCTTTTGACAACTGATGCTATTGGGTTTTAAATCATGATGATTTATATCCATTTCAGCTGGAAAAGAATCGAGCGGCAATTAAGATAGAGGAAGAACGTAAAACGAGAGCGGACAATAATTAGAGAAATGGAAGGTGGTAAGTGGTGGAGACAAAAGGGTTTACTCGGGGAAGGGTAGCGGAGAAAAGTGAAATTCGTAATTCAGCGCTGTCCTTGTTTGATTTGTATTGGCAGATGAACTTGTATAAAAATGGACTTGACTTTTAAATGTTATAGCTTTCATGAGCAATAGGGTCTGTTCAATCAATTCCCGAGCAATTACCATGGCCCCCTTGCTTTTTCCGACTTCAAATCAAAACAAGTTAACAAGGTCTCAATAACAAATTAAACTGTTATTCTAGCCTATCTGTAGAAGAAATACAGCGATATTATAGAGGCGGTTTTCGTGACAGACTATTATATCCCTTTTGATGAGTGTGACATCACTGAAAGAAAGGGGCGGGAAGGAGGGAGGGGGAGGTGAGGGAGAAACAAAGATAGAAACAGAGACAGACAGACAGAAAAGGGAAATGGGTTGTTTGCCTTGCCCCCCCCCCCCCACCTTCCTGGTTTCCCAGGTATCATTCAAATCTATGGTGTCCT
Source organism: Lytechinus variegatus (assembly GCF_018143015.1). NCBI lineage: Eukaryota > Metazoa > Echinodermata > Echinoidea > Temnopleuroida > Toxopneustidae > Lytechinus > Lytechinus variegatus. Next base: position 26,200,754 of record NC_054741.1, on the reverse strand, counting down.
ACTTACCAAAAGGGTCAGGAAAAAGACGGGTTTTTCTTGGATTTGGTTTGAATTTTTTTTTCTTGGGGGGTGTTAAGGCTTAATTCAACTACTTGAAGTCCTGTAGAAAAAAAATTAGCACATGAATCTATATCATTTTTTTTTTGCATTTTTATAATGCATAGATACCAAAGTAACTCTCTGCAAAATTTGGTGAAAATGGCATGGACTTCATTTTAACCGTGGAACGTCCTTAAAATAGTTGGGCAAAAAATGCCCAACTTTTAACCAACCCTGGGCAACATACCGTCCACACAACTATTGGATAAAATCCCTCCTAATTGGGTAATAAAAACCAATAATTGGGTAATAAATTTGTTCAACTGGATAATAATTGCCCAGAATATATTTATTTTTACCAACATACATTACCAAACACAGTGAACGTAAGTTGCCCAACATTTTAAGTTTCTAGGTAGGTTTTAATTAACACACTTTAAGAATTGGCAATCAATGTCAGTTGTTACCATGGTTACAAACTGTGTTCTGTTGCACGAGAAATTCAATGAAGATAGATTGGTAAACCATCCTCAAGACTTACAAAGTGGTTGTAAAAATATTTTTATCTCTGCGTGTTTCATGCCAAAGAACAGAATTCGGATTTACATTACTCACAATATTAGACAGCATAATATACTCTCCCAAGCTATTTGCCAGAGCATATTGCCCCTCCCCTCTTTACCTCACCATGCAATATTGTTCATCCGATCTTCTTTTCTCACTCTCTCTCCCAAAATATTTCGTGATATACCTCGTGAAGTTGCTCTGGCTCCAATCTGTAATACCTCGTTCCCAATGTCGTGCGATCATTTACGAAAGCCACGAGTGGGATCGTGACTGTTCGCGATTTTTTTTTGAATCATTCAATTTTTTTCTACGAACAATACGATTGGTATCACTGATCTGATACGATCTGATACGATCACTACGATTACTCCACGATTAAGTACGCTGTTTGAATCGTGGCGCAAATTGTGACAGTGTGAGGTATTAATCATTATGGCCCGTATTCTGAAGTCGGGTTTAACTTAAGCTCAGGTTTAAAGTTGTGGGTTAAGTATGGGAAGCCAAAAGTATCGTTTTTTTAAATTAAGTTTATGTTTCTTATATTTCCTGTGCTCTTTCATGATTGATCGATGGTGAAGACAATAATCTTTTTATACTTCCTAGACAATTATGAATGATTTGAGAGCAAAATGAGCAGAAGTATGATATCTCTACTGTTAGTAATTTATGTAACAATCGGCTCGCCATACTTAAACCACAACTTTAAACCTGAGTTTAAGTTAAACCCGACTTTAGAATACGGGCCTTAGACTCGTGTGCAGTATAGCGCGTACGCCTATATAGCTACGTACCTAACTGTCATCATCATCCTCCACTGGTCTTGATCGTAGATGAGCGGTACGAGTACGGCGGCCTCGCCACGGTTACTCTCATCGCTGAAGAATTTCTGACGCGCATCCGGGAATCGGGTAAAGTAGTTCGCCGCGTCCTGGCTACGAAACCTCTCGATGGCGTCCTCGAGCGATGGTTCTTTCAGGCTGCTCTCAGAAGACATTTTCGTAGAAGACATTTTTTTACAGATATACCTAAGTGTATAATGATATTACCAGTCTATGAATACATCCATGTAATTTTAAACATTCTGATTGCATTAAGGCCTGTGGAACGGCTTGGAGAGTTAGGGACTGAGAAAAAATATTACAATAAGATGGCCATGTTTTACGTTTTTCTACTTGCTTAATGAAAAAATGGGGGCTGAAGCCCCCAGACCCCTCCCGGTTCCATAGCCCCTAGTCAATTAGCCTGGTTATAAATGTAAGTTCCCCTGCACTGCGAATAAAAAAACAGTCAAATAGTAATAGTGAAAATAACAATGGTTGTCACTTCTTAAATTATCATCATCACAAGCAACAACATACCATCAAGGTCATCATAAAATGTTCAAAATGAGGAGAAAACGCATGATGTGATGATTTGATACCTTTTTTAATTTACAACTTTGACCTGTGTAATATAATATCATTTTGGTACATGAATATTATAAAGCAAAAAATAATGAAAAGAATAATGAAATAAATATATTGATGAAAATATAATAAATGAACAAGTTATACGTAAGACTAATAAATTATCTGATATTCAATAAATAAAATAGTCAATAAACAAAGAATGAACAAACGACTGAATGATGAATGGATGAATGAATGAATGCATGCATGAATGCAGGAATGAATGCATAAATGAATGAAAGAATGAATGAATGAATGGGCCAAAATAAATACTTGAACAAGATTTATAAATTCAAAATAATTAGTATTTCAAAAATAACATATTTATAATGAAATACAGTGCCCTATAATAATTGCTCATGGTGATTCACCGTCAAATCACAATCAACGAATACAAAGACATGATAACTGTATGACAGATAAAATGACGTTTGCCAGACTTTTATTGGATTGTCCATTATACTTAACTCACCTGCCGGATATTACACAGGAACTTGGCGAGGGGTATAGGGGTCAGGGGTGAGAAGACAGGATAGCGGTGTGGGGGAGCAGGGGGCACAGTCTTTATGATGGGGAGGATCTTTCCTAGGTCACCTCATCTCTTTGGCTGACCTGGATATAATAATAAGATAAAAGGGTAAATTAACGGTTTATTACCAATTCGTCTATTAAATGCCAATTCGTCCAATTGCCAACTCGTCTACTATCATTCGGTCTACCATCAGTTCATCCACTCACCACAATGTCTACTTTCATTAGTCTTATGCCATTCCGTGTAATAGCCAGTTGGTCCAATAGCCATTTAGTCCACATACCATTTGGTCTAATTAAACTAAAATGCTATTATGCTAATTGTGCAAATGAATGAAAAGAAAATGGGTATTAGACCAACTGGTTATTAGACAAAATGGTAGTAGACGAACTGGTTATTAGACGAAGTGATGATTGGACCAAATGGTTGTTAGACGAAATGTTGATGGACGGAATGGTATTAGACTAAATGAAGGTAGAACATGTGGTGACTGAACGAATTGCCAATTACCAAATTTACAATTGGATGGGAAGGAGACCGAGGAGCAAAATGGGGCGTGGTTCCTTCAAAACGTATAGTAATGATAAAGAGAATGGAACGTGTTTTTTACCTCTTTGGAATTTTGTACTATTGCATTTCATCTGATTTTTCGCGAATTCATTTTCAAGATAAAAGTCAGTTAAGTTTTAACACATTTCTTAATAAACTTATGTAATAAGAATAATCATTTGTAATGGAAACAAGTGGAATGCCTCTGGCCGTCTCACCTGCATCACGCGGTTCAATATAGCAGCAGTGCTCACTTTGAATACTACTCTAACTCGCACAAGATGTTCAGTGATACATGGTTACTCTTATTTCCCTTTTTTATGAACTAGACCAATAAACTTACAGAGATATGATGGTTATTCAACGAAAAACCCCAACATGGCCAAAGTTCATTGACCTTACATGACCTTTGACCTTGATCATGTGACCTGAAACTCGAACAGGATGTTCAGTGATACTTGATTACTCTTATGTACAAGTTTCATGAATCAGATCCATAAACTTTCAAAGTTATGATGGTAATTCAACAGATACACCCAATTCGGCCAAAGTTCATTGACCTTTGACCTTGGTCATGTGACCTGAAACGCGCACAGGATGTTCAGTGATACTTGATTACTCTAATGTCCAAGTTTAATGAACTAGACCAATAAATTTTCAAAGTTATGATGGTAATTCAACAGATACCCCCGATTCGGCCAAAGTTCATTGACCCAAAATGACCTTTGACCTTAATCATGAGACCTGAAACTTGCACAAAGCTTTCAGTGATGCTTGATTACTATTATGTCCAAGTTTCATGAATCAGATCCATAAACTTTCAAAGTTATGATGGGAATTCAACAGATATCCCCAATTCGGCCAAAGTTCATTGACCCTAAATGACCTTTGACCTTGGTCATGTGACGTGAAACTCATGCAGGATGTTCAGTGATACTTGATTAACCTTATGTCCAAGTTTCATGAACTAGGTCCATATATTTTCTAAGTTATGATGACATTTCAAAAACTTAACCTCAGGTTAAGATTTCGATGTTGATTCCTCCAACATGGTCTAAGTTCATTGGCCCTAAATGACCTTTGACCTTGGTCATGTGACATGAAACTCTAATAGGATGTTCAGTAATACTTGATTAACCTTATGGCCAAGTTTTATTAACTAGGTCCATATACTTTCTAAGTTATGATGTCATTTCAAAAACTTAACCTCAGGTTAAGATTTGATGTTGACGCCGCCGCCGCCGCCGCCGCCGCCGCCGCCGCCGCCGCCGCCGCCGCCGCCGCCGCCGTCGCCGTCGGAAAAGCGGCGCCTATAGTCTCACTTTGCTTCGCAGGTGAGACAAAAATGGCATTCGTGGCACAAAAATATAATATACATCATGTTGGACGACAAACATCGAAAGCAAAAGCTTGGGGCAAATGAGCTGTTTAAATTGCCAATATATTGCCGAAATATATCATGAGTAAAATCATGTCAGAGAAATGGAAAAATGAATCAAAATCCTTTTCATGAAAAACGTTTGATAAAACTGTTTATAATATTACATTTGAGGAATCTAAACTCAAAATAAACGTTCTTGCATGGACGTCAAGATCCACGGAAATTTAAGCAAAAGATAATTCATTTTTGAAACTGTATAACCCGAGTATAACTCGACATTGTTAATGGGATTGCGATGTGCATTTTTGCAACCTCTGGGAACGAATATTGTCTGGCATTTATTCTCACCTGAATAATAAATTCGAGTTCCAATTTACAAGTTTAACAAGAAAATACAAGCTCTGGGTGACGCATGAATGGACGTGGTATGTACATGGGTGGAAAAAGCACACCAGCTATTTATTCAATAACAAACACAATAACAAGCACTCGAAACCTAACGGCATGAGTATCCATAATGGAAGCCTCGGGGGAGAAGAGAAATATATATATATATATATATATATATATACATTTATAAGAGTGAACCATTGTAAGGAGTAGATTTATATAAAGCATGCTAAACGCATGCAGAATAAATACACCTTGGCTGCTTACAATGTCAGATACAGTACTAAACTCCATATACCGATGTCCTTTTCTCAAAATATCTCTTAAGTCTAAATTGAACCATAAAAGCAAACAATGATGGAAACCATCAAATGAAAATAGAAAGGGATCGACGCATCACATATTATATATGTGAGATAAATAATGAAGTGTGAGGAAGAAGGGTGAGGTATATAACACGAGAGGATGGTGATGATATAGGCTTACAGGATTAGGTATAGGAGACAACGGACAATAACATCAAACAAGACAATGATGGATGCTTAAATTTCATTATCACGCAACACTGAGGATGTTATCGCCATGGTTACCATGCGGATTGGGCAGACATTACTCAATGGTTACCATGACGACATCTCATTTGTCACGTCTTAGCATCGTCGTCTCCCCTGCTTCAATATTTTTCTCATAAACATGACGCAATAAAGAAAGGGGAGAAAATGTCACCTTTGATAATGCAAAATGCAGGTATGGATCAACTGAAGTATAACCATGACCTTCATTTTTCAAACACCTTTTCATAGAAAATATATGATGTCACTTACGTGCAAAAAAAAACAGGTTATCATCGCATCTGTCTGATACTGTGAATCCGATGTGTTTATATCAACAACAGACGAATGTGACTTTTTTTCAAAGAGTGCATTAATGCACCTCACTTTATCTACCTCCTAACTCACTCCATGATGTTCCATCAAAATAATATACTTAATCTTTACATGTCGACATAATAGCGTATTCTGTATACATGACGACATAATCTCATCGAGATGACTTGTGTCTTATTGACTTCAATGTCTTATTTTGTCGACGTATCTACATAAGATATTTCAGTTGTCAAGTCGACTTATAGAAAAGACAGATGTCGACATGTCAAGTCGACTTAACAAGACATTTACAGCGAATTAAGAGCGATTTGTATCCTACACCTGCATGTCCCGCCCCATTTTCTTTATACATCCGCATCCGCCCCGGACGCCTCTCAATCTGTCATCATCATTCTTCATAATGAGCAACCATTAATCGTTGTGTCATCCATAGGCATCCATTCATCACCGCCTGCCTATCAAATCATAGATAATCTTTCACCGTTCATAAGTACGTCAAAACAGACCAGCAATCGGAATGCCAATGGTATTTAAGATACACATTAAACTTTGCTTTCTTGAGAGATGTTTACGGATTCAAAAAACACAAATAAAATAAGAGGTATCTACAGAGTATCATTTTAAAAGCATTGGTTTATAAGCACTCTTTCAAAATGACGACCCTGGAGACAAATTTATTGGTATTTTGCTGGCAACGTCAAAACTTTTATACAAGTCAGTTTAATCGTGAAGTGAAAAGTTGTCAAAATAAATTTACTATGAAACATGAAGGAAAGACAATGATCAGATAATAACAGGATTTTATTTCACCCCCCCCCCCCTCTTTCTCTCTCTCTTCGTCTTCCTCACTCTCCTCATTTTCACTCTCCACTTCCTGCAGCCTCCTCCATTTTCAAAGTGATAAACAAAAATATTTTCAAATACATTTTTCATTACACCAATGAATATAGCCACAAAAACACAGCATGAAGGCAAATGCAAGCTTGTCACGTGAATCTCATAATCATAACCTTTTGTTGAATGACAAAACCCAGTGGTAGGGTAAAATGCTTTCAATTTCACGCGACCAGAACAATTTAGCTCTATTCCTGATGTAAGTAGCAATGACGTACGATTATGCGATTGGCAGGAATGTTGCTTATGCCTCGAGAGCCCCCATACGTCACACAACCATAGGGAATATATGGACGGCGCGCGGAGCAGCGCTGTTGAGGGGGCGTTGATGTTGTACAAGTAAATATAGAATTTTATTTTTGGGTTCCCGGAGTTGGTCGCTCTATATGCAGAGGAAATAATACATCAATTCGCCAGTAACAGCGTTCGCTACAAAATATCCCCGGATCTACATATTTTTTTGTATAAAAGAAAATCCAGGTGGCATTGGGGGCACGTGGACTCCCCTTTTTACCGACCTTGGTATATACGCAAATAGAACCATGTAATGATAACATGCCCCTCTCGCCGCCCCTCCCCTTGGAAAGATGGTGAAAATAGATGAATTTTTGTTTGGAAATCCTGTGTCTTGAAACCGACCATGTATTTTACCACATTTACAATATACATGCAATTTTATAAAATTGTTAACGTCGTGAATTCTATCGTAGGAGGAGGGGGGGGGGTCAGTGTACCTACAAATAGGGGCATGGTAAGTACATGGAGCTATGCCTATAATAGCTATTTGTGAGAAGGTACTTCAGACATCAGTAAATTATGAAGGAAATGCGGGTTGAATTTCTCAGAATTTCTATACAGCTCAATAAAAGTGGTTCTCTAGTATTAGAGGCGTCTTCATCCAAACGATTGAAAACCAGAACACTTCCTCACTCAAAACGTTGCAAACTTTTCGATGATGAAAATTAAACCTTATGCCAGAAAAGGGGGGGATTTCTGAGGAAGAAAATGTAAAGTTGTGAGGCGAATCGTGTTAACTAGAGCTGAATCAACAATTACTGTGAAGAAAAGAAAAGAAACCATTTCCTAAAGAAAGTTGATGAAATGGAAATTGAGGGGATGGGGCTATATACAACTAACTTAACAAGTCTGGTGAATAAGTTAAAGTTATACATCCTTTTATTTTAAAATGATTTCTATTTTGTCACTCAATGATCTTAAATTATCAAACAGATATTTAGCTGCTTCTGATTTGTTATTGATGAATTCTATATTATAGAAACAACATTTCAAAATTATCAAATCACATTTCACTCATCATTACGCTTTCATTAAAATTAGACGCTTTATTTTTCTTCATACCACTTTTAAAATTTCAATCGGAGCCAAACTGTTTGAAGCAAATAATATATTTGATTACTTTGAAAACCAGAGATAAACGGAAACTCTGTCCGTTGATGACACGATGTTTGGCATGTAAAGTTTATTGTGATAGTTGAAACAGACATCGGAAACTCATTAAGATATGGTAATGATATTCACATATAGGACAGGAAAGCCTTCGAATTCTAAATAGTTTTCTAATTATCATTTAATGGCTGTTATGATAATTATTCCATCAGGAGGTTACAGTCTAATGTGTTCATTTTACATAATCACCACTCGTCACTCAACGACCATAAATTTAATTCATCGATAACAGCCGATCACACTTACTTTTTTTTAATCTTTTTTTTTTAATCAAGGGGAGGGGCATCTTTCTTTTAAAGGTGACCAGACTCCAGCTGGTCTTTGCATAAATTCTTATTACGCTCTAAAAAATATTGGGTTTGGGGTAAAAAAATGCTCCATGAGGCCGGGTAATTATGTGTTCAACCACCAACATTGGGCATTTCTTTTGGGCATTTTATTTATCAAGTGTGATTAAAATTTTGCCTATTCTAAAGTAATTGCTGCTTATTGTTTAACCTTACTGGACAATAACTATGCTTTCTGAATTGGGTAAAATACTACCCCAAATTGGTTGGACACATAATTACCCTCGTGCTGGTAAAAAAAATTACCCAACATATTTTACAGTGTACGTCTGGAAATTGACATAGCAAAGTGAATTATGCTTATTATGAATTTTGCATCATTTTGTATTTCACGAAAACCATGCTGTAGAATTTATAAGGTCTATATAAAGCTACACTGAAGATATTGTCATTCAAAATAAATGTGTCAATGAAAAAAAGGAAATGAAAATTTACATGAATATTAAAGAGCACATAAATCTGAAAGGCACAAATACATTGAGCGAAAAATTCATCAATTTTTAATGAAATGAGACACTGCCAGTTAAAAACATCCTGTTTGCTTGGCGGAAAACGCTGATTGATGCAACAGACATTCGTCAAATCACTCCTAATAATAATACAGATATTACCATGCATTACGTCACAGAGCCCCAATAAAATTCTCTTTCTCAAATCAGACTTCTCCTCGTTGACCAAATTTTCAATTTTCAACTCTTCACCATCGTATCACAATCCCCTGTTTTCCCACTCCCCTTCAGACACCCCACCCCCACTCTCTCACCTCCTTTCTTTCTTTCTTTCTTTCTCTATGCCCCTCTGTTTCCCCCTCCCTCCCTCTATCCATTCCTCTCTCCAGTACTGCTTTTTTTTGTTATAAAATTGTTCAAAACACCATAAGTACAAGTTTTAGTAATGTTTTTAAATATCACGAGAACATTCTTTAAATAGCCGAAGTACCACTTTCTCAAGTACAATTGATTGAACTTCAACTGAGTTCAAGTGAACAACGAGTTTACGATAAAGCAATAATGATCTTCTGTTCACAGTGATGATGCTCAAAATAAGCTTTTGAAATTCTATGA